>NC_080166.1:117769479-118069479 GCF_950295315.1 Erinaceus europaeus | reverse complement strand
TTAGTGAACGATTGGCTGATTGAGTAAGTAAAGTCAGCCCTTCCCTCACTCTTAATGGAAAAAAATAATTGGTTCTAAAAATCCCACTGTTTCTCCCCTATAAATATCTTCCAAATCCTTCCCTTCTTCCCACCCTCCATTTCACTTTCCTTGCTGGATTGCACTAGAGCTAAAATGAGATGAATACATATAAAAGTGTTTTGCAGAGAATAAAACTCTGGGGTTCACTGGGGGCAATGAAGCAAAGGATAAATCCCTCTGGCATCAGTTACTAAATTTCCCATCCTGTTTGCCTTTTTCTTTCAAGTGATGCTTTTTTCTGTCCTCCTGACCTTGTTTTCTCTGCTCTGTCTTCCAGAGGCCTCACGCTCGGTTTGTATGTGAAACCACTGCTCTCTATGTACCAGCTTAGTAGCTCAGTCAGACCCCCTTTTACTTTGCTTGCTTTTGCTTTGCTATTTCTTACAGTAAAGCCTGGCTCCTGAGAAGGCTGCTAAGCTCTTCATAATAAAGAAGAATAAATAAAGAATACAGCCTTTGTCTTCAAGGCACCTCATGCAGCTGGAGGCATTCAGTAAGTGTTTAATAAATGCGTATTGACTAGATAGCAAGTCTCCACACGCCTGCTCCCATGAGTGAGAGTTTCTTTATTGCTCATTCTTCAAAACTTACTGCATCAATGAACAACATTTCTTTCTAAGAAGCATGGAATTTTGAAATAGTCAAGATTGGCCTAATCACTGGACTTTTGGTTATCATTATTATTTTTTAACCACATCACTGCTCACTGACTTACGGTGGTGCTGAGAATTGAGCCAGGGACCTTTGGTGTCTCAGGCATGAAAATCTATTTGCATAACCAGTATACTATCTTCTTAGTCCTGGACCTTTGAATCAGTCATTCTATCAAATGCATTTGAAACAAATAAGTGAAATAAAATGGGAATGCCAGTTTCTTATATACTCTCTCACACTGAAATAATCAAATTTACACACCCATGTAAATATATATTATTTATGTAACACATAATACACAGTATCATATTATTACATGCTTAATTATTATATGTTATATAGATATATAGTATATAGTGTACATATACTACATATAGTTCTTATAAACATATAACTGGGGTGGGGGAGACAGCATAATAGTTAAGTCCCAGGTTCAATCCCCCACACCACCGTAAGCCAGAGTTGAGCAGTGCTCTGGTGTTTTTATGTCTCTTTCTCTCTCTGCATCTCTTTCAAAAATAAAATAAATAAAAATATTTAAAAAAACATACCTGAAGCAACATATAGTGTTAATTAAAATAACTAAAATATTGCCACTGTTCACAGAATTAACAGAAAATAGCAGATCAACATTTTCCTCCTCTTTCTCTCCCTTCCTTCCTTTCTTTACCATAGTGCAGCTCAGCTCTGGTTTATGGTGGTGAGAAGCATTGAACCTGGAACTTTGGGCATGAAAGTCTTTTGCATAACCACTATGCTGCCTCCCCACCCTGTTTTCCTCTTCTCTGTCGCTAAACCTATTTGCTTCTCCCTTTGAAAGAATTACTCCAGGTAGAAGGATGACAGAGGACCTAGTGGGGGTTGTAGTGTTATATGGGAATCTGGGGAATGTTATGCATGTACAAACTATACTTACTGTTGAATGTAAAACATTAATTCCCCAATTAAAAAAAAAAAAGAATTACTCCAGGTGAGAGAATTACTTCCTTATATTATCACTATTAAAGTTCTGACCTTGCATGGTTTTTCTTTAGTAACATACTGTAGAAATGATCCCTGCAAGTATTGTCTTTTGCATGGCTGTTCTAACTCCACTGCCTCTTGGCTTTTGGTTTCTCTTGACTCTGGTGCAGGTTACCCAGATTAGCTTCCCCCAACCGTGGGCTTCATCCAGCCATCCCTCTGTCTAGACCTATAGCCTTTCCAGATCTTAAGGGGTAACCTACAGTCATGTCCATTAAGGAGGAGCCAGGAAGCTCTTGACTAAGAGGGTAGGATTGGATGGAAAAGACCTTGAACACTTGGTGAAAGAGTGTGTACTTTTTCCCAGAAAATGTGTCAGCAATGCAAACTGATGGGGTATGATCCTGTGTTTCCTTGGTAACCTTCTGTTGGTGGAGAAAGGTGACTTTTAAATCATTTTTTTCTTTATGGGGGGATTAATGTTTTACAGTCGACAATAAATACAATAATCTGTACATGCATAACATTTCTCAGTTTTCCACATAACAATACAACCCCATAAAAAGTGACTTCCTTTCTGCCCTCCCTACCCCTTAAATAATTCTGTTTACTTTTGTTTTGTTTCTGTGTGTACTCCAGCACTGGTTATAGTCACAGGAAAGGAAGGTTCATGGAGACATAGTTAACAAGAAAGCATATGAGCTCACTTTATACCTGAAGAGGTCTGATGTGTAAGCATCCTCTCCCCATCTCCCCAGCAACTGTCTTCATCCCCGCCTCAATTATGGTCACAGTGCTACCAGAGTATAGATGATAGCTTATTTTTTTTATCTTTTTTTTTTTTTTTCCTAATGTCACAGTTCCTGTTTGCCCAATGGACATTTGTATGTTAATCACTGAATGCAACCAATCCTTATCTGGCAATATAATTATTTGCATGATACCTTGAAGTTTAGGGGGGAGGGGGCATGCCAAGTAGGGTATCACTTTGTCTTGGCAATTTATGGGATATGTCTTACTGAAATAAGTTAATATTTAGCAAGGGCTGGTTGTACAGCCTTGAATTTGATCGATGTCTTTTCAGCATTTACTTAGCTCAGTCTTCCTTTTGTAGCGCATGGTTTGAGGGAAAGATCGCATGCGTCGTTTGTTCCTTCACTCCTCTCTCTCTCTCTCTCTCCACCCTCCCTTTGCACATAAGGCATCTGGTTGCCTCCATCTTCTTTTCTGCAGTGCCTGGTTTACTTCACCAATTAATCTCCCTTCTGAGATATTCAGAACTGGGGTAGTTTGCTGTTGGTATTGCTGTGGCACCTGAGTAAAAACAAACTTTTTTTTTAGTGTCTTACAAGGCACAAGAAAAGTGCAACTGCAAAATAAGAGCAAAAGACACTTCCGCCACCTTATAATGGCCGTACTGATCAAGCTCCCAGGGACAGTCCATCCCTGCAATAGCTCAGGTTTTTGTTCCTTTGTTCCTGTCTTTTTTCTTTACACACCAGCTCTGTTCTTAATAAGATCATAAAAGGCGGCCATTATGGGCACTAGGTATCACAACATAACCATCTGGAGTGTGTCCGGTCTCAGATACCCCCTGCCCTTTCTATTGTATTTGATAGGACAGAAAGAAATTGAGAGGGGGAGGGGAAGATAGAGAGGGAGAGAGAAAGACAGACACTTGCTGGCCTGCTTTACTTTTGAAGTACACCTCCCTACAGGTGGGGGCCTGGAGCTTGAACTTGGGTCTTTGCACATGGTAATATGTGCACTCAACTGGGTGTGCTGCTACCTGGACCGTTTTTCTCTCTCTATCTTCTCCTACCCTCTCAATTTCTCTCTCTATCCAAAATAAATTAGAGAGAAGGAGAGGGAGAGGGGGAGAGGGAAAGAGGAGGGGAGAGAGAGAGCGAGAGCGAGGGAGAGGGAGAGGGAGAGGGAGAGGGAGAGGGAGAGGGAGAGGGAGAGGGAGAGGGAGAGGGAGAGGGAGAGGGAGAGGAAGGGAGCTGTGGGAAATGGCAGTGCTAGGAATTGCACCTGGGGCCTCTGCAAGGTACACGATATGATGCTCTAACAGGAAGCCTGCTGTGAGACTCCTTCTTGCACACAGCTGTGTGAGATCCTCCCTCACCAAGTCTGGGGGACACTTCATAGGTGACTGCAGCGCGTGCCAATCTCTGGGAGTCTTTTAAAAAAAAACTCTAAAGCTCTGTGTTTGGGGTGTTTGCTATAACATTTCCTTGTTCTGACTGCATCTGAATTTTTTAAAAAGATTTTATTTATTTATTTATTAATGAGAAAGACAGGAGGAGAGAGAGAAAGAACCAGACATCACTCTGGCACATATGCTGCCAGGCATCGAACTCAGGACCTCATGCTTGAGAGTCCAAAGCTTTATCACTGCGCCACCTCCCGATCCACAGCATCTGAAATCTTTTGTAGTTCTCTCTACAGGTATTTCAGCACACAACAGCAAGACCAAAAATGTTTGGAGAACAAAGACAGAAGGCAGAAACTTAATTAGTTTTATAGCTGATCAGCGGAATTTACAGGAGTTGGAACCCGTGTAACTATAGATCCTCACTTGTCTTTGATCTGACCTCCTTCTAGTAACCTAAGTCATTAGTATAATTAGATAATGTCCAGAAGTCTGAGATGACATATAATATCTACAACTACATTCTTTTCCACCTCCTCCCCATTTCCCTCTGCATTTTGTTCAGGTGTTTGTGATTTGTAGGATTCAATGTAGGATCAGCCCTAAAAGTGTAGTTGAGAACTCGAGCTTTTTGGAGTTTGATGAGTCAAACCTTAGTTCTGTTCTTTATCTGCTGAATTACTGTGGGTAGAGTTATTTAATATTTATTTAAAAAAATTTTCTCCCTGGGCAGACAACCTCACCAATGTGTCCTGGAACCTCATCTTTCTAGAGCCCTACCTCACTAGGGAAAGATAGAAACAGACTGGGGGTGTGGCTCGACCTGCCAATACCCATGTCCAGTGAAGAAGCAATTACAGAAGCCAGAACTCTAACCTTCTGCACCCCCAAAAGAATTTTGGTCCATATTCCCAGAGGGGATGAAATGTTAGGGGAATATGACCAGAGGACTCTGAAACCCAATTCCATCAGGACCCAGAGAAAGAAAAGGTAAAAAGGAAAGACATTTGGATGTAGTAATAGGTACAGGTTTGATTTAGGAAGAGAAGGTGGGTCATAGGAAAAAAATGGAGGGGCGGGGTGGTGATGCACATAATAGGAAGCACAAGGACCAGTGGCCAAGCATCCCAGTTTGAACACTCGGCTCCCCTCCTGCGGAGGGGTTGCTTCACAGGTGGTGATGGAGGTCTGCAGATGTCTCTCTGTCTCTCTCCCTCTCTATCTCTCCCACACTCAATTTCTCTCTGTCCTAGCCAATCAAAAATAGCCGCCAGGAGCAGTGGATTTGTAGTGCAGACTCCGAGCCTCAGCAATAACTCTGAAGGCAATTAAAAAAAAAAAAAGAAAAGAAAAAAACAAATGATTATATATATATATATATATATATATATATAGTTATAGAAATAATAGTCAAGAAATAATAGTCAATAATCTGTGACCTTGGGAGAACCACTGCAGTTTCC
Organism: Erinaceus europaeus; assembly: GCF_950295315.1. Lineage (NCBI taxonomy): Eukaryota > Metazoa > Chordata > Mammalia > Eulipotyphla > Erinaceidae > Erinaceus > Erinaceus europaeus. The sequence continues at coordinate 118,064,163 of NC_080166.1, read as the reverse complement.
AATGGAGGGAATGGGGACACAGAGCTCTGGTGGTGGGAATGTTGTAGAATTATACCCATTATCTCTTAGTTTTGTAAATCAATATCAAATCACTAATAATAATAATAAAATATTTTATTTATTTATTTATTTTGGACAGGACAGAGAAAAATTGTGAGGAGAGGGAGAGGTAGAGATGGAGGGATGGGCAGGTGGTGGGACACCTGGTTAAGCACATACAAGTGCTTCACTCTCTGGGGGGCGGGAGGGGGGTTTATTGCAAGCAAACTGATACCCACTGTCCACGTTTGGACACTGCTGCACTTGGTGTTCATGGACACACAGGCAGGGACAGCAGTGACAGGACAACAGGTTGTGAGAGGCCTTTGATCAGATGCAGTTTGGTTTCATCGATGTTAATAAGAAATTAATCAAGCCCTGAATGATCCTTGCTGGAATTAATCTCTGGTCATTTGCTGAAAGCAAATACTACTATTAATAGTGTCTGCATCCCACCTATTCTTTTTCCATAGCAACTTTATTGAGGTAACATTAACATAGCACATGATTTACCCAGTTGAAATGAAAAATTCTATGGAAAATGCCAATAAATCAACTTCATCACTTCCAAAATAAATTCTGGACCCATTAGTACTTAAAGAGAAAAAATACCACACACACACAAAAAGAAAAAATATATCCCTACACCCACCAACTCCCAGTCCTTCCAACAATTCATTTACTTTCCACCTCTATGGATTTGCTTAGTGTGAATACAGCATGTAAATGAAGTCACAATATACAGCCTTTGTTTCTAGCAGAATGTTTTAAAGATTCATCCTTGCTGCAGTGTACATGAGTTCTAAGTATCCTTTAATTTTTTAATGTTTTTATAATGACTATAAATGGTTGAAAGGTATAATTTTAGACCTCTGTAATTCTTCTTCTTCTAGCGTTTGCCCTTCTTCCGTAGCCAGTCAACAGCGTCAGGTTGAGCCTGATGTAAAGTTTCAAGACCTCCTTTGAATCTGGAGAGGTGGCAGTCGTTGACTATGTGGGTCATAGTCTGTCTGTAGCCCAGGGGCAGTTCGGGTCGTCTCTGGCTCCCCAGCGATGGAACATAGCGGCGCACCTCTGTAATAAATGATACTGTACCCCTACCCCCCATCCACCCACACAGACTGTTACTATGGCGTCTCCCAGAGTCCCCGTTAGCAACCCCCATCAGCAAGGTTGAAGTCCTTACTTCCTTTTCCTCTTCTACCTGTTTCCTGCTCTTGATTTCCAATGTGTGTAGGGCTGTAAGCCCAAGGAGCAGTGTCCAGCAAGCTAGGGAGCAAATCCTCTCTGAATCTGCCTCAGCATCTAATTCCAATGTGGTTTCATCTTGTAGAGCTCCAGCAAGTGACCTAACTATCCCTCTCCATCCCTACAATTGTTAAATTCGCATTTGAGGTTGCTGCAGACTTGAGTGGTATTATGGTGCTTGGATTTGAGCAGTCTGTCCTTCACCAGACCAGAGTCCTATACTTTATAGATGTCTCCTGATTGTGGTTTGCTTTCAAGAAGTAGAGCTTTAATCTTCTTGAGAGAAAGTGTTTTTTTTCTGTGCCACCTGCCTGCCTGTTGACCTTTCTGTCTCTTGCAGTGGAAGTCTGTTTCTGTGAGTGGTTTTTTTTTTTTTTAATTTTTATTTTTCCTCCAGGGTTATTGCTGGGATCGGTGCCTGCACCATGAATCCACCGCTCCTGGAGGCCATTTTTTTCCCTTTTTGTTGCCCCTGTTGTTGTAGCCTCGTTGTGGTTATCTTTATTGTCGTTGTTGATGTTGTTCGTTGTTGGATAGGACAGAGAGAAATGGAGAGAAGAGGGGAAGACAGAGAGGGGGAGAGAAAGATAGACACCTGCAGACCTGCTTCACCGCCTGTGAAGCGACTTCCCTGCAGGTGGGGAGCCGGGGGCTCAAACCGGGATCCTTACGCGCCAGTCCCTGCGCTTTGCGCCACATGCAGTTAACCCACTGTGCTACCGCCGGACCCCCTGTGTTTTTTCATGCATTGCTGTGGTCTTACTTGTTGGTATGCTTCTAATTCTGCTTCTAAAAACCCCTTCTGTTTCATTGGTTTAATACCCCCTGCTTAACACTGTATTCAATTTACATAACCTCTATATTCTATTTACATAACCACTTCAGGGCATTGGTTTAATCCCCACCAGTTCATGATGTGTTTCTGCTACGCCCCCTCTCGTAGTACACCCTGATTTTCACCAGTTGCTTTTCTCTCCACCCTCTCTACGTCACATCTTGTTCACACCCTACTTGGAAAGTATATAAGGATAGCATTGTTCGTTTTAGTTGGTTGTAGTTGTAGTTTAGTCTAGCTCAGCTTAGTTTGTGCTGTGTCCTGCATGAATAAAGAGATACTGCGTACAACCCAGCCATGAGTCCCGGGTCGTCTGTCTCCCGTCAGTGAAACTCAGCCCGACACTTACTGTTGATGCTAGTAAGAGGATAGATACATAAGTCCTGTGTTAGTCTGCCATTTTGACCTTAAATAGCCTTTTATTACTGAATAATACTCAAAGGCCCAGAGGACAACACTTTCACCAATCACAAAGCTTTCCTCCAGCAGGTGGGGACTGAGGGTCTTTGTACAATTATAACATGCGTTCAATCAGGTGCGCCACCCAGCTCCCCAACACTTATTTTTACAGCACTTTCTCACTTGGTCTTTACAACACCCGCCAACATTCCTTACTGACTTAACTGACTTCCTCAAGAGAACCAAGTTAGTGAAACATGTGAACTAAACAAACTTCTAGATTCTGGGGCCATTGCTCTCCTATCACACCAGACCACTCGAGCCCCAGCATAGCTACGTGCTTCAGAATAAGGGTAAACGTGCTGAGGGGTTATGGGTAAACTGGGGTGGTGGTGTGGCCCAGATTGTAGCTGCTGACTTTCACTAGACTGCAGTAACTAACGAGCTATATAGCCCCGCAAAAGTTTAATTTGCTGAAAAGACCCAGTTCTAGCTTGGGAAGCATAAGACAAAAGAGTCTACAACTTGGCACAAAGTCTCTAATGCTGTCTTCACAGTTACAGTAAAGTGCTGCATAGTCAGGCTAGTCGTCTCTTTGTGGTATACTTACTCTTGGAGTTACAAAACTGAGGGAAAATATTCTGGCTCTGCCTCCTTCCCAGCAGGTATACGAAGCTGTAGTAAGCTCCCAGTAGGTCTAGTTGATCAGCTAACTGTATCCACTACTTTACATGTTCAAAAACTCTCACAACTAAAGCGCTTTCACTCACACATTTCTATTCACGAGTTGTCTCACTTAGCTGCAAAACATGTATCAGTATTTTATGAAACAGTCTTCTTGGGGCTGAAGTGTTCTAGCACCATTCTTTTTTAGTCAAAGAAAATTTGCATGTCACCAAACTCCAGCAGAGAGGCTTCTTAAATGATGCTTTCTACTTTTTAGTGAAGTTGTCTTTTTTTTTTTTTTTTTCTTTCTCCAGAGCACTGCTCAGCTCTGGCTGTGGTGGTGCAGGAACCTGGGACTTCGGAGCTTCAGGCATGAGAGTATGTTTGCATAACCACTGATACCTCCCTTGCCTGTAAAGTCAACTTCTAATCAACATTTTTTTTTTTAACTTTATGGAGTTACAGAAAGCAAGAGTTTGATTACTGTATGGCATATTTAGGGTAACAAAAACCTTTCTTTTTTCTAGATTTTTTTTACCTGAAGATGTACCACACACTTAATGTGGCAACCAAACATACTGTTGACAGGTCCCACTACATGTGCTGGTGGGGTTAAAATACTAGTGTCCAAAAAAAAAAAAAAAATACTAGTGTCCTCACACCTGAGACTCATCAAGGTCCTCCTCACTGTGCCACAGAAGCGCTAATGCAGGACTGACACTGCTTCTGTTTTTATTGAACTTTTCTGCTTTTAAGATTGGAAGGCAGGGACTGGAGAGGTAACAGTGGTTATGTAAAAAGACTTTTATGGCAAAAGGTCCCAGGTTCACTGTGGAACCACATTATATAACCCATGTTTACTAACTCCTAGTATTATTTTTTGCTTCCAAGTCCTTGTCTACACTTTATACAGTTGTTATAAATGTGCATATACTATTTTGCATGTTGCTTTAAAATCTGTTATCATATCATAAACACTTTCTACTCTATTATTTTCATAAACCTTTAATAACACCATTCTTAATAGTTATAGGATGTTCTGCCATAATCTGTCAAACTTTTCTTTACTGTTTGGCAAAAATAAGGGTTTATGGGTCTACCCTCATACTTAAGATGTTTTTTTATGTGGCTTCACTGGAACCCATGCTAATAGAAGAAAAGAAAATCTACATTTACCAAACACCTACTGTGCACCTCAGACTTGATGTGAAATTTTCATTATTTTCCCAATCTGAAATAAAATTTTCTTTTTAAATAAATCTTATTTTGCATGTGTGTGTGTAGAGAGACTGAGAGAGAAAGAGGCAGAGAGACAGAGGCAGAGAAATGGAAAGAGAAAGTGGGAGACAGACAGACACACCAGAACACTGCTCTCTGGTTTATGGTTGATGCTGGGGATTGAACCTAGGAACTCAGTCTCAGGCATAAAAGACTTTTGCATAACTATTATGCTGTCTCCCCAGCCCTGAAATAACATTTTCTTAATTAGCATTTTGCAGTGTAAGATATGCAGGCTGAGACAGAGAGATCGGTGAATACCGGCTTTACCTGTGGGCACGTTATTTAACGTCTATATCTCAGATTCCCCACAATACTGTTGTCACTGAAAGACACACTATATGTCCAGTGCTGTTTACTAAACACAGCCTGGGTGTAATAGGAGAAGGTACCCAGGTTTGTTGAATTACTTTGTGATATACACACAATGACAAATTAATCACCCAGAGATGCCTTTCTCTGCCGGTAACAGGCACATGACTTGTGTCCCTGCCATCTTCCTGTGGAGGGAAGGTCAGAGGGAATTGTTGTTAAAATTCGGCGGCTCTTGCTGGCCGGGCTAGCTTCACGGGCGGGTAACAGAGACGCGGAGACAATGGCTGGGCAGGGAAGCTGTATTTCTTTATTCAGGATCAACGATTCATAAACTAAGACAAACTAATCACCAAACAGAACTCTGTTGTCTCTTTGCGGCGGCACAAGCACTCTCTCTTCCTCTCGAACTCAGGAACCCCCTCCAACTCTGTCACTCTGGAACTCTGGCGGGGTTCCTTGGGGCGGGGCCAAGCGGGCCCGTGAAATTAGCAGGCCTGATCTAATTCTCTTGGCGGGGGAGAACTAGAACCCAGTGTAAAGCATACAACAGGGAATGAACATTTTTACTCTTTCTGTTTTCCACAATTGTTCTGATGATCTAGAAACATGGCATTATTTGGTCTCAGGCCCTCAAATCACAGCCTGAAGTGTTTGCTTACATAAGCTGCTCATTTATTTTTGTGACATATCTAGTTTATTTCTTTATTAATGTGAGAGATAGGAAAGAGATAGAGGAGGGAGAACCAGAGCATCACTCTGGCACATGAGCTGCCAGAGATCAAACTTAGGACCTCATGCTTGAGAATCTAACGCTTTACCCACTGCCGCCACTTCCTCAAGCACATTTTCCTTTCCTTTCTTCCCCTCCCCTCCTCTCCTCTCCCCTTTCTTTCCCTTCCTTTTCCTCACTAGAGCACTGCTCAGCTCTGGCTTATGGTGGTGTGGGAGATTGAACTTGGGACTTTGGAGCCTCAGGCATGAGAGATTCTTTGTATAATCATTATGCTATACACCCTACTCTACCCATTTCTTATTTCAATATTTTCAGCATTTGATGAAAATATTTTTCTCTCTGCCTCTGCCATGCAAGCTCCTTGGCTAGGTAGCTTGAGAAAGAGTCCAAGAACTTGTGCTGTTCACAAATTGCCAATAATAAAAATAAAAATTACAGTGCAGAAGGTCCCAGGATCAAGCTCCTGGTCCCTGCCTATAAGGGGAAAGCTTCACAAGAGGTGAAGTAGGGCTGCAGGTGTCTTTCTGTCTTCCTCTTCCTCTCTATCTCCCCCACTCCTCTAATTTCTCTCTATCTCTTCTATCCAATAATGAATAAATAAAAATTAAAAAAAACACAAACAAATTGCCTGCAGGGGTTAGACACAGGAAGCTTAAGATCCTCCACCAGAGTGGGAGCCACTAGAACTGAGAATAAGATGCTGACCTCTCTCTCTCTTTCTCCCTGACAGAAGAAACAGGAGTAGGGACCCCCAAACTGCAAGCCAGTTTCTGGGAGCTAGGACTCAAATCTATTGGCTTCTGTTTGCCAGAAGTGAAACCTCAGTTCTAAGACCAACTTCAGGGAGATGAGGTGCTGCTAGAGGCAGGATGATGGACAAAACCACCAGTCTATTTCTCTGTTTTACCCTTTAGTAGACCCAAGAAGGAAGTGCTTCCCCACCTGTGCTGACTGGCCCCTGTGATGACAGTGTAACCGAGATCTTAAAGTGTGAGGACTCTCTCAGGGCCAGTCACCAGTCATCACACAATGCCAGAGCTCCCTTTGCTACAGATGGAAGAGAAGACTATACAATGTGCCACAGAAAGAGGCAGAAGAGGAGCTAGGCAAGCAGTCCTTCACTGAGCTTAGGCCCCTGTGTGCATTATGCTGGGCCTTTGCCTCCTTGGTATTTAATGCTCACAAGACTGCACAAGGTGATGGCCAGGCGGTGGTGCACCTGGCTGAGTGCACATATTGCCATGAACAAGGACCTAGGTTCAAGCCCCCAGTACTCGACTTCATCAGCAGCGAAGCAGGTCTGCAGGTGTCTCTCTGTCTCTCTCTCTCCCCTTCTGCAGGGTGCTTTGTGAGGCTTGATGTTGGGTAATTGTGAGGAGCCTCACAAAGCACACTGCATTCCTGAAAATATGACCTATCTACATAATCATTGTTTTGCCTGAGAGATCCCTATCCATTCCATTCCTTTGATCTATCTTCTTTCTACCTCGAGATCCTCCCTGCCTGCAGGGTAATATTAATCCTACCAGTTAAAACCCTTGCAATATTTGCTAAGGAAGTTCCTACCTTTCCAGTTCACTTTTGCCTTTCTCTATCTCTTCCTAGCCACTTCCATTTCTGACTTGCCACTTCCAGGTCTACCATTTAAAAGCCTTGGCTCTCTGATCAATAAAGACATTGCACTGCCACTCCAACACGAGTTCATGAGTCATCTCTCCCATGTCGCTGAGTGAGTAGCAGCCCAGGCTGGCTCTGGTCGAGTTCTCTCCAGAGAGTATGCGCCTGGGAAGAGGCACCCCCACGCTAGCCCGGCACCCTTCCTCTCTCAGTTTCTCTCTGTCCTATCAAATCAAATAAATGAGTAATATGAAAAACCCAAAACAAACCAAAAAAAGAAAGAAAAAAGAAAGAAGAGAAGAACTACACAAGGTGAAAATGTTCCCATTCACAGACAAGCAAAGCAAGACTTAGTGGGACTCTTCTCAAGGTCCCAGGACTAATAGCTGGTAGGATTGGGGCTCAAAGCCAGTCACGTCCAATTGTGAAAGTCTGTGCAATTCCTCCACATTGTGAACACCTTCAAAAGTCCCTAAATCCACACACTTCTGCAATCCGGCTCATGGATTCAAGTTTTTTTTTTTTTTTCTTAAGCAGACCAGGTGTTAATTATTTTAAAATTTTATTTCAAGTGGAGCACATCTGCTTGAGGAAACCTGTCACTGGATTTAAGTGCTCTGGGAAGGCCTGGGTTGGAGGAGGCAGACACTTTTACGGCATCTCCCACTCATGTAGTCCTGACAACTTGACCCCACACAGGGAACTGGATGTGCTGAGCAGCAGGCCAGGCAATTGTCTCCAAAGCTGCACTCTGCAAACAGCACTGACTTGGGGCTCCCATCACTGGTGAGATAGCTTCTTCTGCCCCCCCCCCATGCCCTCTTTTTCCCCTACGTTACTTGATAGAACAGAGAGAAATTGAGAGGGGATCAGCCACCAGGTTCCAGACGCTATCATGCTGCTAACCTGACTTCGCTGGGCAGACAACCACACCAATGTTTCCTGGAGCCCCACCTCCCCAAATCTCTATCCAATAGGGAAAGAGAGAGACAGGTTGGGAGTTTGGATCAATCTGTCAATGCCTGTCAGCGGGGAAGCAATTACAGAAGCCAGACCTCTCACCTTCTGCACCCCATAACAATTCTGGGTCCATACTCCCAGAGGGAATAAAGAAATAGGAAAGCGTGGTCCAGGAGGTGGCGCAGTGGAAAAGCTTTGGACTCTCAAGCATGAGGTCCTGAGTTTGATTCCCGACAGCACATGTGCCAGAATGATGTCTGATTCTTTCTCTCTCCTCCTATCTTTCTCATAAATAAATAAAATCTTTAAAAAAAAATAGGAAAGCTATCAAGGGAGAGGATTGGATATGGAGTTCTGGTGATGGGAATTGTGTGCAATTGTGCCCTTCTTATCCGATGATCTTGTCAATCCTTCCATTTTATAAATTAAAAAAAATTAAAATAAAAGAAAGAAATTGAGAGGGGAAGGGGAGACAGAAAGGGAGACAGACAGAGAGATAACTTCAGCTCTTACTTCACAGCTTGTGAAGCTTCCCCGCTGCAGGTGGGTACCAGGAGCATGGACCTGGGGCTTTGCACATGCTAATGTGTGCACTCAACTGAGTGTGCCTCCACTCAGCCCCTCACCTGCCCTCTTACAAGGCCAACTGCAAGCTGAATAGGAGGGCCAAAGAAGTGGGACTAATGCTGATTTTCAGAATTTAGATGGAATAGCCTAGGGCACACATTGCCATTCTCAAGGACCTGGGTTCAAGTTCCTGGTCCTCACCTGCAGCAGGGAAGCTTCATGACCAATGACATAGTGCTGTAGGTCTCTCTCTCTCTTTGCCCCACCCATTTATGTCTCTATCAAAAACAAAAAGGAAAGAAAATAGACTTAATTTAGTGAGACAGAGAGAGGGAGAGATGCCACAGCACCACTCTACCATGCTTGTACCTCCCATGAGCTGCTGGGGTTTGAACCCAGAGTCTCTCACATGCTGAGGCATGTGCTTCACTGGTGAAATGTCAGTTCACCCAGGTTCTGGGGTTGGAGGAGGGGGAGCTGCAGGGATATTACAAATCTGGGGGATCATGAGTTCATTCCCCTGACACCATATTACAAAAATAAATTAGGGATGGGGAGATAGCATAATGGTCATGCAAAAGGAACTTTTGTGCCTGAGGCTCCAAGGTCCCAGGTTCAATCCCCCACACCACCATAAACCAGAGCTGAGCAGTGCTCTGGTAAAAATGAAAAATATAATATATTATAATATAAATTAGAAGGGAGAACTTAAATTCAATCTAGAGACCTTCCCTTTCCTTATGGATATACAGGACAAATTGCAAATTGTGACACACAGTAGGCAAGACTGTGTTTACCCATAAAAATATTATCCTATTACATTCTCTTAAGTTTGACTAATTTTTTTGTAACCCTCTGAGGTGATGCTGGTCGCTGCAGGTTGACTATAAATGCCATATGCAAGTCATATATCTACTTGCTTAATGAAAGAGAGGAAAACAATCAATCTGTTGGGAATACAGACACTGAAGACATAAAAAACTTAAGACATAAAAATCAAGGTCCAGAGAGAGAGCCTAGTGGTTATTCATGCCTGAAGCTCAGAGGTCCCAAGCTCAATCCCCAGCACCACCATAAGCCAGAGATGAGCAGTATTTTGGTAAAGGAAAGGAGAGCAAAGCAAAGGAAAGGAAAGGAGAGAAGTCCATGAAGAAAAAGTTAATAGCTACTAGGTATATATAAAACAGACAGAAGGAAAGAAAAAGAAAGAGAGAGGAGAAGGAGGAGGAGGAGGAAAAATGGAAGGAAGACAAGTACCATTGGGCCTAGAAGGCTAAAGGATCAGAAAACTTCCTCATTGAAATGCGCATGAAACTGAATTGACTGTAGAGGTCTCGAGCCAGAAAGAATCACGTTCTTTCACAAGGAAGCATTTCTGGACGGTAAGATGAAGAAAACAGTAAAGATGCCCTAAGTGGCAAAGAAGGCAGTGGGCATTTGATGGATCACAGTGTGCCCATCTTAGTGACAGTCCTTCAGATAGAGACTCTCATCCATGCCTGTCCATCAAAGACACATAAAGAGGCGAGAAGTGATGGAGCAATGACTAAATCTGCCTGCAAAGAGAAAATCTACCTGCTGCTTAGAGAGCCCTGTCAACATTTAGGTATGTTTACAAACATTTCTTTTCAGAGGTTTAAAAACACAATCATTGGAAGCAGTGGCTGTGAAGTGGAATTTCCTGGACTCCTGCAGGCATCGGAGGCACTGTGAGCTGGTGGCTGCAGCCTTGATAAATGGCTATTGGCTCCTTGAGACATTGAGTCAATATCATGCTAGATTTCTGTGGGGGAAAGTACACAGAGAATAATGAACACAATTTCTACAGTTTGGAAAACAGCTGGAGTGGAATAGATGACCTATGTGAAGCAGGTGTGTGTGTGTGTGGGGGGGACAGACAGACAGACTCTGGGGTGCTGAGCCAGCACTTACACAGTCACAGGAAGTCTGTCCCCCCATCCCTGCCATGGATGTCCAGAAATGAAGCTGCAAATAGACTCATAGCATCTTCTCTGTTCTCCCTCCATGCTCTATCCTGGACCACACTTGAAAGCACAGGAGTAGAGCCCTACCATGAGTGAACCAAGACTGCCAACCCCAAGTCAGCCTATGGAAGCCATTACCAAACAGGTAGTGGAGAGAGAGATGCTCCTTTTCACTCAGTGAGAGAGATGAACATTAAACAGTGGCATCCATTTTCAGATGGACAAAGTTATTTTTTTCTTTACTTTTTTTTTTTTTTTTACTTGATAAACAGAAACTGAGAAAGGAAGGGGAATAAAGGGAAAGTGAGAGACACCTGCAGAATTGCTTCAGAGCTCATGAAGCTTCCCCGCCCTTGCAGGTGGGAACCAGGGGCTGGTACCCAGGTCCTTGCACATTATAACGTGTGTGCTCAACTGGTGTGTCACAGCTGGGTCCCTGACAGAGGTTTTTAAATAACAGCATCAACAATAAAGGTGAAGGTGTATTTATGGTGAAAGTAACTCACACGCTGCTAGGAGGAGTATAAATAAATGCAAAGTGATGACTGTCTATTTAGACACCTTTTCATAAATACTAATTCCACTTGTAGGGTTATACCTTACATATTTGCTCACTGAAGTGGGTAAATGTATCGAAATATTTTTGCAGCACTTCTAGAAATAGCAATATCTATCTATATATATCCATAGGAGAATGGTGAAATTGGTCAGGCTATGCCTATGGCGTTCTTAGGAAGCTTGCAATACATTTAAATGTGTGTCCCCATCCTCCCTATTTATTTATATTTAACTTTATAATTTTTTAGCAGAGCACTTTTCAGTTCTGGCTTATGGCAATGTTGGGGATTGAATTTAGCACCTTTGATGCCTCAGGCATGAAAATCTACCATAACCATTGGGCTATCTCCCCAGCCCCAATATATCATCATATTAAAACAAGAATGAATTGGATATTTAAGTGGTTCTAACTCCTGGGTCCTAATACTGAGATTAATGCTACAGCTGTTAAAAAGCAAGCCCTTTGACATTTTCTTTCTTTTTTAAAATTTTTAAAAAATATTTATTTATTTATTTATTTCCCCTTTTGTTGCCCTTGTATAACATTGTTGTGGTTATTGATGCTGTTGGTGGTGGATATGACAGAGAGAAATGGAGAGAGGAGGGGAAGACAGAGAGGGGGAGAGAAAGATAGACACCTGCAGACCTGCTTCACCGCCTGTGAAGCGACTCCCCTGCAGGTGGGGAGCTGGGGGTTTGAACTGGGATCCTTATGCCGGTCCTTGCGCTTTGGGCCACGTGCGCTTAACCTGCTGCGCCACTGCCTGACTCCCAACATTTTCTTTCATAAATATAATCCTACTGGTTAGAACCCCAAGCTTAGAAAGTCTGCACTCTATCTTAAAGGAAACTATTTTTTTTTTTGAGGAGACTATTTTTAATTAACCCATGTAGCTGAGTATGTAAGAAAAATTAAAGTCTATCCATATGCCTCACTCTGCTAATCAAGTTCCCTTTTCTTTTCTTTTTTCTTTTTCACCAGAGCACTATTTAGCTCTGGCTTGTGGTGGTGCTGAAGACTGAACCTGGAAAGTTGGAGCTTCGGGAATGAAAGTCTTTTGCAGAACCATTAGGCTATCTCTCCCGCCCTCAAGTTCCTTCAACTATTTAACCTGCTCAGGTGTGGGCATTTCACAGTCTCAGTCAAATCCCACACCCCAGGTCCAGTTCTGCCTCCCACTTTTGCCTTACAAGGCTCCTCCTCTTTCAGAATTAGCTCTGTTTTTCCCCACTCTCACGGCTATTAATTCAAACTGTAACATTTCTTTAGAAGTTTAGCCAAAGTACAGCCTGCCCGGAACATTCTGCCCCACACTGATGCCTTCCTTGTCTATCTCCTAGAGTTAGGGCTCAGACCTACTGGTTGTGACACAGATTCTGACCTGCCTCTGCTTCATTGTGTGTTTGTGAGCCTCCTAGTGGTTGTGTTTGATTGACTGAGTATGTGATGTGCTGCTTTTTCTCTTACATAGGATATGGAGTTGTTTGTGATAAACATAATAATGAAAGAGAAATGAATTAAGAATGGTACCAGGAAAAACTTAAAAAAGAAAAAATCAAGGTCACAGAAAGAAAAAAAAACACACATACATTTTCAGATCTGAAGGTTCACATCAATGTTACAGTTAAACCCTGAATTTAACTAGGAAGCTTCCAAAGCATCAAAGGGGGGGGGGGAGCTCAAGAGAGATACATAGTCTAACGGAACAGAACAGAGATCTCAGAATAAATCCCTGCTGATTTTTAAACTATGGAACCAAAACCATTCAGTGAGGGAAGGACAATCTTTTCGATAAATGGTTTTGGCAAAACAGGGTATCTGCATGAAAAAGAATAATACTGAGGGGGCCAGACAGTAGTGCAGCGGGTTTAAACACATGTGGCACAAAGCGCACAGACCGGCATAAGGACCCTGGTTCGAGCCCCCGGCTCCCCACCTGCAGGGAAGTCACTTCATGAACAGTGAAGCAGGTCTGCAGGTGTCTATCTTTCTCTCTCCTCTCTGTCTTCCCCTACTCTCTCAATTTCTCTCTGTCCTATCCAACAACAATGACATTAATAACAACAATAATAATAACCATAACAATGATAAAACAACCAGGGCAACAAAAGGGGAAAATAATAGCTTCCAAGAGCAGTGGATTCCTGGTGCAGGCGTTGAGCCCCAGCAATAACCCTGGAGGGAAAAAAAAAAAAAGAATAATGCTGAAGCCTTACCTTATACCATATAACATATGTAGCATATTAAAGACTTTAACTGAAAACGAATTAAAGACCTCGATCTATTAAAGTCCATGGGGCAAACTTCATACCATTGGACTCGATTTCTCCGGGGTCTCTATCAAATTCTTTTAGCAGCCACATTATTTCACACCCCCCTTTCTCCCCCATTTTAAAGCCTTTTATGAAGGAATTACTGATCTACAGAGGATTGTTGCTGTCATGGGGGTTGTTTCACGTCTCTCCAAGACTGGTGTCACTACTCTTCACTCTCAATCCAACCACTGTCCTCCTCTACCACAGGGCACGTTGTCCCCCCAACCTCTTTAACCCCTAGTCCTCTGGGTCTTTTTTTTTTGCCTCCGGGGTTATCACTGGGGCTCAGTGCCAGCACTATGAATCCACTGCTCCTGGCAGCCACTTTTTTTTTCTTCTTTCTATTTTGCTTTGATAGGGCAGAGAGAAATTGAGAGGGCAGGGGGAGATAGAGAGAGACACCTGCAGACCTGCTGCACCACTTGTGAAGCATCCCTCCTGCAGGTGGGGAGTGAGGGCTTGACCTCAGGTCCTTGCACATGGTGATGTGTGTGCTTAACCGGGTATGGCGCCGCCTGGCCCTGGCCCTGTCCTCTGAGTTTTTAAACCTGCTCAGGATCTTCTCCCTCTGAATCTTTGGGTTGCTGTGAAGGACCACAGTCCATTAAGGTTTCACATACTTCTCTCTCTCTTTTTTTAAAAAAATATTTATTTAGAGAGCTGAGCAGTGCTCTGGTAAAAAACAAACAAACAACAATGTTTATTTATATTTATTTTTCCATTTTTGTTGCCCTTGTTTTCTCTTGTAGTTATTATTGTTGTTGATGTCGTCATTGTTAAGACAGGACAGAGAGAAATGGAGAAAGGAGGGGAGGACAGGGGTGTGGGGAGAGAAAGACAGACACCTGCACACCTGCTTCATTGCCGGGGGCTCAAACCGGGATCCTTATGCCAGTGTTTGCGCTTTGTACCACCTGCGCTTAACCCACTGCGCTACGGCCCAACTCCCTCATTTTTTTTAAGAATCATATTCTCACTCTTTTATCAATTTGATTTTCACAGTTTACAAGGCTGGAGAGACTTGTTGAGAGGTATTTGAATGAAGTCTGACTTCACAAGTCAGTATTAGTTTCTTTGGGGATTTGTATGAGTCTGTTATGTACAACGTTCTCCATTTGGGCTCTCTCTTCCTGCTCATGGAATGACCCCTCACTTCACCACCACCCCCCAAGACAAACCTCCAACAGAAATCTGAGGCAGTTCATCTGAAGCTCTGCCTTATCAGCACTGACCTCCGATAGAGAGTGTCCATATGTACTTATTTCATTCTGAAATTTCATAATTGTTGAGATTTGGGGGAAATGAAGAGCATATAGTAAACACGGCAGAGAACTCCTTTTGAAATTCCATATTCTGAAGAACTGAATACTTCATTAAAGGAGAGGTGGATGTGCAGATTATCATTACTTTTTTTAAACTAGAGAGCTAAATATAGTAATATCACTTTCCTCCTACCTTATTCTCATCATTTGGGATTTAAGGTTTCCAGGATCTACTGCTCCAGCAGGGTAACAGCAGAGACGTTCTCAATTAGGTGCCCACATACACTGGTTCTTTGTCTCTTCACATAGTTGTATCAGGAATATATTATAGTTTAATCCTGAGTAACAAACTCAAATACTCTAAACACATTTTTTTAAAAAGTAGAGTCTGGGATTGAGTCCAGGGCCTCTAACATATAAGGCATACGTTCCCAGCCACTCCCCCAAGCCTTAATCCACTTTTGTAATGATGACAAATACCATCATTCAGGAGACAGAAGCACTCATGAAGTTTGATTTTTTAACACTGCTCCCTAGAACTGGATAAAAAAATTCAAGCCCACTTAGGGATTTTCTTTCAGAAGTTTATGTGTATAGTATACAAAGTTCTGATTTCCCACCACAGGATATTAGGATTCAGAGCCCCCCTGCCACAACTTCTTGCTCATGACTCGATCCATTTTTCTTCTCCTAATTTCCCAAGATGGAGGCAGTATCATCTTATATTCAATATTTATAATATTTATATCATTAAGTAACTATGTAACTATTGGTTTACTGTACTGTCATGTTATTTATTTTCTGTACATCTTTGTTTTATTAGTTTACTTATTTTGTGGTACCTGGGCCTTACTCATACAAGATTCCACTGCTCCTGCGCAAATTGATTCATTTTTTAATTTTAGGTAGAGAAAGAGAGGAGAGACATCACAGTACCCCTCTACCAAACTGTGAAGCTTCCTCTGATGCTGTGGTGCTCAAAGCAGGGACCTTGTTCATGGTAAGGTGTGTGTTCTACACATTGAACTGCTCAGCCTTCTTGATTTTTTTTTTTTTTTTCACCAGAGCACTGCTCAGCTCTGGCTTATGGCAGTACAGGGGGATTGAACCTGGGACTTTGGAGCCTCAGGCATGAGACTATGTTTGTATAATCATTATGCTATCTATCCCTGTCCTCATATTTGTTTTCTTAAGGTTAGAATTCCTTTCTTTGCTGTTAGTTGCATAGATGTCTTTGTGTCTATCACTAACTACCCCCTTGCTTTCCAAGAGAACTTTAAATTCCCTCTCACATACCTCAGTCCTCTTCCCAGTTGTATTTCTTCTGTGACATTCACTGGGAGTCTACTGCATGACTGCAGTTTGGAACTTGGTTTTACCATCAGTTTGAATAGTCTCTTCTGCTCCCTGGATCTTCTACCTTCCCTTATTTTAGTGAATTACATATTTTAGAAAACTATGAGGGCTGTTTATACAAATACAACAATAAATGAACAAACAAAAAATATTTGATGAAATTCTGAGGTCCCAGGTTCAATACCCAGCAACACCATCAGCCAGAGCTGAGCACTGCTCTGGTGTGTATGTACATATGTATATGTGTCTGTCTATCTATATCTTCTCATTAAAACAAATAAATAAAACAGTGAAAAAATAGAAAACTACTGTGGAAGAGTATATTGATGTAGTTTTCTTTTCTTTTCTTTTTGGTCACTGTGTCTTAGGAAATGTTATTTAATCTCCTCACTTGATTGATAGGTTGGAAATAATGTTCTTTCAGAATGTTGTAGGCATGTCTCAAGTGTACTGTAGTTTCTAATATTAACTTTCAGGAAGTTTGCCGTTATTGTCTGTCTTGATCCTGTTACATCCACACCCCTACCCAACCACACACAAGCATTTAAGAACAATTTATCTCTGGTTCAAACTTTTAGCATTGTGTGTTTGGGTAGGAAGAAAATTTAAGATTTATATACTTGTTTTATGAGACAGAAACAGAGAGGGAGAGGGAGACAGAGAGGGAGAGGGGAGAAAAAAAGGGAGAGGGAAGAGAAAAGGGAGAGGAAGAGGGAGGAAGAAAGGGAGAGGGAGAGGGAGGAGAAGAAGGGAGAGGGAGAGAAGAGGATCAGTCAGCTCTGGTTTATGGTGATACCAGGGCTTGAACCTGGGAATTCTGGGGTCTCAGCCATGCAAATCTTGGACTCATTTCATAAGTTTTCACAAACTTTAGGAAATGTAAGCTTTTTTAAAAACATACTTACAGATGAAAGCACAAATCATAAGCACTGGTGTGATGAATTTTTATAAAATGAACACAGTGTTTAATTAGAGCCTAGATTAAGAAACAGAATACCGGGAGTCGGGCGGTAGCACAGCGGTTAAGCGCAGGTGGCGCAAAGCACAAGGACCGGCATAAGGATCCCGGTTCAAGTCCCCGGCTCCCCACCTGCAGGGGAGTTGATTCACAGGTGGTGAAGCAGGTCTGCAGGTGTCTATCTTTCTCTCCCCCTCTCTATCTCCCCCTCCTCTCTCCATTTCTCTCTGTCCTATCCAACAATGAAGACATCAATAACAACAACAATAAAACAAGGGCAACAAAAAGGGAAAATGAATAAATAAATATTAAAAAAAAAAAGAAAGAAACAGAATACTGGGATGTGAGGGCGGTCTGGCTGCAACATGTCACCCCATTGATCTCCAGGGTTGATTTGGCTGATCTGGCTGGCTAGGTGGGTGTCCCCTTCCTAACTCACCACTCCATGTGTGTCCTTCCTGAAGTTGCGTGCTCGGGCTAAGAGGACGGCCTTCCCCTAATAGAGACAGACCGGTCTTCGATTGAGGGTATACGAGTAGGGGCGCTCCTGTGCTAGAACCTCCAAACAAGCTCTCAATAAACAGAATACTGGAGCTGGGTGACAGCACATCTAGTTAAGTGCACCTGTAACCATGTGCAAAGTCTCAGGTTCAAGCCCCCAGCCTGCACCTGCAGTGGGGAAACATCATGAGTAGCGAAGCAGTGCTGCAGGTGTCTCTTTCAGTCTCACTCTCTACCCATTCTCTCATTCTTATCAAACAAAATAAATAAATAAAGTTAAAAAAAAAAACAGCAGATACTACCAAGAACCTGCTCCAGAATACAAACTATTACCCTATGTTTTGGATTTAGGTTTTTCTTGAATTTTTATAGAAATGGAACATACAGTATCAACTTTTGTTCCTGGTCTCTTCTACTCATCATTAAGTCTGTGTGGTTCATTTATGTTGCTGCCTGTAGTGGCAATTTAGTCTTTCCTGTTCCATTATATGAACATACTAGAACTAACTTATCTGACTTTAATGTTGATGAACTTTAATGTTGTAATTGTTTTCAGTTTTGGTTGTCATGGATAGTACTGTTGTAAACAGTTTTTTTTTAAAGATTGTATTTATTTATTAATAAGAAAGATAGGAGGAGAGAGAGAAACAACCAAACATCACTCTGGTACATGTGCTGCCAGGGATTGAACTCAGGACCTCATGCTTGAGAGTCCAATGCTTTATCCACTGTGCCACCTCCCAGACCACTGTAAACAGTTTTGTACAAGGTCTTTGCTGAATAGGCATACACATTTCTGGTGTAAGACTTTTTTCCTTCAACTTTTGACTGGGAAATCAGTAAGCTTCTTAAAATCTGAATATCAACTTTTTCAGTTTAATAGTGAAATTATTTTGGAATCACTCTTTTGACTCCTTCCTTCCTTCCTTTCTTAATGAAATAGGGGCTGGGGAGAAAGCATAGTAGTTCTGCAAAAGACACTCATGCCTGAAGCTCTGAGGTTCCCAGTTCAATTCCTAGAAATACTATAAGACAAAAGTGAGTAGTGTTCCTGTAAAATAAATAAACTAACGTTTCTGTCTGTAGTTTAGCTTCCTGCATTGATCTTCTAATGTTCCTGTTTTTTCTGTTTGTTTATTCTTGGAGATAACATCTAAATTTTATCTTCTACTACTTCTATCAGCTTAAAAATATTATAGTAGGGATTATGCAAAGAGACCCCCATGCCTGAGGCATATTTTTCACATGGCAAAACATGGAGCTAGGGATATTCCAATAACACACCTAGGCTGCCACCTCTTCTTTTGCCAGAATAGTTGCCATGTCTACACGAAGCTGGCTTCATATTTAGTAGCATATTTGTTCTATCACTGTTACTGGAGCATAGGAATCCCTCTGAGAGAGATTTTCTGCATTTGAAAATTGATGTTACATGAAACATGTATTTCTATTTTGAAAGTTCTATAAATTCACATTTCATGCATTACATTTATTAGGAAGTAAAAATCACTTTTTCTTTCTTTCTTTCTCTCTCTCTCTCTCTTTTTTTTTTTTTTTTTGCCTCCATAGTTATCACAGGGGCTCAGTGTCTGCACTACAAATCCACTGCTCCTGGAGGCTATTTTTCCCATTTTGTTGCCCTTGTTGCTATTGTTGTTGTTGCTGTCCTTGTTGTTGGACAGGACAGAGAGAAATGGAGAGAGAAGGGGAAGACAGAGGGAGGAGAGAAAGACAGACACCTGTAGACCTGCTTCATTGCTTGTAAAGCGACTCCCCTGCAGGTGGGGAGCCCGGGGTTCTAATATGGATTCTTCGCTGGTCCTTGCGCATTGCGCCATGAGTGTTTAACCTGCTGTACCACAACCCCCCAAAAATCACTGTACTTTCTACACTGAAACAATCAGGTAGCTGATAGAAGACAAAATTAATTCCAGACACATTCAATAGATGTTTGAAAGTGCAGGCACTTCAAGTGGCACTCCCTTGGCATGTGTTCATTTCAGACTGCATGTAAACTAATCCAACAGGTGTTAGGAGACAGATGTTCACAAAATGCTTAGCCGTTAGGGAGAAAACATGAACAAAATATAGAGCATATTCTGAGTGTCAGCAACTGATGGAAGCATTTACTATTCAGTATCATGATTTTCAAAAATTAATTTTTTTAAATTGTTGAGTACTTACTATATGCCAAATACTAGAAAAGGTAGGAAAAGAGAAATAAACCTTTGTTATACGAAGCCATTCCATACTTCATTTATCAGCCATGGCTAAAGAAGTTCTTTAATTTTATCCTTCCACAAATCTTTCCTTTTTCCTTTGGGTTTAAAAGATTCGTCAAAGGGAACTGAACCAAGTCAGCCTTCTTATGAGTATACAGAGTGAAACTGATGGCCAAGTCCTGTTGAGTTTTCTGCTCTAGATAACTCCAAAGTTGTATTCTGCACTTTATCTTTGGCACTATATTCCTTTAGGCCTAGGGGAACTTGTTATCTTAAGTACTAGAATGATGTAAGAACCTATTTTTCTACCATAATTCTGGCCACTTCTATACATATACACATACACATATATTAGTAGAGACAGAGAGGCAAGGAGGGAGGGAGGGAGGGAGGGAGAGTGACCCCATAGTACCAACGCTCCATTCAGTGCAGGGTCATGCACATGGCAAAGCAGCACACTACCCAAGTGTGCTATTTCACCAGGCTTAATCCATTCTTACTAAATATTGCTTAGGTGATCATCTAAAACACAAAAAGGTCTGTGCAGTCCTTCAATGCCACTTGATGTTTTCTTATTTTTTCTTTCTGGAGAAGACATGAATAATTAGTTGCTTTTATCAGAAATCAAAGTTCTTTTGTTGTCCTTGTTGTTTTATTGTTGTCGTCGTTTGATAGGGCAGAGAGAAATGGAGAGAGGAGGGAAAGACAGAAAGAAGAATAGAAAGATAGACACTTGCAGACCTGTTTGACTGTTTGTGAAGCGACTTCCCTGCAGATGGGGAGCTGGACGCTCAAACCTGCGCTTAAGCTGCTGCGCTACTGCCCGACTCCAGAAACCAAAGTTCTAACAAATGTAGTGAATACACTACTAAACTGAATAATAAACAATGTCTAGAGCTAAAAACAAACCATAAAAACCCAAATATAGGAAAAGAATTAACACATCACAATATAATGTAAGACATTAAATCTAAGTCTAAATTCCAGGAAGAAAGTTTCAGTCTGTAGTTGAAACCTTTCACATAAACTACTATGACAGCAATATTTCGTCAAAGCAGGTTGTCTTATTTCTACCTAGGATTTCTGAAGCTTTGGAACCTCTCAAGCATTCTTAATTCAAAACTTTCTATTGTTACCATGATCTCCATAGTCAAACCAGAATGAATAGGGGTATTTGTATTTGAATTGTTAATTTGTATGCATCTCAGAAGATACTCCATCTTGTTGGTACACTTTGTAAAGTAGAATTATTCAAAAGAAAAAGTATGTATTTTCTCAGTGAGACAAAGGTCAGCACACTGAAGAAAATTCAGCTTTTGGAAACTGCTGCCAAAGTTGTCAATAAAGAGGAGACACCAGCAAGACTTCATAGAGAATTCACTAAAGCCATTTACTGAATCATTAAGACACTGAAACTCATAATTTACTCACCACAAATTAAAAACAAATTGTCACCCTAATATTTTATTTATTTATTTATTTATTTATTAATGAGAGGGATAGGAGAGAAAGAACCAGACATCACTCTGGTACATGCGCTGCCAGGAATTGAACTCAGGACCTCATGCCTGAGAGACCAATGCTTTATCTACTGCGCCACCTCCTGGATCACGTCATCCTAATAGTTTAGCATTATAGCTTTTCATAATTTTTTATAGGAACAGTTTAAATGTATATGGTGCTGAAGAATATTAATTGCATATGTTTTTGTAAGCTAATACAATTTGCACAGAATTCCACATTTTTCAAGGTTAACTTTTCTTTTAAAAATATTTAATTAGTGGTCTGGGAGGTGGTGCAATGGATAAAGCATCAGACTCTCAAGCATGAGTTCCTGAGTTCAATCCCCGGCAGCACATGTACCAGAGTGATGTCTGGCTCTTTCTCTCTCCTCCTATGTTTCTCATTAATAAATAAATGAAATCTTTAAAAATATTTAATTAATGTGATAGAGACAGAAATTGAGAGGAGAGGGAGAAAAAAGAGAGACACCTGCAGCACTGCTTCAGGTGGGGACCAGGGACTTGAACCCAGGTCCTTGTTCATTGTAAGATTTGTGCCACGCAACGATTGCCACCTCAACATGCTTCACTTCAGACTGTGTCCAGAGACTTCACGTGTGGAATTACAACCCTTCAGCTTCATTACTCGGGTGAGACCTTTCCTTTCATAGTATACTCTAATTTCATCTCAGGTGGTTCACTTTCTAACAAAGTCCCAAAACCTAGATATACACCAGTTTCAGTGAGAGAGAGCATATGTTCACACGTATCTGTAAACTACTGCAAAATATATACCTGAAAGCAGAAGTACACTAGAGTTTGCAGTGAGTACCTCCCTAACACTTCCTCTCCACTATTCCAACCTTTGGGTCCATGATTGCTCAACAATTTGTTTGGCTTTGTATGTTAACTCTCTTTTCAGTCACCAGGTTCCAGATGCCATCAGGATGCTGGCCAGGCTTCCCTGGATTGAAGACCCCACCAATGTGTCCTGGAGCTCAGCTTCCCCAGAGACCCACCCTACTAGGGAACGAGAGAGGCAGACTGGCAGTATGAACCAACCAGTCAACGCCCTTGTTCAGCGGGGAAGCAATTACAGAAGCCAGACCTTCTACCTTCTGCAACCCACAATGACCCTGGGTTCATGCTCCCAGAGGGATGGAGAATGGGAAAGTTATCAGGGGAGGGGGTAGGATATGGAGATTGGGTGGTGGGAACTGTGTGGAGTTGTACCCCTCCTACCCTATGGTTTTGTTAATTAATCCTTTCTTTAATAAAAAAATAAAAAATAAAAAAAATAAAGATAAGCTAAAAAAAAAATCCTTTCTTAAATAAAAAAAAAAAAAAGATTTGTGTCCTAATGGGTGCACCACCACCTAGCCCTATGGTTGATTTTTCAATCTGTTTGTCTTCACTCCTATACAAGCATTGTTCTAACAGAAATAAGTTAGAACCCCAACTCTACTGAAAGATTCCTTGAGTGCTGTACATCAGGCAATTTTAAGAATTTAATTTTAAGGTAGGGGAAACAGCATAATGGTTCTGCAGACAATTTTCATGCCCGAGGCTCCAAGGTCCCAGGTTCAATCCTGAGCACCACCATAAGCCAGAGCTGGGCAGTGCTCTGGTCTTTCTCTCCCTATTACTGGATCTCTCTTTCCTTAAAATAAAATAATATCTTTAAAAAGAACTTAAATGCTCATAGTGATTCTCAACACTATTTCCTAGGTCAGGAAAAAAATTGATGTCCAGTATATTGTATTACAGTTAATTTTCTCTGTTTGTATTTGGTTCCCCCAAATAGAAGTCAAGGCTCCTGAAGGTAAAGGCCATGCTTTCAGCAGCTTGACACAGTGCTCCACCTGAAGATGTGCTCCACTACTGCTGCTGCTGCTGATCAAAAGGATTCTAGACTTATCGATTCACCTTGGAGTTCAGAGGGATTTTGGGCGGTCATCTCACACATTTTTCTAACTACCATCTTTATGTGTATAGACTGTGTAAAACAACAACAAAAAGAACATTTCCTCTGCAAGTCAAAGATGCCTCCATCCCAAAGCAAACAACTTCACTAATCAAAGCTGATTCTCACATACTTCTTTCTTAAGTTGAATATCTATTCTGTTATTTTACTCTTTCTTCTAATTCTAATCTAGGGACTACAGTTGTGGACAGAATGGGGCACAGCGGGCAGAAAATGAGATAGGAAAAAAGAGATTTATTCCTCTATTCTCAGAGATGGACCTGAAAGCCTGGTCTCTCAATTTGTCTTTGTTGAAGTGGACTTTGAAACTGCAATCCAACAGTGCCCCAAAGGTCCTCTTACATGGCTCCCTCCTCTTTTCACGCGTCTGGCATCTCTTGTGTATGCCTAAGAAAGAAAGATCCATGTGCAAATCATAATGACATACATACCTAAATTAGCATCCTACTCTCCCAAACTGAGTCTATGCAAAAACTATTTTTAAAAAAGCATAATAAAGGGAAGAAGGATTTCTGCGCCTGCTTCTTGCCTTTTCCTAGGAGTCTCTGCAAGCAGATGCAGAACAGGAAGCTTTTCTGGTCACTTCTGATTTGTGGTCATCTAAAAACTTGAATCTTTGCTACCTTGAGACTTGCTACTATGACTACTGACTACATTTTTCAATGGAAAGGTGAAAAAGGTAAATTAATCTAAGTAGTCTGCTTCCTGTAATTTAGTGCAATTCAGTTTGGGGGTCACTTGGCCTAACTGAAAATTGCTGAATTTTAAGAACTGATGTCTCTATCTTGCACTTTATTGTTAGCAAAAATTGTGAAGCTTAAAAAGTCATTTGCTTATCAAGCTTTCAGGAGGAAGATATACAAAAGATAATCAAAATGAACAGAATGTGTTGGTGGTATAGTGGTGAAAATAGCTGCCTTGCCAAATGAATACACCACTTCTTTTTTAAAAAAAAACAAGTAAACATAGTTTAAAGATGAAAAAAAATTCCAACTCTTCAGACCAATATAAATCAAAGTCGAAACTTTTTCCTCCAGGAATAATACTAGTTCTCAGTGATATATCAAGCATATCACTAACAGCCAAGGACAATCTGATCAGCCTTTATCCAAAGACAGGTACAATTATATCTCCCAAGTGTGCCACAAATATTGCAAAATGATAATCCTTAAAACATAATTCAGCTGCTATAACCAATTGTCATAGACTGGGTAGTTTGTTTGCTTATTTATACCATTTATTTATTTATTTTGACAGAGAGGTAGAGAGAAAGAGAGAGTGAGAGAAAAAGGCCAGAACACTGACGCTTCCTTCAATGTGGCAGGGGCTGGGCATGAACCTGGGCCAGGAACATGGCAAAACAGTGTTGTATTAAGTGGGGAGAGAACAGAATTGTTATGCAAAGAGACTCTTATCTGAGGTTCCAAAGTCCCAAATTTAATCCCCTGCACCACCATAAACAAGAGCTGAGCAGTGCTCTGGAAGGAAGGAAAAAACTAAACAAACAAATAGTACAATATTCAAGTGCGAGATTTCACTGGCCCTGGGTGGTTTAAACAATAAGCCTTCAGTTCTCACAGTTCTAGAGTGTAGAAATTCAAGATCCAAATTCCAGTATGTTAGGGATGTAGTGAAAGGTCTGCTCCTGGTTTACAGATGTCTTTCTTCTCATAGTTCCTCACAAGGTGGAGGGCAAGAGAGGAATTAAGGGGCCAGGTGACAGCACACCTGGTTAAGTGCACTCACATTACAGTGCGCAAGGTTCCAGGTTCAAGCCCCTGGTCCCCACCTGTAGGGGGCAGCTTCACAAGTGGTGAAGCAGGGCTGCAGGTGTCTCTCTCCCTTTCTATCATCTCCTCCTCCCTCAATTTCTCTTTGTCTCTATCCAATAAGAAATAAAAATATTTTAAAGAGAAGAAATAACTAAGAGAGAGGAATTAAACCCTTTTCCTTCTCTCAGTGTAATGGAACAATCGCATTCATAAAATTACCACCCTAATTACTTCTCAAACATCCTACCTTCTAATATGATCACTTTGAGGATTAAGAGCTCAAGATAAACTGCAAGATGCGGGGTACAAATATTTATCCCATAACAAAACCTAAAAAATGTCATTATATCCTACAGTGTTATCCTGGAACTGCTGAGAATTTGTCAGAAACACAAATTCTTGGGCTCCCACCCTAGACCTAGAGTTAGAAATGGAATAGGTGGGGCTCAGCAGTGGATCTGAACTGGTTGGTCTCCAGGTGATTCTGCTGTATCCTGATCTAAGGACCATCAGGAACTGGGGAGATGGTGTAATGGTAATGTAAATGACTTTCATGCCTGAGGCTTTGAGATCCCAGGTTCATTCCCCAGCACTACTGTAACCCAGAGCTGAGCAGTACTCAAGTAAATAAATAAATTAGTAAGTGTTATATTAAAAAAAAAAACAGAAATAAAGGCCATCATCATAGCCTAGGCCTTTAGGGCTCAGGCTAAAGTTGGTTTAAAGAGGAATCAGAAAGGAATGGTCATAGGGCAGGGGAAACAGCTTAATGGTTATGCAAAAAGACTTTCGTGCCTAAGGTTCCAAAGTCCCAGGTTTAATCCCATCTCTTCCTTCACCCCACAAACCAGGGCCCAACAGTGCTATGATAAAAATAAATAAATGTATAAATAAAATAAAATAAAATCAGATCACAGATGTGCTTGTGGTAGTTTGTTTACTCTAAGACATGAAACCTAAAACTAAGACAGCTATATATAGATATTCCAATTTTTAAGAAAGTGGGTAGAATTTATTCTCAAGTAGATGGGCACCTGGAATACTGTGAAGTTCTATTGCTGCTCAAGGAAGACACAAATGAACTGACGAAAAGTTACAAAAATGCACTTAATCTCAAATCATTCTATAACTACTCAGGAAGTTGAGAAAGGAAGCTGCATATAAAAAGGCTAGAAATAGCTCCACTTAGAAACAGCTTATGAAAGGGAGATGACTAGTAGGTATTAAACAACTGAAGGTATGAGTAAAACGAATATGCATTCATTCATCAAAAGCCCTTATTAAAAAAGTAAAAATAAAAAAAAAGTAGTACAGTATGGTGGACAAGTCCTGCTGAGGCATCATGTCTAGATATGCTCGGACTAGATAAGTTTATAAGCCATGATTTCACAGTGCTGACCACAATTGGTATCATTCATAGTTACCTGTTTGATTATTGAATTATCTTGCGTTGTATCCTTCGTGAAGGCAAGGCTTATATGTCACTGCAGCTCCAGGGTGTACCCCAATAAATATTTATTTTATCATCATACAAATAAACATGTTATTATCGGGACCGGGTGGTGGCACACCTGGTTGAGCACACATGTTACAATGTTCAAGGACCCGGGTTCAAGTCCCCTGTCCTCACCTGCAGGGGGAAAGCTTCACAAGTGGTAAAGCAGTGTTGCAGGTGTCTCTCTGCCTCCCTCTCTGCCTTCTCAATTCCTTCCTTCTCGATTTCTGGCTGTCTCTCTCCAATAAGTAAATAAAGATAATAAAAAAGGAAAAATATATGTTATTATGTTCTCATTCAATAGATAAGGAATACATGAATAAAGAGGAGCCCTGAAAGGACAAAGAGCAATGGGGAAGTTCTGACAAAAAGTAGCATCACATAAATAAAGGAGAAAAATGTTGCAAAGAATGTTGGTCAGCAGAATGGGGAAGAGAGCATAATGGTTATGCACTCTTATGCCTGAGGCTGTAAAGTCCCAGGTTCAATCTCCCACACCACCATAAGCCAGAGCTGAGCAGTGCTCTTGTGTTTCTCTCTGTGTATCTCTCTCTCTCTCTGCATCTCTCTCAAAAAGAAAATAAATACTAAAAAAAAAGAAAGAATGTTGGTCAGCAATGTTTAGTATGTGCACGGCACAATGTAAGATGAATATGAACAAACTGTCCATTGGTTTTGGCAAATATGAAGCTTACTGGCAAATTAGCAAGAACAAGAGCAACTCACTACAGTGAGTTGAGGAGTCAAAGAAGCAGGAGGAAGTAGGGATAGTCAACTGTAGGCCACTTTTTCAAGAAACCTGAATCTCAAGGAAAGTAGATTTAGGTCAGTAGCTAGAACAAAGTGCAGTCAAGAGACTCTTTTGCCCTAAGCAGTCTAAGAGTATGGCAATGGATAGAGCTACTTGAGAGAAAACAAAAAACAAAATGTTAGCAAGGGGCAGTGGCACACTTGGTTAAGTGCACACATTACCATGCTCAAGGACCAACGTTCAAGCCCCTGCATGAAGGAAGCTTCATGAGTGGTGAGGAGTGCTGCACTGAAGACAGTGTCACTATCTCTCCCCGTCTTCCTTTCTACTTCTCCTTTGCCTCTTGAAAAACACTTAAAAATTATCAACAGAGAAGTTAAAACACATTCATGAACATCTGGAAAGTGATCAGTATGGGTGTAAAGAGGCAAATGCACATTTCCCCCTTGGGACTGAAAATACAGAAAAATGGATAAACTCCCAGGGAGGAAGATTTCTAAATAAGGAGGAAGCTGAGGGAAGTCTGGTCTGATGGCCTGATTGCCCTATCCTCTCCTTTTTATCTTTGAAGCAGGAAGATAAGTCCACCACTAGGAGAGGGAGTGTAGTGTTAATGAAGTGCAAAGATTTAAAGAGTGATGGAGATTTTGACTAACAACCTAGAACTGCACAGGTTCAAGTCCATCAATCAAAATTGCCTCTAGGTCATATAGTTACACACTATCCCCCAGAAGCAAGAGAGCCATGTGTTTGGAGAAATGAAAAATCAGTAAGATGAGGATGGCTGAGGCTAGCGTGAAGTTGGGGCACGCAGAGAAGCAGACTTGGACCAGATAACCACTGAATGTACGATTCATTGAGAACTCAAATCGCGGAGCACTTTAAGTAAAATAGTAAAGAAAAATTCTTTAAGGAGATTAAGACATATTTGGCCCCCAAAGTAGGGGAAAATCCAAGGCACTTTGGAATCGGGGAAGCCATCAGAAGATATTTTTTTTTTCACAAAGATGGTAGTGGGCAACCATGTTGTGTTGTTTGTCCTTATAAATATACTAGCCCAGTAGGGTGGGAACAGGATGCAACGCAGAGAGGGTGGAGAGAAAAGTGACTGGTGAAAATCAGGGTATGACAAGGAGAGGGGGCGGAGCAGGCAAGAATTCCATCACTGAACCACCAATGCCCTGGAGGGAGGGTGGTGCTTGTTAACAGCAGTTATGTAAATAGAATGAAGTGGTTATGTAAATAGAATAGTGTTAAGCAGGGGGGATTAAACTAATGAAACAGAAGGGGTTTTTAGAAGCATACCAACAATGTTCTTGTTCGCAATTTAATATGGAGAGGCAGATGGACCTGGTGGTATTGAAATCATGAAGGTAGCCGTGAGTACTCATCCCAGATGTGTCAAATGAGAAAAGGACCAGGTGTTCTTGGAGTACAGCCATGATGGGAAGACAAGAAGGTAGGGTTGGGGTAGATAGCATAATGGTTATGCCAAAAGACTCTCATGCCTGAGGCTCCACAGTCCCAGGTTCAATCCCTGGCACCACCATAAACCAGAGCTGAGCAGTGCTCTGGGGAAATAAATGAAGGGAGGTTTGTAAAAGAATGAGTAGCTATTGCTGGACAAGTATAACTTGGGGAAGCTGAGGGAAGATAATATATCCAAGGAAAAAAATGGAAGACTAATAGTGGGGCTTCTGTCAAGATGTCAATTTATTGGTGACAAGAAATTTTTTGAGATCCTACTGAGAGCAAAGTGAGTGAAATAGGGGGGAAAATCAAGGTAATACTGGGTTGAGAGTGAGAAGTGTGAGGGGAAACAGAGCTAGATTTAAATGTCTCCTTAGCAGTTGTGAATAAAACAGGAGTAGCAAGAAAAGGACATGTGACAGAGATGGATTTATGTGTTAGTTTATTTATTTATTTTGCCACCAGGATTTCCACTGGGGCTTCTGTCCTGCTCCCATCAGACTTCTTTAGATGATTTTAAATATTTTTATTTAAAATATTTTCAAATTTATTTTAATGAGAGAGTGAAAGCATAAGCAAGAAAGAGAGAAAGAGAGAGAGAGAGCGCACGATACATAGAGACAAGAGCACTGCTCAGCTCCAGTCTATGGTGCTGCTGGAGATTGAATTTAGGATCTCAGACCTTTAAGCAAGAAAGACTTTTGCATAACCACTGGCTGTCTCCCCAGTGTGACTTTTCTTTTATGAGAAGGAGAAGGAGAGAGAACCAGAATATCACTCTGGCACATGCTATCCAGAACTCAGAACTTCATGTCTGAGGATGCAGTGCTTAATTCACTGTGCTATAACCATGGCTACTTTTTTTTTTTTTTTTGATAGTGAGGGAGAGAGAATAGGGGGAAGACAAAGAGACATCACAGCACTGTTCCACTGCTTGTAAAGCTTCCCCATGTAGATGTCTCCACGTGGTGACCAGGAGCTCAATCCCTGGTCTTCTTCTGTCGTAAAGTATGCTCTCTACACCATAAACCAGAGCTGTGTAGTACTCTGGTAGGAAAAAAAAAAGTGTACCCTACTAGGTGACCTATCTCCTGGTCTTGAAGAATTTTTGGAGACACTGGGATTGGGATGAGGCCAACACATTAAACTTTTTTTTTAATTGAAGTAACAGATTATAACATTACATAGTTTTCTGTTGTGTATCATTATAAATCATCATCTGAATGGCCAATGCATTGCCAGATGACAGACTCCCACTGGGTTGAGGTCAATGATAGGAAGCAAATCAAGGAGGGAGTTTCTGGTTTCCTCTCTAAGTTTCTAAAGCAGAGGATTCCAAAAGGGTATGATTATGATGGTTTACGGAAAGTGTAACATCAGTAAACCAAGAGAGATTAGCTCTAGAAAAGGAAAGAGAGTACATTAAGTGGTAATGACAGTGTAACGCAAGAGTTGGAACTGGGATGTATGCTTTACACCATTTGGGTTATAAATACGGCATCAGCTTCCAGAGCACAGTGCTTAAGGCTCCAAGGGGCAGGAATAGCAGCAAGTCTATTAGTCCTGTATTCTAAGGACAATTACTCAAGCAAATCTTACTAGAACAAAGAAGATCTACTTCAAGGTGAGAACTGATTCTAGGAGCTCTCTGCTGTTAGAACAGGGGGAAATCCCCCCACAAAACTGATTTCTGATAGAGTGTTCCTCTACATGAACTAATCAATATTAATATGATTGCTTATCAATCACGAAACTACTCCATTTCATTTGGCGCATCATAGCTATGTGCTTCAGAAGCTAGTAGATTTTTTTTCCTTTGCAAATTGACACTTAGATTCTAGTAAAAAATGATCTTGGACTTCCTTCACATTAGATATCTTTGTCTTTGCCACAAGTGTTACATGGAAGAAATGTTTTAATTGGTGAAGGAGAAAGATGCCTCACTGCTGAGATGAGGCTTATAGAGTTTGTGTGTCCAGTTCATTGTGAACAGCTTGTTTAAGCTGTATGAACTGCTTTCTACTCTGGAGCTGCAGTCGTCCTTAATTTACAAGGCAATACAAATTAAAGTAGTAACCAGGAAACATAGCTCGTTTTCCAATAAAGGGTTTATTTTAGTAACTTCAGGGGCATCATGCTCTGCAGTTTTGCTGTGGATATAAATTCAATTCACTCCCCCCACCCAGGATCAATTTTATTGAAGTAATAGCTTCTCAAAGGAAAAGCAGACAAATGGTCAGGGGCAGCATATGTTTAAGATACTAATTACTACCCAGTGCTTGCAAAGATCTGTTCTTCTCTAATTCTTAAGACTGTGGGAGGAAATTTTAGTAGGTTTGTGATACCTAAGAGCATTCATTTTGGGGCTGGGGAGATAGTAGAATGGTTATACAAAGGATTTTTATGCCTGAGACCCTGAGGTCCCAGGTTTAAACCCTGACACCACCATAAGCCAGAACTGAGCAGTGCTCTGGGGTCTTTCTCTCTAAAACAAAATAGAAAAAGAAGAATAATTGTTTCTGTGTTACAAAAAGGTTCTGTTGAGCTTTTCCTGTTATGGGTAAATCAGTTGTAGCAATAGTCCCAAAGTTATATGTAAACAATATGTGACTGGTGAGATAGCTCAAAGTGGCAGAGTGTGGACTCCAATGTCTGAGACTCCCACTCTAGCCAAGCCGTTTCAAGTACCAGAGTGGGGCTTTGGTTTCTCTCTTCTGCAGTGTGAAGCTCTGTCTATCTAATACAAAATAATTAAAAAAAATCTTTTTTTTTAAGGATACACAATTTTTCAGATAGGTACTTTTATCCCTCTTATATTCATGACTACAATGTATCAAACTGCCTTGATGGAATAAATAATTTCAGCCTCTGATGCCTGAAAATGAGGGCAGATGGGGCAGAAACAGAAGTTAAATGCCATGGGCACAGTAATTTTAAAATTTAGCAGAGACCATTCAACACTAGTAATTATAACAATTCTATTGCAAAATGAGTAATTTATTTTTTAAAAAACTTTACTTATTTATTATTGGATAGAGACAGAAATTGAGAGAGTAGAAGGAGACAGAGTAACAGAGAGACACCTGCAGCACTGCTTCAACACTTATCAAGCTTTCCCCCTGCAGGTGGGGACCAAGGGTTTTGAACCTGGGTCTCTGCATATTGTAGTGTGTGCGCCACTGCCTAGCCCTGAGTTAGTAATTTTTTTATTATTAATTAATTTATTTTCCCTCTTGTTGCCCTTGTTTTTTATTGTTGTTGTAGTTATTATTGTTGTTGATGTCATCCTTTTTAGATAGGACAAAGAGAAATGGAGAGAGGAGGGGAGGACAGAGAGGGGAGAGAAAGATAGACACCTGCAGACCTGCTTCACCGCCTGTGAAGCGACTCCCCTGCAGGTGGGGAGCTGGGAGCTCGAACCGGGATCCTTATGCGGGTCCTTGCGCTTCGGGCCATGTGCGCTTAACCTGCTGCGCTACCGCCCGACTCCCGAGTTAGTAATTTCTAACACTTTGGTAAACTAAATCATGTCATAGCATGATTTCTTAATGTAGCCAATTAAAGCAAATAATGACAGATATAATTAACAGAGCACATAGTTCTTGCTGGGCACTATGGTATATCCTCTACTTAGATTACCTCTCACATTATTTGACCTTTTAGCTGTTCTTTTAAATGTATGATTAGCAGTGGTTTACAAGATTATCAGACTCCAGTGTATATTGTTCCACACACCCACCACCAAAGTTTTGTGTCCCTGCCTTCCCAATCATTTAACTACTATAGTTCTCACAAAGTCTTAGAGACAGTTTATACTGTTGAATGTAAAACATTAATTCCCTAATAAAGAAATAAATTTTTAAAAAAGAGACAGTTTATTTACTTCTATTATTTTCTTTTTGCAAGTTCATATGTTTCAATTCTCCAGATTCCACACATCTCATTTTATTTCAGAAATATTTTATTTTATTTATATCATGATGCAGAGATAGGGAGAGAAGAGACAGAGTGAGGATGAGGCAGCTGTCTGGTATATGACGTTCCAGATATAGGAAGTGGAATCTCATGCTTGAAGGTCCAGATTCTACCCCCACACCTTCCAGGTCACTTGTTCTCACATAATTAACCCTATTTTAGAGATAAGAATCATGGCTCAGGAAGGTTATGTAAGTTATATACAAATCATAAAATAAACAACAGAGCTAGGACTTGAATCTACGTATGACTGGGCTCGTATTAGACTCCCAGTTCTGAATTTTTTTTTTTTTCCAGAGCACTGCTCAAGTCCAGTGGACACTGGAACCTCAAGCATGAGAGTCTGTTTGCATAGCCACTATGCTATTTCCCTTACCCTTTTTAAATGTTTAATTATTCATTTACTTTGTACCAGGGCACTTCTTAGCTTTGACTTGTGGTGTGGGGGACTGAACCTGGGACCTCAGAACCTCAGGCACAAGAGTCTGTCTACATATCCATTATGCTATCTCCTGTGCCCAGAAGATGCTTATGTTCTTAAAGATTTATTAATGAACAAGAAAAAGGAGCAAAGCATAAACTATGGCACATGTTATGCAAGGGATCAAATGAGACCTCATGTTTCCAAATCTAGTGCTCTGGTCACTTGCCACCTCTGAGACCACTCATTTCTGAATTGGTATTACATCAAAACTCGCCTTTGGTCCTTAAACATTTTTTTCCCTGTGACTTACACAGACACTTGACTGTTTATTACAAACAACATACTTATCTAAATGCCTATTCCGTTACTGTCAGGGCCCCAGGTTTATTAGGAGAAGTGCTTCAATTTTAGAAATCTTAAGTCTGAATGTTTAAGAAACCAAAAAGCAGACCTAGCTTATGGGAACAGGTCCCCAGGTTCAGCTATCATGTTCACCAGTAACATCCCAGGACCGAAAATGCATACCTCCAAATTTGCTACCTTGAATATTTTCTTTCACTTCACAATATTGTCTGAAATTCGGCCAAATTAGGACTTTATTTGGATTTTTTTTAACTTCTGTTGTTGTTGCCATTGGGCTTCACTTCTCCAGGTTCCTTTTTTTTTTTTCAGATAGAAAGACAGACAGAAAGACACTACAACACTTTGGTGAGGGGCTGGGATCCAACTTGGGTGGTACGCATGACAAGTCAAGCACACTCTGGATTTGAACTGTTAATGCACCTAGATGGCCTGAGGAGATTGCTTAAATGTGGGATATGATTCAGTAGGCCTAGGGATAGGCCCCTGTGGCTGCATACCTAACCTGCTCCCAGGTGATGCTGATGCTTCTAGCCTCTGAACCACACTCAAGATTCACAAAGACGAGGGAGGCATTTGATCTATATTCTTTAGTTACTTGTAAGTCTTCCCATTTGAAGGAAATCTCCTGGTGCACCATATGCAAGGTATGCAAGTTGAAAATGGACAAATTAGAACACAGTTTCTCCCTCCTTTGTATCTTGGCCGCTGGGTGTGCTGTCCAGATCTGGTCAGCCAGAAACTTCTTTCCACAGTCTTTATGCTTGAGGTCAACATTGCAAAGGTCAAGGGCCATCCATCTAGAGCTAATTCCTTGCATGGGCGGTACTGAGAGTCTAATGTCCGTGGTGCTGGAGGCAGTACTCTTCCTACCATTCTTTGGCTTGCCTGCCTTGCTGTGCATGGCTATTTCCTGAAAGCTGTAGAGTCTTCCCAGCCTGCAAGTGCCATACTTGCCCTCTGTCCATAGGAGGGAAGGCTGATTTGGCACAATGCACGCCTGCTTTGCTTTGGTCAAACGATAGAGGAAACAACCCAAATTCTCATCTGAAGTTCAAAAATCAGTATTCCGATAAACAGTGTACTATAGCAGAAACAAACACTTTTTTTTTTTTGTAAATGGTAAGAGAGTAAATATTTCAGCTTTCTGGGCCACATAGAGTTTCTAGCCCAACTGCTCAACTCTGTCTCCAGAATGCAAAGGCAGCCACAGATAATACACAGGCAAAGGAGCTGTATTCCAGAAACCTTTATGTGGACCCTGAGATTTCTGTATCTCATATGCTTGTCATATGTCTTCCTTTGGTTTTTCTGTTTTGTTATTGTTCCAACTGCTTAAAAGGTAACAGCCATTTTTAGCCTGCACATTATAACAAAAATAGGCATACAAAAATGGGCTTGGTTTGGTCAGTGAGCCATAGTTTGGTGACCTGTTCTGAAGCAGTAATAGCTTGATGTGATTCATCGCAGCAGAATTTTCTCCTTGAAGCCATGCATCTTCTTACTAAGACAACAGAAAGGTATTCTGGAAAATGAAGAGTTTGTACCTACTCAATCCAGAATTTATATCATGTCATTTACTTTCTCAATATTTTGATCTTTATGGAAATCAATTATAGCAACTTAAAGAGATGAGCAGTAATGGAGTATTCTAAGTAATGGGCTGATTACACATCTCCTGAATAGGTACTGTGACAGGAATCACAGATGCGGAGTGGAATAGTGCAGTCATCACTTTTGAAGATCTCTTGGTTTAGAGACCTAACAAACAAATGAACTTTACAAAATGTACAGTGCTCACTATCTGTATGAGCTACTTGTAATGCATATTGTTAGGAAATTTTACAAAATATAGTTACAACTCTCTATCAGCCTGGTTTCTAGAACTATTTACCATTACAAGTTGTTTTAGATAGAGCTGCTAGGATCTCATTTTGTCCTTAGGCACTGCTTATTGCTTTTTAGTCACCAGTTACACTATTACGGTGAATTAAATGAGGTGATTTCCTTACCTTTCTTTATTCCGTTCCTGTAGCCAATTTCTAATGCTCCATTTGAACCAAAAGCAAAATGGCAAGGCTATGAATTCCCTTCACTTATTTGTTAGCCAAGTTTCCAGTTAATACAACCTATACATGATTACGCTCCTGCTGCAAAGAAGTAATGGTGATGAAGTGGCTGACAGGGCTAAGAGGCAATGATAGGTGTTATCTTCTTCAGCATCTTAGAGCTTTCTGTTGTGGTTGCGGAGTCCAAAAGGCATGCAGGCATGCATGTACTTGTACCTCCATGGCTGTTCTTTGCTCAGATGTAGTTAACAGGCTTCAGAAACTAGGCAGCAGTGACAAACTTGGAAAAAAATGGACAAATTCCTATAACAAATTCACCTGCAGCTGAATCTGAAGACTTGTTTACTGAGCAGAGTCTGAATTGTAGCTGGAAATTAATTTTCACTGGTCCCACGGCAACACTGGTAGTAAAAGTCTCTCCCTCTCTCTCTCTCCCCCCAGGTTATCGCTGGGGCCTTGGCCTGCAGTATGAATCCATGACTCCTGGTGGCCAGTTTTTCCTTTTTTTTCTATTTTATTTGCTAGGACAGAGGGAAATTGAGAGGTGCAGGGGAGATAGAGAAAGAGAGATAAAGGCATCTGTAGAACTTTTTTGTCTGCAGGTGGGGAACCAGGGGCTCGAACATGGATCCTCACACAGGTCTCTGTGCTAAGTTCTATGTACACTTAAATATGTGTGCCATTGCCTGGCTTCCAAAGTTTCTTATTTCTAAAGAAAAATAGTTTCCTCGACCAGTTGTTCTTGCTATTCTGCCTAGATTCTGGATGTATCTCTTATAGTGTGTGTGGCTGAAGAGTGGTCTCTCCAAAAATGTACGACTATGTCCTGGGGTTGGGTTGACTGAAATGCTACAATATACAAGGACCCATGATCAAGTCCCTGTTCCCCACCTGCAAGTAAAAAAGTTTCACTAGCAGTGAGGCAGTGCTGTAGGTCTCTCTCTCCTTATCTTTCTAGTCCCTTTTATTTTTTCTGTGATTCTAATAAATAAATAAACAAGTAAATAACATTAAATATAAGAAAATCAACAACTATGTCCTAACCCTAAACTTGTGAATGGGACCTTTTTTTGGAAGATGGTCTCTTGGAAAAATGACAGATGTATCCTTATAAGAGGAAGGAATAAGGAGATTTAGACATCCAGGGGGAGGCCTGGAGAAAAGAAATTCAGAGATTGGAGTGATGCAGTTGCAAGTCAAAGAATGACAAGGAGGACTTAGAGACAACTCACCCACTGAAGTATGTGCCTTGCCACGTGTAAGGCCCTGGGTTCAAACCTTGAAACTATAGGAGCACCGTGGTACTGGGGGAAGCCCCATAGGTTGTGGAATGGTGTTGTGGTGTCTCTGTCTCTCCATATATATATATGATTTTCATTTATGTATAAATGTGAATGAAAGGGGTCAGGCAGTAGCGCAGCGGGTTAAGTGCACGTGGCGCAAAGTGCCCTAAAGATCCCGGTTCAAGCCCCTGCTCCCCACCTGCAGGTGAGTCACTTCACAGGTGGTGAAGCAGGTCTGCAGGTGTCTCTCTTTCTCTCCCCCTCTGTCTTATCCTTCTCTCTCGATTTTTCTCTGTCCTATCCAACAACGAGCGACATCAACAACAGCAATAATAACCACAACAAGGCTACAACAACAAGGGCAACAAAAGGGGAAAAAAATGCCCTCCAGGAGCAGTGGATGGTGCAGGCACTGAGCCCCAGCAATAACCCTGGAGGCAAAAAAAATGAATGAAAACCACATTGTTTACCACAAAGACCCTGGTGGTAAACAAGCAAATAAATGGAAAACCACAATTTTCTAATCTATCTAAAGGACATGAAAACATTGATTGAACAGGGAATATGTGGGGGGTTAGGTGGTAGTGCAGTGCTTAGCACACATAGTATCAAGCTCAAGGACAGGCACAAGGAATATGGTTCCAGCCCCTGACTCCCCACCTGCAGTGGGGTTGTTTCCCAAGTGGTGAATCAGGTCACCTCTCTCTGTCTCCCCTTCCTCTTTGAAATTTCTCTTTGTCCTATCCAACAACAACAACAACAGCAACAACAACAATGGAAAAGAAAATGGCTGCCAGGAGCAGTGGATTCGTAGTGCAGGTACCGAGCTCCAGCGATAACCCTGGAGGCAAAAAAAAAAAGAACTGCAGGACAACACAGGTCGATAAAGTGTACCCCCCGCCAGCATGAGGTCCTGAGTCCAATTCCTGGCAGTGCATGTGCCTGAGTGATGCTCTGGCTCTCCCTCCCTCCATCTTTCTCACTAATAAATAAAGAAAATCTTAAAACAAAACAAACAAACGAACTACGAAAAGGAACTAGGTGAGACACATAGAACGTTTCTCATTTGTCCCTCAGAGCTTCCAAGGAAGGAACAAACTGTTGACCCCGTGCTTTTTAAAAAGTTTATTATTAATTTATGGAGTCAGGGCTTTGCACATATGCAATTTTACTGTTCCCACGCTGACTCTTTCATTCAGGCAGAGAGACCGGGAAGGAGACAGAGGGAAGGAGAGGCACGGGAGCATCGCACCCACCCACCCACCCACCCACAGTGATGCCAGACTCACAGACAAAGCCCAGGTCCTACCCAGTGAGTTGTCTTTCTGCTCCTACACTGGAATTTTTGTACTTCTAGATTCCAGAACTGTGAAGAAAGTTATGTGTGCGGTTTTTTTTTTTTAAGATTTTATTTATTGACTGATGAGAAAGGTAGGAGGAGAGAGAGAAGAACATCACTCTTGTACATGTGCTGCCAGGGCTTGAACTCAGGACCTTACACCTGAGAGTCAAGTGCTTTATCCACTGCACCACCTCCAGGACCCCGAAAGTTGTATTTTTTTAAGTCACCAGTTTTATGGGTGACTTGTATGGTAACAGTAGGAAACTGACAAAATACATGGTTCCTCTTAGGACATAGTTAAGTTTTCAGTAGCAAATATTCATTCCTCTCTTGTTCTAATTCTGCAGAACAGGCAATTGCCTATGAGTTTAGGGTTATTTGGTTAAGTGTTTATAAAATGTAGCCTTTCCCACTAATTTCACAGTGCTCCTAGCTTCATAATTAGAGATTATGTCCTTTTATTATGTGAGAAGCAAAATTTCAGAGAGATATAACTATAAGTTTAATGTATACTTTTACTTTATTTTTTTTAATTTTGTTATCATTATTTATTTATTTATTGGATAGAGACAGAAATTGAGAGAGTGGGGGGAGATAGAGAAGGAGAGAGACAGCTAGACACTTGTAGCTCTGCTTCACCACTAGCAAAGCTTTCCCCCTGCAGGTGGGGACTGGTGCTTGAACCTGTGTCCTTGTGCACTGTGATGTGTGCACTCAGTCAGGTGTGCCACCACCCGGCCCTGTTTAATTAATTAATCGATTTTACCAGAGCAGCTCTGGCTTATGGTGGTGGAGTGGGATTGAACCTGGGATGTTGGAGCCTCAGGAATGAGGGTCTCTCTGCATAACCAATACGCTATTTACCTCTAATGTATATATTTTATAGCAAACAAGTCTTTTCTCTTTCATTTAGCTATCTAGTATGCATTTCTATGTGCTCATCAGTGTACTAAGTACCTTAAAGACGTGGATTTATTTGATGTTTACAGAATTCTGTAAGGCAGGAATTATTCTCATTCTATGGATGAGAAAAAGCAATGTCATTAACTATCACTTGTGTGAAATAACAAATACACTAAATGTCAGTGTCAGACTATGAGCTCGCTACTTTGTTATTAGCCTATAATGCCTTTCCTATATTGTCTTCAGAGAGAAGGTTTGAAGAATAAAGAGAAAAAGCATAGCTCATGCTTCAGGAGGTGGCACTGTGGATAAAGTACTGAGGTCTCAAGCATGAGGTCATGAGTTCAATCCCCAGCAGCATGTGTACTTGGGTGATGCCCTGGTTTTCTCTCTCTCTCTCTCTCTCTCTCTTCCTATCTCTCTCATTAATAGATAACTAAGATATTCAAAACCAAAAACACACAGCTTACATTTGAGAGGGGGAGGGGAGAGAAGGTACATATAAAAAAGACTTAAAGTCATCAAGACCAAAATTTACAACTTGAATATGGTCTTACAGTGCTGAACTCAAAGGTTTCATCTCTACAGTCTTGCTTAACCTGGCCAAAGTGTGGAGAAAACTAACTAGCTAATCAGATCTATAGCCATCCATGGTTCTCTCCTAATCTGCCAAGAAGTTTATAAATACAAGAGCCTACCAAAAAGATGGGACAAAGCACGGCAGCTCATACAAATCCAGGGCATTCCCTGATGATAAGTGGGTGTCAGCATCTCCACCACCCCCATCCGTGTGGAACTCCTAATCCCAGTGTGCTTGCTCTCTGAAGATGGAAACTTCAAGAGTTAATAGGACATGCATATAGAGTCTTTATGAACACAGTCTGTGCCCTTAGAGTAATGTGACACTAGAGGAATGGTTTTGCTCCCTGTCAGGTCTTTGCAAACCATGGAGCGAGCCTTCACCATAACCCGACCACGCAAGCCTCCTGATCTCAGGCTCTCAGCATCTAGAACTGAGAAACAGCTCTTTGTTGTTTTCAGTTTGCCAGACTATCGTCATTTGTTATAACAGCCCCAGCACACATAGACAGAGTCGACAGCATTTTCTTTGTACGTGAAGGACAGCACCCTGATCTGGATGACTCACAAGCAGAGAGAGTAGGAGGGAAAGAAGAAGGCGGAGGCACTGCAGAGAAGCAACCCTCCTGCTTAAACAAGCACAGTCAAAGAGCAAGCAATAAATAATTCAGATTCTCATTCTTTACAAAAATCACTTGTGACTTTCTAGATGTTAGTGAGAACGCTTACGTGTCACGGTAGCTGTTTTGGTATATACTGAGGTTCTCGTTTCACTTAGTCTAAGGTAACTTTGCCACTTGGAACTCCTGCATCTTATTTATAGTCAGTTAGCTTTCAAGAAAGCAATTTTACTCAGTACTCAATCGTCATTTGTACACAGACACATGTGCATCTACTGATATAGCCATCATGTAACTGGGTCTCTGTAGATCTTGATCTTTCTACATGGTTTACTTCTGATTTTTGTGCACAGTGTCCTTGTTCCAGCACTATATTGAATACTTTTGTGACTGCTTTTCAGGACACTAAGAATAAACACAGCTTTAGTTACTTCTTCATGCCAAAGGAAGCTCATCTCCTTATTACAAAAATGTTTCATTAAAGGGAGTTGGGCGATAGTGCAGTGGGTTAAGCTCAGGTGGCAAGAAGCACAATGACTGGAGTAAGGATTCCGATTTGAGCCCCGGCTCCCCACTTGCTAGGGAGTCACTTCACAGGCGGTGAAGCAGGTCTGCAGGTGTCTAACTTCCTCTCCCCCTCTCTGTCTTTCCCTCCTCTCTCCATTTCTCTCTGTCCTATCTAACAATGATGACATCAATAACAACAATAATAACTACAACAACAATAAAAAAGGGCAACAAAAGGGAAAATAAAATATATAAAAAATTTTCATTAGACATTCAGCTTTAGTGTCATCATAATAGGTACTCTATCAAGATACATCAAATAGATAAGGCCTGTGCATCCAGAGAAGATCAGATGGGTGGCCTGGGTGTTGACACAGCGGATAAAGTATTCAATTCTCAAGCACGAAGTCCTCAGTTCAATCCCTGGCATCTCATGTGCCAGAGTGATGCTCTGGTTCTCTCTCCTGCCCTCTCTAATACTAATAAATAAATACATATTTTTAAAGACGATGTATTTTCTGTGGGAGCTCTGATATCATACAATTGCCTCTTCTTAGAGGCAACTCTCTAAACGCTTTATTTACTGTGCTTTCATTTTCATATCCTCATAAGATTTGTCATAAAATCATTTCTTTGAAATATCAAAGGTCCTTTAAAAAATAGTCTTCAAAGGGGGTCGGGCAGTGGCGCAGTGGGTTAAGCGCATGTGGCGCAAAGCGCAAGGACCGGCGTAGGGATCCAGGTTCGAGCCCCTGGATCCCCACCTGCAGGGGGGTCGCTTCACAGGCGGTGAAGCAGGTCTGCAGGTGTCTATCTTTCTCTCCCCGCTCTGTCTTCCCCTCCTCTCTCCATTTCTCTCTGTCCTATCCAACAACGAATAGCGTCAACAAGGACAATAATAATAACCACAACGAGGCTACAACAACAAGGGCAACAAAAGGGGTAAAAAGTGGCCTCCAGGAGCGGTGGATTCATGGTGCAGGCACTGAGCCCAGCAATAACCCTGGAGGTAAAAAAAAAAAAATACTCTTCAAAAATCAACTTCATAAGAATATTAATTATAAATTATGTTTTCATAAATTTCAATTTAAAAGAGAATAGCTGAAGAGTGGTTGGCAATTTTATTCTGAGTAGTAGTGAATATTTTAAGGAAATCTTTGATGTATATGGACATTTTATTCTATATTGTCTTGTTTTTCATTATGGCAGACAAGTAGAGATGAATGAGGTCTAACAACTGGTAGAAGTAATAGAATTCCAGGAAAGTATCTCTGGGAGGAACAAAAAATGATAGTCTTTTTATGGACAATTCTGCTCAAAATTAAATTTGACTTTTAATAAATGACACGGAGTCTTGTGGTTCTGAAGCCACAAACAGGTAAGGCAGAGCATGTGAATCTATTCAGGTCTGGAGAAAAGTAGGACTATCTGAGCAGAGACTAAAAATAGTTCATGTATGTGACTAGTCTTCTAAATCATCATTTCCTCCAATAAAGTGGTTTAAAAAATACAGTTTAAGATTAGTAGGTAGCCAGGCTGCAGTGTACCCAGTTGAGTGCACGTTACCATGGCTTTGAGACCTCAATCCCCACCTGTAGGGTGGAGGCTTCACAAGCAGTGAAACAGTGCTGCAGGTGTCTATCTTTCCCGCTCCCTTTCTCTCTCCCCACACTCTCTCAATTTCTCTCTTTCCTATTTACTAATAATCAAATATTAATAAGAAAAATAGTAAAGTTAAGTTTTATACTTTGTATTACTCTATACATTTTTTAGTGAATTAGTTAATATTTATGTCCCAACAAGTTATCTGCATATATAATTTAATATAAAACTGTCTCTATTTGCATGGCCTCAAAAAATTAGTGTATCCTGAGTTTATTGATCAGTGAGACAGTTTCTCTATTGCTGTGTATCTGGATAGCAGGAATTACTTGTGGGAAAATAAAATAGCTTCAGGCCTACTTCTGAAAGTAAGCACGACTTCAAAGAACTGACTTTGAGTTAAAACTTACAGGGTGAATGTGATGTTACCAGACATGAAACAACTGCAGGCAGCGGTTGGACAGAACAGGAGTACCACACTGATAAGTAGCTAGGGCTGACAAATACT
Source organism: Erinaceus europaeus (assembly GCF_950295315.1). Classification (NCBI taxonomy): domain Eukaryota; kingdom Metazoa; phylum Chordata; class Mammalia; order Eulipotyphla; family Erinaceidae; genus Erinaceus; species Erinaceus europaeus. The sequence goes on along the minus strand of NC_080166.1, from coordinate 118,021,202 downwards.
TCACCTGGAAGTACTTTTCTTTCTTCTACATATAGACAACAGTCTGAAGGAACAGAGAGAAAGTGTTCATATTGGCGCTTAATTCTGTGTGGTAACATTTTGTAATAGCACAGAATTTAATGTTTAAGGTAATTCTAATTCCTCACTTTGTTGATAAAAAACTGAGCTGTGTATTATACAAAATTTTAAATTAAGTAAAATATTAGCATTATATTAGCAAATGCAACATGCACATTTAAGCTACAATCCCTCCCAAGCGAACCAACAGAAACAGCAAGGAATAAAGAATGGAGGAGAAAGATGATGATTTTAAAGTAAAAAAAAATAAAAGACGGATTCAACTTCCGGAGGCAGAGCTACGAGCAGCAGATCGCTTTCTCTCCTCTCCTCTCCTCTCCCGGATCAACTAGGAATACCAAAGGAGACCACCTGGACCGAAACAAGACAGGACTAGAATGACCACAGAAACCCAGTAAATCACCCGTGAGTACAAACACGCGTGGCTGGTGACAGAGAGGAGAGAGGGGCCTAAGGAGAGATTAAGTGACTGCTAACAGTTCGACAGTTTGTCAGTGGAGACACCACCTCCAGTCTGCTCCACCAACAAGGGGACAGCTGAAGGGAGGAAAGGACTCCCCAGAGACTCACCAAGTACAACTCTGAGTCTCCATTGCTACTACCCTCAGAATCTGGAGCAGCAACAGGGAGGGACACCAGGGCACAGAGATCTAAACGGGAAACTCAGGAGAAGACCTATACCTCGGTGGCATAACTGAAGGGCTGTGAAAGTCTCTTTGCATAACCACTGGATTATCTCTGCCACACCCTGCTTTATCTCTTGGTCAGGAGTCATTGATTAAGCCAAGAAGCCTATTGATAGTTTAAAAGCCCTCAGGCTACCATAGCCTACAGGGGAAAAAAAAAAAAGGCTTTTACACCATTGAACTCCAACTCAGGGATTGAAAAAACTGTTAATTTATATAAAATGGTTAAAACAACAAGAAAAAATAATGGAGACTCGAACCAGGACAAGAGTCCAGCTAAAAGTCCTCCAGAGGGCGAAGCACAAAACAACGAGTTCAACATCCAAACATTAGCTAAGGAAATAATAACAGGAGTGAGTAAAGAATTTGAAAAAATTGTAATCAGAACTGCAGGAACAACAAATGAGAATATGGAAGAAAATTCTAATAATCTCATGGTTATTAGAGAGCTGAAAGCTGAAATTGCTGAGCTAAGAAGGCAACTAGCTGAACAAGCTAAAACAGTATCAGATCAGGGTAACAAAATAGATGAACTCCAGAAAGCAGTAGAGGGCAGAGAGAATAGAATCAATGAGGCTGAAGACAGAATTAGCAAGATTGAGGATGAATTAGAGACAACTAAAAAAGAAGTAAGAGATCTCAAAAAGAGATTAAGAGATGCTGAAAACAACAACAGAGTCCTATGGGATGACTTCAAAAGAAACAATATACGCATTATTGGCTTACCAGAGGAAGAAAGAGAAGGGGAGGAAGAAAGCGTTCTCCAGGCCATAATAGCTGAAAATTTCTCTAGTCTAGACAACACCAAAGACATAAAGATTCAAGAAACCCAGAGGGTCCCAAACAGAATTAACCCAGACCTAAAGACACCAAGACATGTCATACTTAGATTGGAAAGGAATAAGGATAAAGAAAGGATCCTCAAGGCTGCAAGAGAAAAACAAAGAGTCACCTACAAAGGAAAACCCATAAGATTAGCAGCAGACTTCTCCATACAAACACTACAGGCCAGAAGAGAATGGCAAGATATCTATCGAGTGCTCAATGAGAAAGGCTTTCAGCCAAGAATACTATATCCTACTAGATTGTCATTCAGACTAGATGGAAGCATCAAAACCTTCTCAGACAAGCAACAGATGAAGGAAGCAACCATCACCAAGCCTGCCTTGAAAGAAGTTCTGAAAGGTTTCCTATAAACAACCAGACCACCAAAAATAGAACATATATCAAAACACTCTAAAACTCTACAAGAATGGCGTTAAAATATCTTCAATCTTTGATATCAATAAATGTCAATGGCCTGAATTCACCTATTAAAAGACACAGAGTAGGAAGATGGATCAGAAAACACAACCCAACAGTATGTTGTCTACAGGAAACTCACCTAACGCAACAAGACAAACACAGACTTAAAGTGAAAGGATGGAAAACTATCATTCAAGCCAATGGCCCACAAATAAGGGCAGGAACAGCTATTCTCATATCTGACATGATAGACTTTAAAATAGATAAGATTAAAAAAGATAGGAATGGACACTACTTAATGCTCAGAGGATCAGTCAATCAAGAGGACTTAACAATTATTAATATCTATGCACCCAATGAGAAGCCATCTAAATACATCAAACTTCTACTGAAAGAGCTACAGCAATATAGTAACAGTAACACAATCATAGTAGGGGACTTCAACACCCCACTCTCTCAACTTGACAGATCATCCAGGAAGAAAATCAGTAAAGACATAAGGGAGCTAAATGAAGAGATAGATAAACTAGAACTATTGGACATTTTCAGAGTCATTCATCCCAAGAAACTGGAATACACATTTTACTCAAATCCACATGGATCATTCTCAAGGATAGACCATATGTTAGGCCACAAAGACAGCATCAGCCTATTCAAGAGCACTGAAATCATCCCAAGCATCTTCTCAGACCACAGTGGAATTAAACTAACACTTAACAAACAACAAAAGATTAGTAACAGTGCCAAAATGTGGAAGCTCAACAGTACACTTCTTAACAACTTCTGGGTCAAAGAGGAAATCAAGGAAGAAATCAAAATGTTTCGAGAGTTCAATGAAAATGAAGACACAAGCTATCAAAATATTTGGGACACAGCTAAAGCAGTCCTAAGAGGGAAGTTCATAGCTATACAAGCACACATTAGGAAACAAGAAAAGGCACAAATAAACAGCCTGATTGCACATCTTAAAGACCTAGAAGAAGAACAACAAAGGAACCCTAAAGCAACCAGAAGGACAGAAATTACTAAAGTTAGGGCAGAAATAAATAACATTGAGAATAGGAAAACCATACAAAAGATCAATGAAAGTAAATGTTGGTTCTTCGAAAGAGTAAACAAAATCGACAAACCTTTAGCCAGACTCACAAAACAAAAAAGGGAGAAGACCCAAATAAATCGGATAGTAAATGAAAGAGGAGATATCACAACAGACACTGCAGAAATTCAACATATCATGCGAGGCTTCTATGAACAACTATATGCCACCAAGTTAGAGAACCTGGAAGAAATGAATGATTTCCTAGATACCTACCAACTTCCAAAACTAAGTAAAGAGGAAGTGGATAACATGAACAGGCCCATCACAGCTAATGAAATTGAAACAGTTATCAAAAATCTTCCCAAAAATAAAAGTCCTGGACCAGATGGTTTTACAAATGAATTCTACAAAACCTTCAAAGAAGAACTAATACCTCTACTTTTAAAAGCCTTCCAGAAGATTGAAGACACTGGAATACTCCCTGCAAGGTTCTATGAAGCCAACATCACCCTGATACCAAAAGCAGACAGGGACACAACCAAAAAAGAAAACTACAGACCAATATCTCTGATGAACATAGATGCGAAAATATTGAACAAAATTCTAGCCAACCGGATACAGCAGTATATCAAAAAGATTGTTCATCATGACCAAGTGGGGTTTATCCCAGGCATGCAAGGTTGGTTTAATATACGTAAATCAATCAATGTGATCCACCACATCAACAAAAGCAAGACCAAAAACCACATGGTCATATCAATAGATGCAGAGAAAGCCTTTGACAAAATACAACATCCCTTTATGATCAAAACACTACAAAAAATAGGAATAGATGGAAAATTCCTGAAGATAGTGGAGTCTATATATAGCAAACCTACAGCCAACATCATACTCAATGGTGAAAAACTGGAAGCATTTCCCCTCAGATCAGGTACTAGACAGGGCTGCCCACTATCACCATTACTATTCAACATAGTGTTGGAAGTTCTTGCCATAGCAATCAGGCAGGAGCAAGGAATTAAAGGAATACAGATTGGAAGAGAAGAAGTCAAACTCTCCTTATTTGCAGATGACATGATAGTATACATGGAAAAACCTAAGGAATCAAGCAAGAAGCTTTTGGAAATCATCAGGCAATACAGTAATGTGTCAGGCTATAAAATTAACATTCAAAAGTCAGTGGCATTCCTCTATGCAAACACTAAGTTAGAAGAAATTGAAATCCAGAAATCAGTTCCTTTTTCTATAGCAACAAAAACAATAAAATATCTAGGAATAAACCTAACCAAAGAAGTGAAAGACTTGTATACTGAAAATTATGAGTCACTACTCAAAGAAATTGAAAAAGACACAAAGAAGTGGAAAGATATTCCATGCTCATGGGTTGGAAGAATTAACATCATCAAAATGAATATATTACCCAGAGCCATCTACAAATTTAATGCTATCCCCATCAAGATCCCAAGCACATTTTTTAGGAGAATAGAACAAATGCTACAAATGTTTATCTGGAACCAGAAAAGACCTAGAATTGCCAAAACAATCTTGAGAAAAAAGAACAGAACCGGAGGCATCACACTGCCAGATCTCAAACTATATTATAGGGCCATTGTCATCAAAACTGCTTGGTACTGGAACATGAACAGACACACTGACCAGTGGAATAGAATTGAGAGCCCAGAAATGAGGCCCCACACCTATGGACATCTAATCTTTGACAAAGGGGCCCAGACTATTATATGGGGGAAGCAGAGTCTCTTCAACAAATGGTGTTGGAAACAATGGGTTGAAACATGCAGAAGAATGAAGCTGAATCACTGTATTTCACCAAATACAAAAGTAAATTCCAAGTGGATCAAGGACTTGGATGTTAGACCAGAAACTATCAGATACTTAGAGGAAAATATTGGAAGAACTTTTTTCCGCATAAATTTTAAAGACATTTTCAATGAAACGAATCCAATTACAAGGAAGACTAAGGCAAGTATAAACCTATGGGACTACATCAAATTTAAAAGCTTCTTCACAGCAAAAGAAACCACTACCCAAATCAAGAGACCCCTCACAGAATGGGAGAAGATCTTTACATGCCATACATCAGAGAAGAGTTTAATAACCAACATATATAAAGAGCTTACCAGACTCAACAACAAGACAACAAATAACCCCATCCAAAAATGGGGGGAGGAATTGGACAGAATATTCACTACAGAAGAGATCCAAAAGGCCGAGAAACACATGAAAAAATGCTCCAAGTCTCTGATTGTCAGAGAAATGCAAATCAAGACAACAATGAGATATCACTTCACTCCTGTGAGAATGTCACACATCAGAAAAGGTAACAGCAGCAAATGCTGGAGAGGGTGTGGGGTCAAAGGAACCCTCCTGCACTGCTGGTGGGAATGTCAATTGGTCCAACCTCTGTGGAGAACAGTCTGGAGAACTCTCAGAAGGCTAGAAATGGACCTACCCTATGACCCTGCAATTCCCCTCCTGGGGATATATCCTAAGGAACCCAACACATCCATCCAAAAAGATCTGTGTACACATATGTTCTTGGCAGCACAATTTGTAATAGCCAAAACCTGGAAGCAACCCAGGTGTCCAACAACAGATTAGTGGCTGAGCAAGTTGTGGTATATATACACAATGGAATACTACTCAGCTGCAAAAAATGGTGACTTCACCGTTTTCAGCCGATCTTGGATGGACCTTGAAAAAATCATGTTGAGTGAAATAAGTCAGAAACAGAAGGATGAATATGGGATGATCTCACTCTCAGGCCGAAGTTGAAAAACAAGATTAGAAAACACAAGTCGAACCTGAAATGGAATTGGAGTATTACACCAAAGTAAAAGACTCTGGGGTGGGTGGGTGGGTGGGGAGAATACAGGTCCATGAAAAATGATGAATGAAATAGTGGGGGTTGTATTGCTAAATGGGAATCTGGGGAATGTTATGCATGTAAAAAAAAAAAAGAAGTAGAAACGCAAAGCAGAAATTGACTGAGTTTGGAGTATGGCACCAAAGTAAGAAAGCAGAAGTATACTAGAGTTTGCAGTGAGTACCTCCCTAATACTTCCTCTCCACTTTTCCAAGCTTTGGGTCCATGATTGTTCAACAATTTGTTTGGCTTTGTATGTTAACTCTCTTTTCAGTCACCAGGTTCCAGGTGTCATCAGGATGCCGGCCAGACTTCCCTGGATTGAAGACACCACCAAGTGTGTCCTGGAGCTCAGCTTCCCCAGAGACCCATCCTACTAGGGAAAGAGAGAGGCAGACTGGGAGTATGGACCGACCAGTCAACGCCCATGTTCAGCGAGGAAGCAATTACAGAAGCCAGACCTTCTACCTTCTGCAACCCTCAATGACCCTGGGTCCATGCTCCCAGAGGGATAGAGAATGGGAAAGCTATCGGGGGAGGGGGTGGGATATGGAGATTGGGCGGTGGGAACTGTGTGGAGTTGTACCCCTCCTACCCTATGGTTTTGTTAATTAATCCTTTCTTAAATAAAAAATAATAATAAAAAAAGACTACAATCACCCTAAGCTCATTTTTAATGATAATGAACTGCAATGTTCTATTTGATTTGTATGTCTACTTTTTCTTAAAAACATTATTCTTCCATTTCATCAGAGCAAGATATCAGTGAACTTTACGACTTCTTAGCAACTCTTGTGTAAGGCTTAAGGAGAAAGTGAATGGCACTTTAAAACACTTCTTTCTACTTTCCTTAACTGCTAAAACTACTCTAGAAAATAAGTATTTATAGACAGTATTTAGAAAATTAAATTGAAAGAGAATATAACTATGTATCATGGATTTTAACAAAATTTAAAAACTGCTTAATTAGAAAAGTACAGAGGCCTCCCACACTGCTGACTTAATCGCACAATTACCTCGATATCTATCAACAACACTCTTGAGTGGTTTGTTAACTACAGATGCCAACAGCTGACAGTTTCACTTTCAGTTTTCAGAACATTTACTGTTTCAGAAGTATAAGAACACCATCAGAATCCCTACAGAATACTTAGTTATAGTACAACTTCCATTAGATTTAGTGGCAGAGAGATCTAGAAGACGCAATTCATAATTACGGGGATTTGATTAAGAGTTCTTCAAGGGGGGTGAGTCTGAATTTCAAGTGAAGGCGTCTTTGCAAATCAGACTCATTACTCTGTGATTAGACTCCTCCAAATGGCAGTAGCAATGTATTACTGTCTAGAATTCTAGAGCAGTGCTAAAATGTGCGGCTCCAGAGAGATAAGGACATATTAAAGGAAACATTTTAGAAGAAATTTTATTTAAGATAGAAATATAGTCATGACTTTTCTATAACCACTTATTTATGGTTTCCTATGTAGTATTTACACGCCAGAATTGTTTCTAGTGTGAAAAAAATGAATGGTTCAAAATAATTTTTGTGTATAGTATTTTTTTAAAGAGTTTATTTATCTATTTATGAGAAAGATAGGAGGAGAGAGAGAAAGAACCAGGTATAACTCTGGCACATGTGCTGCCGGGGATTGAACATGGGACCTCATGCTTTAGAGTTTGATGCTTTAAACAGTGCGCCACCTTCCGGACCACAATTTTTTTTTTTTTTTTTTTTTTTACCAGAGCACTGTTCAGCTCTGGTTTATGGTGGTGCAGGGGATTGAACCTGGAGCTTTGGAGCCTCAGGCATGAGAGTCTCTTTACATAACCATTATGCTATCTAACCTCCGCCCTGTATAACTTATCAAAATTTCATGTACTTAACAGATACATATTAATTATGTAATTAATACGTGAGTAGTAGACATGTTTTGATAACTGTTTGATTACTCCCAACCTATTTCAGCTGCAAAAAAAAGTCAACTATTCAAAACTTCATGTACCTACAGTGACCATGCCTGAAGCCCTAAAGCCCCAGGTTCAATCCTTAGCACCATCACAAACCAGTGCTAAGCAGTGTTCTGGTCTCTCTCTCATTAAAATAAATAAGTAAAATATTAGAAAACAAACACAAAACTATAGTGCTCAAATGAATGTTGGAAGGCTAGAGGGGAAGTCAAATGATCCCACCATTTACCAAAACGAAGGCAACCACAGAAATCATATGTAAGACTCTCAGACAAGCAGGTCAGGGATGAAAAGGAAAATAGTGACTATACTTAAATATACAGAGGATTTGAGATGCTCAAGATACCAATGGGCTGTCCTTCAATATTCAACTCAAAAGTCTTTCCTATTAAATCTTGCCAAGGGTGGCGCAATAGCTCACTTGGATAATGGGCTGCTTTGTCATGTGCACAACCGTGGTTGAACCTGGCCCCACTGCACTGAAGAAGAGTCAGGTGCTGTGGCTTATTTTATTCCTTTTTCTCTGCCTTTGTCTCTGTCTCTGCCTAGAAAAAGTTTGTCAAATACTATTCCAACTGGAATGGATTTCTTTTTCATTTATTTATTTATTATTTTCCCTTTTGTTGCCCTTGTTGCTATAGTTATTATTGTTGTTATTGATGTTGTCGTTGTTAGATAGGACAGAGAGAAATGGAGAGAAGCGGGGAAGACAGAGAGGGGGAGAGAAAGATAGACACCTACAGACCTGCTTCACTGCCTGTGAAGCAACCTCCTGCAAGTGGGGAGCCAGGGGCTGGAACCGAGATCCTTAAGCCAGCCCTGCACTTCACACCATGTGTGCTTACCCACTGCACCACCACCTGGCTCCCTTGGAATGGGTTACTTTTCCTTTTCTTTTCTCTTCTTTTCTTTCTTTTCATATTATTTTGCCTCCAGGGTTACTGCTGGGGCTCGGTGCCTGCACTACAAATCCGCAGCTCCTGGAGGCCATTTTTTCCCTTTTGTTGCCCTTGTTGTTTATTGTTATTATTGTTGTTGTTGTAGTTATTGCTGTCTTTGCTGTTGGATAGGACAGAGAGAAATGGAGAGAGGAGGGGAAGACAGAGAGGGGGATAGAAAGATAGACACCTGCAGACCTGCTTCACCGCCTGTGAAGGTGGGGAGCAGGGGCTCCAACTGGGATCCATATGCCATGTGCGCTTAACCCGCTGTGCTACCATCCAGCCCCCTAGAATGAATTTCTCTTATGAGCTTATATAGTGCTATGCATTTTGTTAACAATATAATTATATTTGGTTTGTGGACATATTTCTATGACTGCACTGCTAGCTTATAGTTCTTTTTCTTCATATTTCTTTTGTAGCACCAATAATCTCTGTCATACTTGTTTAAACATTCTCATTTTTTTTTCTTCTTCTGTGAAGGCTTTTTTTTTTTTTTTGCCTCCAGGATTATTGCTGGGGCTCAATGCCTACACTACAAATCCACTGCTGCTGGAGACTATATTTTTCCCTTTTGTTGTCCTTGTTGTTGTTATTATTGTGGTTGTTACTGCTGTCATTGTTGGATAGGACAGAGAGAAATCGAGAAAGGAGGGGAAGACAGAGAGGGGTTAGAGAAAGACACCTGCAGATCTGCTTCACTACTTGTGAAGTGAACCCCCTGCAGGTGGGGAGCTGGGGGCTCAATCTTGGATCCTTATGCTGACCTTTGCGCTTCGCACTGTGTGAGCTTAACCCTCTGCGCTACTGCTCGGCCCACTGTGACTGCCTTTCTTACTCATTAAAAATTGTTATTTTGGGGGTTGGGTGGTGGAGTAGCGGGTTAAGCGCACGTGGCGCAAAGCGCCAAGGACCAGAGTAAGTATTGAGGCTCGAGCCCCCCGGCGCCCCACCTGCAAGAGAATCACTTCACAAGCGGTGAAGCAGGTCTGCAGGTGTCTGTCTTTCTCTCCCCCTCTGTCTTCCCCTCCTCTCTCCATTTCTCTCTGTCCTATCCAACAACGAACGACATCAACAATAACAATAATAACCACAAGGCTACAACAACAAGGGCAGTGAATTCATGTTGCAGACACTGAGCCCCAGCAATAACCCTGGGGGCAAAAAAAATTGTTATTTTATTTATTTCTTTGTTATTATCTAGACACTGATCAACTCTGGCTTATGGTGGATCTAAGGATTGAACTTGGGGACTTTGGTGCCTCAGGCATGGAAATATTTTTTGCATAACCGCTATTCTAACTCTCCAGCCCTACTCTACTCATTTTTTATATTTCTAGTGCCAATAGTGAGCATTTACACATAGAATATTCCCATCAAGACGGCTGTTAAATAAGCTATCTTACAACAAAATTGTCAATACAATCCCAAATAAAATTTTCTTTTTCTTTTTAAGACCTTACTTATTTATCCATGAGAGAAATAGGGAGGAGAGAAACAGAAGCAGAGCATTACTTGGTCACATGCACTGCTGAGGATCAAACTCAGGACCTCATGCCTGAGAGCCCAGCATTTGACTCACTGCACCACCTCCAGACTGCATCAACTTTTCTTCTTAATACTTTGCTTTAAAGAGAATGTGTTCAATTAGAAATGACTACTAACTTCCAAGATGTATATATTATAATCTCCCCCGTCTATTGCAAATCTTGATCACTGTAGTATAAAGGATCTGACTTTTGATGAAGAAGCTTAACTTGTAAGACTTCAATTTGAAGCATACACATTACAGGATGTGCCAAGACTTTGCTATTTTCTGAAACTATGTTTGCCTATTCCAAATTTGGCTGAATGTTCTCTCTCATGTGGAAATTTAGTTGTATGCCATAAAGTAAATTCTTCTATAATGCTAAAAGCATTTTACCTAAATCCTTTAACATTTGTATATACTCAATCTGATATATTTTCCACATCATGTACATAAACCTCATAAAAATTCTGTTAATTGTTTTAGTACCAAAGCTGCATCTTTTGGTGAACGAGTCACAGTTGTGTGCAATTTTATCTAAATTAATAAATTAAAATCTAACAAATTATCAACACAGATCAAGAGGAATCTTTATGGTATGCATAGGAATTGTACTTATTTTCAATGCTGGATTATATATTTTCAGACTAGAGTCATAAAATGGAAAAAAGTCTTAAGTCAAATTTATGCTCGTTTACCTGGTAAACAAACAAGAAAGCAATCAGTATACAAGTCAAGATGGTGGTTGACCTACTTTAGCTTTTGTTTGCATTTTAACATTTGAATATGTAAGTAAAGCCAAAGCCAGCTCACATGTTTTTGGTGATCAGTGTTGAAGAGGACTCTTCCCTTCACTGGCATTATGGAAATATTTGTACTCCTAAAAGTTTATATGACATTGTCCTTATAAGCATACAGGGACTCTACTTCAATTCATTAACACAACTCAGTGTAGGTGACTTAGTAGTTTTCCATTGATTAATTAATAAATTAATTAATTAATGTATTTACTACCACCAGGGTTATTGCTGGGGCTCAGTGCCTGCACTACAAATCCACTGCTTCCGGTATACACTCTCTTTTTCTTTTTCCTTCCCTTCCCTTCCCTTCTCCTTCCTTCCTTTTTCCTTTCCTTCCTTCCTTTCTTTTTGATAGGACAGAGAGAAATTGAGAGAAGAGGAGACTGAGAGGGAGAGAAAAAGATAGACAGCTGCAGACGTGCTTCATCACTTGTGTCACCCACCCCCAAGGTGGGGAGCAGGGACTCGAATCCAGGCCCTTGCACTTGGTAAAGTGTATGCATGTGCTAAACTGAGTGTGCCACTGCCTGGCCCCTCCTTTCTCTTCTTTCCCTTTCTTTTCTTCTTCCTTTTCTTTTTTCTTTCTTTCTTTCTAATAGACACTCAATTTATACTTCATTAACTGAATTACAACAAAAACTTTCTGCTATTGACAGAACTTTTCGCTTAGGAGAGTCTAAGTGGCTAATAACAACAGTGACATTCTGTATAGGAGACACTACTTTCCATAAGCATTGAAGTTCTTCATTTCAAACATATACCAGGATATTGATTTAAAAATAATGTTTGCAGGCTGCGGAAATCACTTAACTTGGATAATGTGCTGCTTTGCCATGTGCACAATCCAGGTTTGAGCTTGGCCTTCACCATAAAAGAAGTTTCGGTGTTGTGCTCGCTTTCTATCTATACTACTCATAAATTAATGTTCTAAGTATATGGTATTGCTATATATATATATATATATATATATTTAGTGATTTAAAAAATGCTAAAAGGAGTCCCATTTAAAAATGTGCCCAGGGCATTCATAATATGTGACTCTGACAGTGTAGTACTTATTCTCTAAATATCAAGAAGATACAGTCCCCGTCTCTAAGCCTTCTTCCAAGTGTCAGCTTTCTTACCACTATTCAAGACCAACACTTACTCTCTCTTCTTAAAGCTTTAGACATTTTACATACTACTTCATTTTCCCTAAATGCATATAATACAAAAATCTGATACTTCTTTTCCCACTTCAGTATGACTTTTTACAAGAGACCCAATTTCTAAAACAACGATGAACTTAGATATATTGTAAAAGTGCTGCATTCAAGTCAAGTGGTTTGAGAGACCTATTGGAGCTCTCTATCAGTACCATGAAAGAGATTAAATTCCTAGATATGGAAGGGTTCGGTTTCCTTGTTTCTAGAATGAAGGGATTGTTGATCATCTCTGGTTCTATTAAGCAATACAGTGCTATGATTTTCTGGCTGTCTTCCTTTCTCACCTAGGAATACTAACCAGACAGGAGAGGCTGCAAAATTTGAGTGTTAATGGTTCCCAGATACATAATGTTTCCTCTTTCTTTAGATACAGGAATCTAATTGCTTAAGTTCTCTTTGTGGTTCTCTTCTTGCTTTCCAAGTACTCTTCCACCCTTTGCAGAACTACCTCTCTCTTCACTCTATGTATTTTCTCTACATGGTTTGATCAATAAAGGCTTCATTGTCCCCTATATGCTAATGTCTCTCCTCAAATCAGCCTTGTTAACTACCTGCTTTCTTCTTCTAGCGTTTGCCCTTCTTCAGTAGCCAGTCAACAGCGTCAGGTTGAGCCTGATGTAAAGTTTCGAGACCTCCTTTGAATCTGGAGAGGTGGCAGTCGTTGACTATGTGGGTCATAGTCTGTCTGTAGCCGCAGGGGCAGTTCGGGTCATCTCTGGCTCCCCAGCGATGGAACATAGCGGCGCACCGGCCGTGGACTGTTCGATACTTGCCAAGTGCTTTTGCTTTATTATACCCCAACAGAACTGCCATTCTGTCCTGGTCCCCCACAATACACTCTTTCTTCTCAGTTTTTGTACATCAAGTCAAACACCAACTTATGCTGATTATGCAAATATAGTTTTATATTAATGAGAGAGAGAGAGAAGATCATTGCTTAGTTCTTGTTTATGGCGGTGCTAGGTATTGAACCTCAGGCATGAAAATCTTTTGCATAACCTTTATGCCCATGCTGATTTCATCTTCTAAATATTTTTGGAGTTGTGGCTGTTATTCAGTGAATGTCTGTCCTCCTCTTGCGCATCACCCTTGATGAAGTTCTACCTCCCAATGTGACTGTATTTGAAAATGGGATCTCTAAAGAAGTAATTAAGGCTAAAGGAGGACTTAAGGGTGAAGTTCTGGTTCCACAGGATCATGTCCTTCCAAAAGACACCGAGTGTGCTCTCTCTCCACAGGCACACTGAGGAAAGACTGTATGAAGATGGAGCCGAAAGGCAGCCATTTACAAACTAGTCAGTCTTTACAGAAACCAATCCTGACAGTACCTTGATGTTAGATTTACAGCCTCCAAAATTATGAGAAAACAAATATCTTCAGTCACCCAGTCTATGACATTTTGTTATGGCAGTCCAAGATAATTTCCTTCTGTCTGCCATCCCTAGGCACCCTAGGCACCTCATCATAATCTCTTCTCAACAGTTCAGCCATTTTGTCTACCTGGCAGAGTAGCGCTATGGATTAGCATCAGGTCACCAGGGATGGAAACCTTGCTTGCCACTGACTATGTACACTTGGGCAAGCTACTCAGCCTGTGTTTCCAGCAGCTACCTTGTAAAATGAAGCTATTAACAATAGAATTGTTTCAACAAGGTAATGCATGTAAACTGTTTACATGTGTTTGGCATACTACACATATTCAACTCTGACATTAATAAGCCATCTGAACCACAGAGCTACCTATGTCCTCCTGTTTTTGACCCTTGACTTAAACGGAACTCTCCAGTCACCAACAGCAAGAAGTCCAGGTTCCTTACCGTGACTTGTTGTTTTCGACGGGCTGGCTTCACGGGCGGGTAACAGACGACCCGGGACTCATGGTTGAGCTGTAGGCAGTATCTCTTTATTCATACAGGACACAGCACAATCTAAGCCGAGCTAAGCTAAACTACAAACAATCTTGTCCTTATAAATATACTAGCCCAGTAGGGTGGGAACAGGATGTGATGCAGAGAGGGTGGAGAGAAAAGTGACTGGTGAAAATCAGGGTATGACAAGGAGAGGATCAGGGTGTGACAAAGAGAGGGGGCGGAGCAGGTGAGAATTTTACCACTAAACCACCAATGCCCTGGAGGGAGGGTGGTGCTTGTTAACAGCGGTTATGTAAATAGAATGAAGTGGTTATGTAAATAGAATAGTGTTAAGCAGGGGGGATTAAACTAATGAAACAGAAGGGGTTTTTAGAAGCATACCAACAGTGACTAACAGTAGGTCCCATATGAACCTTCATATTCCACAACAGAAACTCATGTGAACTTCTCATTACTACCCTGGATGCATTCGATTCATTCTTTACCCATATTAGTCGCGGCAACACCAAACTCCAGAGTTCTCTGTCTCCTATAATGCTCAAGACTGCTTTCCTCTGCCTGCAACTTCCCTTGAACTCAACCAATTCCTAATCCTTCTTTTAGGTTCCACTTGCACGTTTCCCTTACAGGCAGCTTCCCAATTCTCTCAGTCTGGCTCAGGAACCCCCTGTGCCCTTTTCATACTCTGTGAAAACCTTTATCATAATATGTAATCATTGCCATACTAAGATGATGTTCATCGTTGTTTCCTACTAGGTAAAGAAGTCAACATTGAAGACCGTATCTTACTCTTTTGTGTGTCACAGTACTTAACGATCTGATATATAGTTGACATTCAACAAATGTCTCTGTTTTTCTGTCTGAAAGAATTGACCTGGAGTGGTCAAACATCAGTGATAACAAAAACAAAAAATTATAAAATTTCCTTTATTAGCTATTTGAATTCAAGGGCAAGGAATGAGTGATACTCATCTTCGTATATCCTGGAACCTAGACTCACATCTGACCTATTAAGCATGCAATATTTACAGTTTAAAATAAATTAATAAGCAAAAGACCAGAAAGAAATGAGAACCCCTGAGTTGCAAACTATTACTCTAAAACTACATACTGACTAGAGTCACAGTAAACCAATATTTTTCATATTGCCAGTTATGATCCATTAAAGAATAAACAAAATAATGGAAAACCTCAGAAACATCACATACAGTAAGGGTTGATAACAATTCATTGAATTCTTGTTTCTGCTATATTAACGGTATGCAAGGTTACTGGATCGAAATGTAATTTTTCAATATATATATTCAAACTTGGAAAATATTGCATAAGACTATTCTTAGTTCAGTATAGTATGCTTTTTATAATTAATCCAACTACAATAAAATGCCCACCATGAAGAATTTGGGGAATATCCAATGAAATGTGGGAAATTTGTTAGGAAGGCTGGGTTTACAGTACAGCTCACAGTGACACCTTGCAAATTTATCTAGCCTTCCCTACAAGTATTAGCTGTCTCACTGGACTAATCCAGAGGACAGTATGTGTACATCACAATACTGAGTAGTATCATCCTCACAGAGTGATTGTGAGGAGTATATGAGCTAATATATATACAGCACTTAGCATAGCATGCAGTTCTCAGTAAACCTTAGTGATGATGGTTAGCAGCATGGTACCTGGCACAGAAGATATTTTTAAAATGGAAGCTCTTTCCTTCTATAAATAAACTTAAACTGACTGCGGATACAAAATTAGGGCAGAAGGTCACTGCTGGCATCTTGGAAAGACAGATTAAAATTTTAAAAAGTCTACTGTGTAAAAAATAACCACTAATTAATAAAGCCAAGTTCATCTGGTACAACAACAGAGTGACTCAACTACGAAGAAAAAAGAAATAGAAGTGACTGGGTAACCTTAATATGACAAGAAGAAACAAGACATCCAGCTAGAAGTCAACTAGACCAAGCTACTTCTCCTGTAGGCACTCACCACTGGCCGTCAGCACTTCTGTAGGCACTCACCACTGGCCGTCAGCACTTCTCCTGTAGGCACTCACCACTGGCCGTCATCACTTCTCCCCAAACCTTTTCCCCGCAAACTAGTGGCTATATGTAAGAACATTCCTCCTCTTGGACATTTCTGTTTAAGTTTTTTTTGTTGCTAATTATGTATTTACTGACTAGAAACAGAGAAATTGAGAGGGAAGGAGAAGAAAGGGATAAAGAGAGATACCTGTAGCCCTGCTCCACTGCTAGTGAAACTTTCTTCCTGAAGGTGGGGGCTTCATCTGCGGTCTTTGTGCACTGTAATGTGTGCAACTAACCGGATGCACCATTGCCTGACCCCTGGCATTTCTATTATTTTTAATGACACAGTCTTGTGGCAGCAAATCTACCTGGCCTAATAAAATTTATCTGTTAAACAAACAAAAGAGAAAATCAAATCCGAGAACTGAACCTTATAATTTAGACTACAGTGAAGAGTGGATATATGATGGCTCTTTCTAGTGATAATGGCACAAAAGGCACAGCCCCGCTTTGGTGAGGGGTGAAGAGTCTAACAGCTCGTCCATAAGAGCCTAAAAGAAGAGTTCAGCAAACAATGGCTCCAGGGTCAAATCCTACCTACTGCTGGCTTTTGTTCATGAAGTTTTATTAGCTATTTCCACTCATTATTATTTTGTCGAGCTGGATTTGCACAACAATAGCAAGCTGCATAGTTGTGTCAGAGGGCACATTGCTCACACACACACAAAAAAAAACCCCTAAAATATTTGTCTGACTGTTTAGTCAGCCTGGACTGCTACAGCAAAATACCATAAACTGGTAGCTTAAAAAAAAAAAGAGGGAGTCGGGCAGTAGCGTAGTGGTTTAAGCGCAGGTGGTGCAAAGCACAAGGACTGGCATAAAGATCCCAGTTTAAGCCCCCGGCTCCTCACCTGCAGAGGAATCGCTTCACAGGCGGTGAAGCAGGTCTGCAGGTGTCTATATTTCTCTCCCCCTCTCTGTCTTCCCCTCCCCTCTCCATTTCTCTGTCCTATCCAACAATGACGACATCAATTACAACAACAATGAAAAAACAAGGGCAACAAAAGGGAAAATAAATAAATATATTTTTTAAAAAAAGAAAGAAAGAAATTTCATATCACTCTGGAGACTGGAAGTCCAAGGTTAGGGAGCGGCATGGTTAGATTCTGGTGAATCTCCACCTCACATGGTGGAGCGCAGAAAGGAAGCAAGGCACTAATCCCATTCATGAGGGCTCAACCCTCATAACCTCAGCTAATCCTAGTTATTGCCTAAAGGTTCTCCTAATGCCATCA
The DNA here is from genome assembly GCF_950295315.1 of Erinaceus europaeus. Classification (NCBI taxonomy): domain Eukaryota; kingdom Metazoa; phylum Chordata; class Mammalia; order Eulipotyphla; family Erinaceidae; genus Erinaceus; species Erinaceus europaeus. The sequence continues at coordinate 118,003,638 of NC_080166.1, read as the reverse complement.
TCACATTACGGGGTTGGGGTACCAACATATAGGTTTAAACGGGGACATCAGCATTCAGTCCCTAATAGACACCTCTGCAGAAAGCTAGCAATATGGGGCCAGACTATGGCACACCCAGTTAAGCACACATATTACCAAACACAAGGACCTAGGTTTGAGCCCCTGTTCCCCACCTGCAGAGGAATGCTTCATGAGCAGTGAAGTATCAGTATGCAAGTGTCTGTCTATCTTTCTCTATCTCCAATCCCTCCTCTCTCTCAGTTTCTCTTGTCCTAGATTAAAAAAAAAAAAAAGGTAGCAATACTTGGAGAGTACAAGTATTCTGTATTGTTAATAGCAGAACCATGAATTTTAAAAGCCAAACAAGTAGATGATCAATAATACTTTTTAATGGAAATTGCTGTTCCTAGTCTAGGCTCTTGATCTCAATCAAGGCCATTTTAACTCATTGTGGAGAAAGACATGTGCAAGTGATCAGATTTTTTCTGTAGGAAGTGGCTTCAAGTCATATAGCTAATCTATGCTTCTACAGATGGTTCCCCTTGTCAAAGACTGCTTTCTTCAATAAGACATAAGGCCTGGTGAGACGGAAAGTGCAATGGGAGAAAAAGTGTCTCTGGAATAGTTGAAGGCAGTGTTTTGAGCATCAAAGTTAGAATCAACAGCAAGTAGGCAGAGCAAAGCCAGATAATAGCAGTAAGACAAACAGGGTGGTTTAGAAGTAGGAACTTTCTTTGTGGTATGTTTCTGTGTGCTAGAAGCTAGACACCTAGGATATTCTAGAATGCTAATGGAAAAATAATCTCTACTATACTGAAATTAGTATAGCTCATCCTTGTTTATTTCACTATTAAAACCTTTACAAATTGTTTGGAAGAAATTTTAACTCGACTTGCAAATTAACTTGATGCTATCAAAGTAGTTTCAAAAACACCTAACTGGTGTCACTGTCCAGTATGAAAGGGGCATAGCTGAAGTCTGTGGGTTTTTTATCCCCTTCATTGGAAGCTTCCCTATTTTTTAAATTTCTTTATTGGGGAATTAATGTCTTACATTTGACAGTAAATACAATAGTTTGTACATGCATAACATTTCCCAGTTTTCCATATAACAATACAACCCCCACTAGGTCCTCTGTCATCCTTCTTGGACCTGTATTCTCCCTCCCTCCCCCCACTCCAGAGTCTTTTACTTTGGTGCCATACGCCAACTCCAGTTCAGGTTCTACTTGTGTTTGCTCTTCTGATCTTGTTTTTCAACTTCTGCCAGAGAGTGATGTCATCCCATTGAAGTTTGTGTTGTGATTACTGAGCATGGCATTGCATTAGGAAGGACAGGCGCCTGCTAAACCAATTCTGCTCAATTTGAGCATGTTCCCCTTCCATTACACCCACATCTGTCAGAATGTCTAGAGTCTACCCATTCTCCACCACCTCCACTGTTACAATCTCAGTTTAAACTACCATAATCTCTCACTGCATCTGCAGCAGATGCCTCATAGCAAGTCTTCCTGTCTCTATTACATACTGCATATAGGTTGCCCTTCCTGTGCACAAACCTAATCATGTCCATTCTCTGCTTAAAATATTTCAGTTGAAATACCCAGATTGAGTTCCTTAAAACCCCATCAACAAAATTCATGTCACTCCAAGGAATTCTGAGCATCTACCATTTCATCTTCTATTGCTCCAAATTGCATTCACACTTGCCTCTTTATCTTCCAATTAACAAACACAATCCTGGGAGTCTGGGGTAGCACAGCAGGTTAAGCGCACGTGGTGCAAAGCGCAAGGACTGGCATGAGGATCCCGGTTGGAGCCCCTGGCTCCCCACCTGCAGGGGAGTTGCTTTACAGGCAGTGAAGCAGGTCTGTAGGTGTCTGTCTTTCTCTCCCCCTCTTCTCTCCATTTCTCTCTGTCCTACCCAACAATGACGACATCAATAACAACAATAATAACTACAACAATAAAACAAGGGCAACAAAAGGGAATAAACAAATACAATCCTATTCTCAATCCAAGATGACAAACACACACACAAAAAAGCAATTACATGCACTCTTCTCAGATGTGAATATCTTTCATTTACTACCCACTTTTAACTCAATGGTCATATCGAGAGGCTTTTTCTTTTGACCACTTAGCAACAGAACATATCCTAGTTACTCTTTATTACTTTATTCTATTATGTTTTCCTTATGTTACTATGCTAGTGTTAAAGTAGCACTGTACTATTCATACACACTTAGTACTGTACAACACACTATGTGAGTGGTCTGGGAGGTGGCACAGTGGATAAAGCACAGGACTCTCGAGCATGGGGTCCCAAGATCAGTCTTTGGCAGTATATGTCCCAGAGTGATGTCTAGTTCATTCTCTCTCTCTGCCTGTCTTCTTCATGAATAAATAAATAAAAATATTTTTTAAAAATACTATGTGATTGTGGTCTTCCTTCCACATCCTAGAATGTAAGCAGAGACCATCTTACCAGCACCTGTTTTACAGTGCCTAGAATACAGTGCTTAGTAAAAAGTTTATTGAATCAGCTATGAAACATTTCACTTATGTAATTTTATTTTCTCAGTAATACACATATGTTCTTAAATGTAACAAATTAAATATAGATGCAAGTATTTTACAACTGTGTAATTAAATATTTACTATTTTGGACAACCGGAAGTGTCACACTATGAAGTGTTTTAGCAATATTTTAAAATATTTTTTAAAAATTATTAATTTGGATAGAGACAGAGAGAAATTGTGAGGGGAGAAGGGGCGATAGAGAAACATGTAGCACTGTTTTACCACTTGAAAGAAAAGCTTCCTGCAGATGGGGCCTGAGCGCTTGAACTCAGGTCCTTGTACAGTGTAATATGTGCTACCACCCAGCCCTGTTTTAGCAATTCCTAAAAATACTTATGTTAACACAAGTTTCACTAGCACTAGGTATTTAACTCTTGACAGAATACAATGAATAACTTTTCATTTATACAAAGCAATGGAGTGGGTGGGTGGGAAGAATACAGGTCCATGAAGGACAATAAATGACATAGTGGGGGTTGTATTGTTAAATGGGAATCTGGGGAATGTTATGCCTTTACAAACTACTGTATTTACTGTTGAATGTAAAACATTAATTCCCCAATAAAGAAATAAAATTTAAAAAAAGCAATGGAAAGGCAACACTTTCAGCCAAGTATATAGTAAAATATACAGTTGGCTCTGCAGAGATTTCTGATGTATACATACTTTTTAACATCCCCAGAGCTTTATTATCTATAGTTTTTAGGCTAACTTCTAACTCATTCCCATAAAAATTCAAATATGCTGTATCCAATGTCACCCTAAGGTTAAAAAAGACTGCCCTGTGACTTCTTGTATTCATCTCCTTTGCCTGTTTTCCCTATTTTGACAGTAAAACTTCTCAAGATAATTTTCTGCTTCCTTCTGATTTACTTACCTTTAGCTTACTCCAATACGTTGTCAATTCTGTGTTCAACTAAAAGTGCCTTTATGAAGACCATCAAAGATGTCTATGTTGCCAAATCCAATAGAAATTTCATGTCCTCATCTCACCCAATCTCCACAGAAGTATCTGACACAGTTTCTAATCTCCTCCTTGAAATACTTTCCTTCTGACTTTCAGTAATGACCAGTACTACCTTCCTCCTACTTCCTTGGCCAACTCTACTTCTGGCTTCCCTTTCAGCACCTAACCTGAACTTGTTCCTTTTCCCTCACTATACTCCTCCTGAGTCATCTCATGCAATCACACTACAAATAACATTTAGATGCTGAGAACATGGTAGTATCCTCATCTTTGTCCTAGGTTTTCAAAATATGTGTTTACTTAACATACTGACTTGAACTTTAATAGGTAATTCAAATAGGTAGTGTATTTAAAAAAAAACAAACAACAATGTCGGCTTTCTCTTCTTCTGTGAATAGGGAGGTGGCACAGGGGATAAAGCACTGGACCCCCAATCATAAGGTCCTGAGTTTGAATCATGGCATTTCATGTGCCAGAGTAATAATGTTCTGGTTCTCTCTCTCGTCACTCATGTTAATAAATAAATCTTTAAAAAAAAAAAACAACTTTCTTCCAAAAGCATCCCTACCTCCCTCAATAACTTAACATTACCATCATGTATCAGTATACTATTTGCTTGCTCCCTAAATATTTGCTTCTACACAATTTATTAAAATTGTTTTTTCAAGAGTTACTGTAATTAAAATGTTAATTTTATTTTCTTTAATAGCTTTACTTGGTAGGGTAGGATTCCTCTTTCTCTCAATATTCAGTAACATAACTTCCTTATTGTGTTAAAACTAGAGAGTTCCCCTTGTGGTTCATTTACAGTTATTTCTTTGTAAAAACAACCAGTCAAGAGTCAGGGGGCCTATTATTGCTTTGATCACTGACACTGAAGGTAAGGAACACAGCCAAGTTAAGTCAAGATTCCATGACTAATAGAGTAGTGATTTGTGCTCTCTTATTTTCTATCTCACTCATAAAAAATTAAGTTAAAAAATTGGGGAAATTTTAGCCTAAAGAGTCCAATCACCACCATAGAGTATATTTATAAGCCTGAGTTCCATCTCTCATTTTGCATTAAATGAACAAAAGTCCTGCACAGCTATTAAGAATAATGAGCCCACCTTCTCTGACCCATCTTGGATAGAGGTAGAAGGAATTATGTTAAGTGAGCTAAGTCAGAAAGACAAAGATGAGTACGGGATGATCCTACTCATAAACAGAAGTTGAGAAAGAAGAACAGAAAGGGAAACTCAAAGCAGGATCTGACTGAGTTTGGAGTAGGGCACCAAAGTAAAAATTTCTGGGTGAAGGGTGAGGGTGGATGCTCAGCATCACTGGGGGGTGGGGGGTGGGGAGGAGGATGGGATGGGACACAACTTTTTTGGTGGTGGGAATGGTGTTTATGTACACTCCTATTAACTTGTAGTCATATAAATCACTATTTAATTAATATGAGAGGAAAAATTGATTGAATGTCTCAAACTTTTAATGCACAGACCATAGGCTGAGTCTTTGAAATGTTGACTCTCCTAAAAGCTTAGACCAGGGAGAACAGAAGCAACCAATGGCATTACTCTATAAGACACAGCTATATACAAATAATGTCAAAGACATAAATTATAGTGATGTTGTGTATGACACAGAAAATCCTAACAATGGGATTTTCAAAGTTAACCCAATTGCCAAATAATTTGATTACAGCAATAACTATCTATTGCCTTCTTAAACCCTAAGACAGCAGGAACCTCCCACTTTCTCTATAGAGCCTATATTTCCCCCAGTCCTGTAACCTCTGGGGGGGGGCTCACTTTCCTGTATGCTTCTCCCAGTTCATACCAACTGACACTGCATTGCTGATCCCAACCTAATCAATACAACAAGCACAACCTCGGCATGCTTCACTTCAGACTGTGTCCAGAGACGTCAGACGTGGAATGTCAACCCTTCACCCTTGTTACTCAGGTGAGACCTTTCCTTTCTTATAGGATTCTCTAATTCCATTTCAAGTTTTCACTTCCTAACAAAATCCCAAAACCTAGATATAGACCAGGTCCTATGAGATAGGGCATATGTTCATATGTATCCATAAGTAAGGGCAAAATATATACCTGAAAGCAAAAGTACACAATAGTCTGCAGTGAGTCAGTATATGCAGCAAGAAAGGAGAAAGACCTAAAAAGACACCATAAAGTTCCTAATGAAATAGTTTCTACTTAGACTTAGATACCCTTCTCACCTACTTCCTATTACACTTCCCTCAGTCACTCCAAAGCTAACCTTATCAAAGTAAGGACTGAAAAAGCTGATTAAGGGCTAGAGACTGGCATATTTTAGTGATGACTCTTTAGTCACTATCAGGTCACCCCATCAGCTGGGGCCCTAGTTGGGGAGTCCTTCTTCTTCTTCTAGCATTTGCCCTTCTTCTGTAGCCAGTCAACAGCAAAGCTGTCAGGAGCTGCTTGTTGCTGGCTTTGAAAGTGACTGGGATCCATGTGGATTCAGTCGGCTAGGAAGGATCGTCAGTTTCCCCAATGAATGGGTACTCACGGGATGCACCACGAGAAGGTCGATCCAATGCAACCCTGAGACTCCCAAACAGACATGATGGGCCTACACCTTGAATACATCCCCCTTTCCATTGTTACTGATCATCTCTATCAGGAACAACACAATAGACCCCTTTATTGGCCCCCATAGGACCTTGCCCTCAATGTGGATCAATAATAGTAGAGAATGCTCCAGCCTGAGGAAGATGGGTCGGGTCGATATTGGGGCAGCTTGGAAGGTTCCTACTCATGACCACAGAATGTGAGCTCAGATCTACAGGGACACAGAGGTCACATAGGCTCCTAAGCTAAATATGGGCTCCAGACCAGATCAAATAGATGGGGTTTACAGTCAACAATATTTATATACCTTTCCCATATTTGGGAGCTACTCTCTTCCCTGATCTAGCTTTCTGGTCCTTTTTCTAGCCATGACATCATCTCCCCAGAAAGTAACTTGGACCCATCTGCATATCAGATGTCAGGCTCAGAAACAAACAAACAAACAAAAACTAGTATAATCATGGGCTCTTTGGAATATAACTAAAATAGGCCTACTAGCTATCTACAAAACGGAGACCCCCCAACTCTTCCTCTGCACTATTCCAGCCTTTAGGTTCATGATTAGTCAACAATTTGTTTGGCTTTATATATTATATATTATATATTATATATTATATATTATATATTATATATTATATATTATATATTATATATTATATATTATATATTATATATTATATATTATATATTATATATTATATATATTTATATATTAACTCTTCTTTCAGCCACCAGGTTCCAGATGCTACCATGATGACAACCGGACTTCCCTGGGCAGACGACCCCACTAATGTGTCCTGGAGCCCCGCTTCCCCAGAGCCCTGCCCCACTAGGGAAAGAGAGAGACAGGCTGGGAGTTTGGATCAACCTGTCAATGCCCATATTCAGCAGGGAAGCAATTACAGAAGCCAGACCTTCTACCTTCTGCACCCCATAATGACCCTAGGTCAATACTCCCAGAGAGATAAAGAATAGGAAAACTACCAGGGAAGGGGATGGGATACGGAGTTCTGGTGGTAGGAACTGTGTGGAGTTGTACCCCCCCATCCTATGTTTTTTGTCAGTGTTTCCTTTTTATAAATTAAAATTTTTAAAAAAGTTAACCCCAAATTTATAACCTTACACAGTATATAGAAAGAGATTTTCCCATCTTGTATTATAATAAAATTTTTAGCTGGAACACTGGCAATCAAAATACTGGCTGCTGAGGAAAGACCATATTCATTTAAGAAAATAATTTATTTATTTATTAGTGAGAAAAATAGGAGGAGAGAGAGAAGAAGAACCAAACATCACTGTGGTACATATCCTTCCAGGGATCAAACTTAGGACCTCATGCTTACAACTTTCATAGGCTACACAGGCTCCTGTGATAAATATGAATAGATAATGGGCCCTAGGTCAGATAAATGGGGTTAACAGTCAATGGTATTTATATACTTTCCCCATATTTGGGAGATACTCTCTGCCCTAATCCATCTTTCTAGTCCTGTTCTCAACTTTTGACACCATCTTCCCAGACAATACTTTTAATCCAGTTGTATGTTAGTTATCAGTCAGACTCAGGCAAACACTAAAATTAAGGACCACATAGGACATACCTAAAACAGAATTCCTAGCTTCTTAGCACACAAAGACCCCTAGTTTCATGTTATCTATTGTTGCTGTTTATTGAACTATTTATAACTATATATAACTTACTGCCTTTCAGCCACCAATTTGCAGGCGTTAGTTACCATGATGCCATCTTGACCTCTCCAGGCAGATGACCTCAACCAGTGTGTCCTGGAACTTCACCTCTCCAAAGCCCTAATCCACTAGGGAAAGATAGAAACAGACTGGCAGTATGGATCAATCAATGTCCATGTCCAGCAAAGAAGCAATTACAGAAGCCAGAACTTCCACCTTCTGTACCCCATAAAAAATTCTGGTCCATATTCCCAGAGATGAATAAAGAATAGGGAATCTTGGGGTCGGGTGGTAGCATACTTGGTTGAGTGCTCAAGCTTTAATGTGTAAGGACCAAGGCTGGAGGCTCGGTACCCACCTGCAGGGGGAAAGCTTTGCAAGTGGTGAAGAAGTGTTGCAGGTGTTTCTCTGTGTCTCTCCCTATCACCACCTACCCTCTTGATTTCTAGCTGTCTGTATCCATTCAATAAATATTAAAAAAAAAGAATAGGGAATCCGGGGCTGAGTGGTGTTGCACCTGTTGAGCATACTTGTTACAATGTGCGTGGACCCCAGTTCAAGCCCCCAGTCACCACCTGCAGGGGAAAAGCTTTGCAAGTGGTGAAGCAGTACTACAGGTGTCTCTCTTCCTCTATCATCTGTCTGTCTGTCTGTCTGTCTATTTATACATACCCTCTCAATTTCTGATGGTCTCTATCCAATAAATAAAGAAAATAAAAATAAAAAAAAAAAAGAATAGGGAAGTTTCCAGTAGAGGGATGAGACACAGAGCTCTGGTGGTGGAAGTTGTGTGGAACTGTACCTCTGTTATCTTACAATCTTGTTAGTCATTATTAAGTCACTAATTTAAAAAAAAAACTTAAGGAAAAAAAGAGTCCAGTGCTTTATCCACTGCTTCACCTCCTGGACTACATTTTCATATGAATTTTCTAGGCATCCCTTGTAGTTCAGCATTCCTAAGTGACTAAGTTCTAGACAATGGCATGTAAGTGAAAATGCCAGGCTACCTACACCCTGCACTTAAAAAACAGAGCACAAGCCTGACTCACTCATTCACTCGTTTCTTCTCTCCCCTCCCCCTCTTCTCCTTTCCTTTTCTTCCATCCGTCCTTCCTTTTCCTCTCCTTTTCACTCCTTCCTTCCTTCCTTCCTTCCTTCCTTCCTTCCTTCCTTCCTTCCTTCCTTCCTTCCTTCCTCCCTTCCCACCTTTATCTTGACACTTGGAATGGAAATGCTACCACACTGGGCCAGCAAAATAGCTCATTTGAATAGTGAGCTGCTTTGTCATGTGCATAACCCAGTTTCAAGCCTCACCCCCCAGCACATTGAAGAAAACTTTGATGCCTTGGTCTCTTTGACTCTCTCTATATCTAGAGTATATCTAAATCTGTATCGACTCTCTCTATATAGAGAGTAGGTCTTTGTCTACTCTATATCTATTGAGAGAGAGAGAGAGAGAGGGAGAAAGAGAGAACTAAACTGAGGCCAAAGACAGGATAGCAAAAGACAGTTCAGCTTCTTGCTATCTTAGGATGTTACAGCAGTCTTGAAACACCACAGATTTGTGTAGTCAAAGAACTACACTTCCCACCTGTCAACCCACCACAATTTAGGTTTTTCTGCCACCTAAAACTGAATTTATTTGTAAATAATTATTGACAATAACATCAACCTTTATGGTCAACAGTGACAGGTGTTTTCCATTGTAAAAGCCTAAAAATAGCCTTATAGCAGTTATGCTTCTCTCCACTGTCTGGAAACTAATGTTCCAACAGACTGAACAGTTTGCCCAAGATTACTGCCCAGCTCTAATGACAGAAGAGCTCTAAGAAATTTTGTATTGAATCAAAGTCCATAGCCTTTAACTGCGAGGTGCTAGCCTCAACTGATGCTGCTTGCTAGTTTAGAATGATTATAAAGTAATACTCAGGAATACAGTTCAGACCAAACATCCCTATTTCTTTTTAAAATTTTTTTATATTTATTTATTTTCCTTTTTGTTGCCCTTGTTTTTCATTGTTGTTGTAGTTATTATTGTTGTTATTGATGTCGCCATTGTTAGGACAGAGAGAAATGGAAAGAAAGACAGAGGGGGAAAGAAAGATAGACACCTGCAGACCTACTTCACCGCCTGTGAAGGGACTCCCCTACAGGTGGGGAGCCGGGGGCTCGAACCAGGATCCTTAAGCTGGTCCTTGCACTTGTGCCATGTGCGCTTAACCCTCTGCACTACTGCCTGACTCCCGAAACACTTCTATTTCTAACACATACAACACACTGCTTCATATTGAATGCCTCCTTGCTAATCCTATGCCCACTGCCAAGGCCATTTCCGGTGTCCCTTTCCCTTTTAATTTACCCTTTGAACTAGGGCGAGAACAAAGCCTTTTATATGTATTTCTTTTTTTTAATTTTATTTTGTTTGCCTCCAGGGTTATCGCTGGGGCTTGGTGCCTGCACCACAAATCCACTGCTCCTGGAGGCCATTTTTCCCATTTTGTTCCCCTGTTGTTGTCGTTATTGTTGCCACTGAGCTGTGTTGTTGGAAAGGACAGAGAGAAATTCAGAGGGAAGACAGGGAAGGGGACAGAAAGACACCTACAGACCTATTTCACCGCTTGTGAAGCTACTCCCCCTACAGGTGGGGAGCCAGAGGCTGGAAGCGGGATCCTTACACAGGTCCTTGAGCTTCGCGCCATGTGTGCTTAACCCGCTGTACTACCGCCGGACTGCCTTATTTGTAGCTCTAAAGGATACACATACCTCTAGTGATATCGTGGGCTTAGCCATGAAAAGTACAAGTTTTAACTTCAGGTGAGATCCAGTGTGTTTAGGGTGGTATGGCCATAGACTTCAAAAGACCGAGTTCAGAGTCAGGAGGCTTGGTTTTTAAACCTGTTCTAGGGCCATGGAGGTAACACACTGGTAACACACCAGGCTTACATGCCTGAGGCCTCAGAGATTCCAGGTTCAATACCTGGCATCACCATATGCCAGAACTCAGCAGTGTTCTGTTTCAATCTTTCTCTCTCATGAAAATAAGTAAATCCATTTGTTTACTTATTTATTTTCCCTTTTGTTGCCCTTATTGTTTTTTATTGTTGTTACTGATGTCATTGTTGTTAGATAGGACAGAGAGAAATGGAGAGAGGAAGGGAAGACAGAGAAGAGGAAAGGTAGATACCCACAGACCTGTTTCACTATCTGTGAAGCGACTCCCCTGCAGGTGGGGAGCCGGGGACTCGAACCAGGATCCTTAAGCTGGTCTTTGCAGTTTGTACCATGTGTGCTTAACCCGCTGTGCTACCGCCCAACTCCCAAAAATAAGTAAATCTTAAAAAAAAAAAAATCTGCTTACCATATATGGGCTAACAGACTTAAGGGAAAGCTAAATTTTCTGTGTCTCAGTTTCTACATTTATTAAATAGGAATAACCATCTCAGTGTTGTGAGGAATAAATGAAGTTTGAAAAATTCAGCATCTTCTGAGAGTTTGGTAGAGGGTGATGTATGATGATATCTTCCTTGGAAAGATGTAGAACTGTAATCCTGTGATAGCAACAATTTTGTATATCACCATGTTCTCAATAAAATAGTAATTTTAGCACTTTCATGGTGACTTTTTTTAAAAAAAACATAGTGCCAAGAAATGAATCTAGGGCTCTCAGATACCTCAGATGCCCTATACCACTGAACCATCTCCCAGGCTCCATTTTTATCCTCTATCATCTGAGAGAAAGAGAGAGAGAGATGCAAAGAGACAGAGAGACACAAAAACACTACTGCACCGTGCATGGAGTTCTCTTTGTGTTGTCCATAGTGCTGCCATGTGGTATTGGGGATCGAAGCCAGGACTTGAAGTCTCGTGCTTTCCCTGCTGGGCCATCTGCCCTCCACTACATGGTAACGCTGTACTTTCTAAGTAGCAGAGAAACCACTGCATTAGGATACAATTCAGTTTATCATTCAAGTTACAAGTTTAAATTTTAAAATTAGCTTTCAGAATTTCATATACATATTCATGTTTTGTATATACATATTCATGTGTGTTTATATGCATATGGATGTAACTAATGGAGTATTTTTTTAATATTTTATTTTCATAAGAGTGATAGAGAGTGAGAAAGAGAACAGAACACTGCTCAGCTCACCATAAGGTGGTGCTGGGGATTGATCCTGAGTCCTCAGAGCCTCAGGTATGAGTCTTTTGTATGCTTTCTCCGCAGCCCCCCAGTGGAATTTTTTTTTTTTTTTTTTTTTTTTTGCCTCTAGGGTTATCGGCGAGTTCAGTGCCTATAATACGAATCCACTGCTCCTGTGGCTATTTTATCTTTTTATTTTTTGGATAGGACAGACAGAAATCAAGAGAGGAGGGGAAAACAGAGAGGGGGAGAGAAATACAGACACCTGCAGACCTGCTTCACTGTAAAGTGACCCCTCCCACCCTGGCAGGTGGGGAGCTGGATGCTCGAACCAGCATCCTTGCGTGGGTCCTTGTACTTCGTACTATGTGCACTTAACCTGGTGTGCTACCAACTGCCTCCCACTCCCAGTGGAATCTTTAAACAAAATTGATATACTATCTCCAACAAATAATTTGTTAAACTTTAATTTATGAAAATGTTTCTTAGGGTACAGGTTGTTTATATGCATTCAGCCATTATAATGCTAAAAATGCTAAGATTCATAATGCTCATTTACAGCATGGATGGCCAACAAAAATAACTATTTGGGCTGGGCGGTGGCACACAGACATTACAGAGCACAAGGATCTGGATTGAAGCATCCTGTCCTCACCTGCGGTGGGGAAGCTTCAAGAGTGGTGAAATACTACTGCAGGTCCCTATCTATCTCTCTATCCATCTATCCATCTATCTGTCTCCCCTTCCCTCTCAATCTTTGTCTCTCTCCAAAATAAGCATTAAAAAAATAAAGAAGAAGAACTACGCACTCTTGGTGACTAAAAGGTGGTAAGATACAAAGCAGGACAAAATGTTTAATAAACAGGAACCATTAAATAGGAATAGAGAAAATGAGAATAGGTTTCTTAGGGGAGATAAAAGTTAGGAAGTCTATTTTAGGTATGTTCCTAGGGGCTCATGACAAGTCATTTTTTGCTTGACCTTGATAGTTAACATGGAGGTAGACTATGAATATTGTCTGGAAAGATGGTGTCAGAGTTGAGAATAGAACTAGAAAGCTGGATTAGGGTTTAAAGTAGCTACCAAACTTGAAAGAAAATATATAAATATAATTTACTGTTTACCCCATCAATCTGACCTACGGCCCAGATAGTCCCTGTCAGTCTGACCTCACAATCCATGGTCACAGCTGGGAACATTCTAGACTTCACTCATTTCAGGACCAGTTTTCCTCAAGTGGCAGAGTAGGCTGACCCAGCCTCCTTTCAGAAGTGGGCAGTCCCTACCATTGCTGCTTTATAGTGAGGGCAAGGTCCTGGAGAGGCCCACTCTTAGTGGGCTGGGCTGGTGATGATGGAGATGACTAGTGATGGCAGAGAGAGGAATCATTAGACATCTAGACCCATATTATCTATGTGGGAATCCCAGGATTCCCTGACTAGAGCCCCATATGGTGGGGGGACTACTCATTCTTATGATCCTCATTCACATAAATTTTTAAAAAGATTAATGAGGGTGGGGGTAGATAGCATAATGGTTATGCAAACAGACTCTAATACCTGAGGCTCTAAAGTCCCAGGTTCAATCCCCACACCACATCATAAGCCAGAGCTGAGTAGGGCTCTGGTTAAAAAAAAAAAAAAAAAGGTTAATGAGAAGAGAGGGGGAGGGGGAACTAAAGTAGAGCTCTGGCACTTGTGGTGTTGGGACTCAAACTGGAGACTTCATGCATGACAGTGCAATGCTTTGGCTTTGTCCACTGTACTACATCCTGGGGGCATTCTCTCTCTCTCTCTCAAAATTTTAAAACTTTTAAAAAATTTGTTTATTGGATAGAGACAGCCAGAAATTGAGAGGGAAGGGAATGATAGAAGAGAGACAGAGAGACACCTGCAGCACTGCTTCACCACTCACAAAGCTTTCCCCCTGCAGGTGGGGACTGGGGCTTGAACCCGGGTTCTTGTGCTTTGTAACATGTACGCTTAACCAGGTGCGCCACTACCCAGTCCCATTTTTTTTTAAAAAAAAAAATTCCTACTAGGGTTACCTACCGCTGGGCTTTGGTGCCTACCCACAAATCCACTGCTCTTGACAATTTTTTTTCTGGTGATAGGACAGAGAGAATTTGAGAGAAGAGGAGACAGAGTGGGAGAAAGACACAGAGACACCCACAGCCCTGCTTTAGCACTTGTGAAACTTCTCCCCTGAAGTTGGGGAGGAGGGGCTTGAACCCAGGTCCTTGTGCATGTGCACTAACTAGGTGCACCACTCTCAGCCCCTGGTGTCCTGCACCCCACCTTCTATCAATTTTTAAACAACTCTGGCACAATCAACATTATTACAGGATTTTCTTTCATTGTGAAAAGTTGGCAGAAATATGGGTATTTCTGGGGAATAAATTGATGTGAGGGAGTTGTTTGTTTATATTGTTGTTGTTGTGAGGGCTTCACCCTTCCAGCACAACTTTTTCAGATAGAAAGAGAGTGATGGGGTGGTCCGGGAGGTGGCTCAGTGGATAAAGCATTAGACTATCAACCATGAAGTCCCGAGTTTAATCCCCAGCAGCACATGATGTCTGGTCCTTTCTCTCTCTGCCAGTCTTTCTCATGGATAAATAAATAAATTCTTTAAAGACAAGGGCCCCCCTTTTTTAAAGGGCTGGGTGGTGGCACAACGGGTTAAGTGCACATAGTACAAAGCACAAGGGACCAAGCAAGGATCCTGGTTCGAGCCCCCGGCTCCCCACCTGCAGGGGAATTGCTTTACAAGTGGCAAAGCAGGTCTGCAGGTGTCTTTCTCTCTCCCTATCTTCCCCTTCCTTCTCATTTCTCTCTGTCCTATCAATAGAAAATAAATAAAAATGGCCACAGGAGCAGTGGATTCATGGTGTAGGCTCTGAGCCCCAGCAGTAACTCTGGAGGCAAAAAGAAAAAAAGAAAAAAAGAGAGTGGGGAGGAGGGAGACCCCATGGCACTGAAGCTTCCCCAAGTACTGCAGTATTCTCACAAAGTATACTGGGGATTTGAAACTGGGGAGTAGGCATGGCAAAGCAGGCGCTCTCCTAGGTGAGCAATATCACTGGTCCAAATTTGCTAATAAGTGCTCAATACAAGCAATCTTTCTGGATGCTCAATAAATGGTGAGTAATCTGCAAAGAATCGAGTGTGAGAATGAGAGGTTCTATGCGGAAAAGTAAGCAAGAATTATGAGTAAGACAAAGCCCTATAAAAATCACCACCATACACAGTCATGTTTTTATTCCATTTCTATTTATTACAATATTGTAACCTACATTTTTTTTTTGTTTGTCTGTATGTTGTTTTTTTTTTTTGTTGTTGTTGTTGTTGTTTTGCCTCCAGGGTTATTGCCAGGGCTCGGTGCCTGCACCACGAATTCACTGCTCCTGGAGGCCATTTTTTCCCTTTTGTTACCCTGGTTATTTTACCATTGTTGTGGTTATTATTATTGTTGTTATTGATGTTGTTGTTGTTGGATAGGACAGAGAGAAATGGAGAGAGGAGGGGAAGACAGAGGGGGTAGAGAAAGACAGACACCTGCAGACCTGCTTCACTGCCTGTGAAGCGACTCCCCTGCAGGTGGGGAGCTGGGGGCTCAAACCGGGATCCTTCTGCCAGTCCTTGCTCTTTGCACCACATGCGCTTAACCCACTGCACTACCATCCGACCCCGTTTTTGTTTTTTAGCAGAGCACTGTTCAGCTCTGGCTTATGGTGGTGCCGGAGACTGAACCTGGGACTTTGAAGCCTCAGACTTGAAGTCTGTTTACATAACCATTATGCTATCTACCCTCTGCCCATAACCTACTATTATCACAAATAAAAAAATAAAGGTTTTTAAGGTTGAAACAAAGGGCTACAATAACAACAATGGCATGCAAAAAGAAATAAAAGAATGAGACAAGTGAGTAACAAAGATCTGTAAAGCTGGCAGAGAGGATGAACTAAAACAGGCAGAGAAAGACTTTCCAGGACTCACTAAAAGTACATAGACTTTTACTTTGAGGTAAAAGGCTTTGGATTAGATGGTGGCAGCAGATCTGCATGAGGAAATGCCACATATATAAGGTGTGTGGCTGCTTCTATCAGTTATAAAGTGTACATGTGGACAGATTCATTTGGAAACCTTCAGGTTGTAAATGAATATATGTGTAGACTCTAAATTTCTTCGCTAGAGGGTCCCTCCCACAAGAGATCAAGGAGGATGGATATATAGCGATTAATAAAACTAACAAAAAATAAATCAGAATGGAAAATCAACAAATCATACTACTCTTATTATGTGTTTTTATTTCTGTAATACATTTTTATTTTTTAAAATAACATTTACTGTTCTAACTTTATATTTATATATGACTTTAGAATACCATAAACTGGGGTGACTTATAAACAGAAATTTATTTCTCCCTTTCAAATTCTGGAGGCTAGGAATCCAAGATCAGGGCTAGGCTGGTATAGAACCCTCTTCTGTTTGTACACTGCTGTCTTCTTACTCTGTCTTTAAATGGTAGAACAAGAACTAGAGAAATCTCTGGCCCCACTCCTACTCGATCCTTCTTATTAAGAAACTGATCCCACTACCTAGGACTATACTACCACCTGCCAAAGACCCCGCTTTCTAGCACTATCAAACTAAAGTTTAGGATGTCAACATGAATTTTAAATGTGCACAAATATCCAGCCCATAACAACCTCCAATCATAGTGTTGAATGCCTGGCTTTCTATTTATATTTTATACATGAGAAAACTAAAACTTAACAAGATTTAAGACTGTCGAAGATCACAAAGATGGTATGAGAAGGGATCGGGATTCAAAATGAGACCTGCTTCTATACACACTATTTACACTTGGTTTAGAGTGAAGTGGATAAAGCCAAGAAATATTTAAACAAGGTGACACAGCAGGTAAAGTGCTGCGCTTGCATGCATGAAGTCCTGCACTCAATCTCTGGTTCTCTCTCTCATTAATAACTCTCCTGGGAGGAGGTGGGAGTGAGGCAGGAGTTAGTATAATGGTTATGCAAAAGGACTCATGTCTGAGACTCCAAGGTCTTAGGTTCAATCCCTGGAACCACCAGAGCTGAGCAGTGCTCTGGAAAATAATTTTCACACAGTAAAAAGTGTCAACAATACCAGCTAGATGCCAAAGCAATGCAAAGATTTAACCCAGAAACTGAGAACTAGCATTGGTTGGTGATGTTTCTTGCATTAAATGACATGTACTATATATATAGAAGAATCAGTAGGCGTTTAATTAGCTACATGAAAGCAGAAACTATTGGATTGGACAGTGCAACCCTAAATTGTGAAAGCTGTTATTGAATATGTAATAAATAACAAGTTGCTTAATGTTGTTATATCTTTTTTTATATTTATTTATTTCCTTTTTGTTGCCCTTATTTTTATTGTTGTTGTAGATGTTGTTGTTGGATAGGACAGAGAAATGGAGAGAGGAGAGAATGACAGAGAAGGGGAGAGAAAGACAGACATCTGCAGACCTGATTCACTACCTATGAAGTGATTCCCTTGCAGGTGGGGAGCTTGGGGCTCTAATGGGATCCTCACGCTGGTCCTTACACTTTGCCTCATATGCGCTTAACCCGCTGCGCTACCACCTGACTCCCAATATTGTTATATCTTAACTCTTTTTCAGCCACCATGTTCCAGATGCTACCATGATGCCAACCTGGTTTCGCTGGGCAGATGACCCCACCAATGTCCTGGAGCCTCAGAGCCCTGCCCCACTAGGGAAAGAGAGACACAGGCTGGGAGTATGGATTGACCCATATTCAGTGGGTCAAAGCCCATATTCAGTGGGGAAGCAATTACAGAAGCCAGACCTTCCACCTTCTGCACCCCATAATGATCCTGGGTCCATGCTCCAAGAGGGATAAAAAAACAGAGAAGCTACCTAGATATAGACCAGGTTCTGTGAGAGAGAGTGCATATGTTCACACGTATCCATAAACTAGTGCAAAATATATACCTGAAGGCAGAAGTACACTAGAGTTTGCAGTGATTAACCCCCCTAACACTTCCTCTCCACTATTCCAACCTTTGGGTCCATGACTGCTCAACAATTTGTTCGGCTTTGTATGTTAACTCTCTTTTCAGCCACCAGGTTCCAGATGCCATCAGGATGCCAGCCAGGCTTCCCTGGACTGGAGACCCCACCAATGTGTCCTGGAGCTCCGCTTCCCCAGAGACCCACCCTACTAGGGAAAGAGAGAGGCAGACTGGGAGTATGGACCGACCAGTCCATGTTCAGCGGGGAAGCAATTACAGAAGCCAGACCTTCCACCTTCTGCAACCCACAATGACCCTGGGTCCATGCTCCCAGAGGGATAGAGAATGGGAAAGCTATCAGGGGAGGGGATGGGATATGGAGATTGGGTGGTGGGAATTGTGTGGAGTTGTACCCCTCCTACCCTATGGTTTTGTTAATTTATCCTTTCTTAAATAAAAAATAAATTTAAAACCAAAACAAAACAAAACAAAAAAATAGAGAAGTTATCAAGAGAGGGGATTGGAACAGAGTTTCAAGAGAGGGGACTGGATACAGAGTTTTGGTGGTAGGAACTGTGTGGAATCGTATCCCTCTTATCTATAGTCTTGTCAATATTTCTTGTCAATAAATAAAAAAATTTTTAAAAGTAACAAGAACAAAAGGGGCCAGGTAGTGGCACACCTGGTTCAGCCCTCATGTTAGTGTGCAAGGACCCGGGTTCAAGCCCCCAGTTCCCACCTACAGGGGGAAAGCAGGGCTGCAAGTGTCTGTCTGTCTGTCTCGCTCTATCACCCCCTTCCATCTTGATTTCTGGCAGTCTCTATCCAACAAAGAAATAAAGATAATTACAAATAAACGAATGCTATCAAAATTTTAAAAAATAATAAAAGAAACAAGGACAGAAAGGGAAAACACCAATCATAACGTGGGCTGGGTGAGGAGTACTACACCAAAGCCAAAGACTCTGGAGAAGGGGGAGGAGGATTGGGGTGGAAAGGACACTGAAGTCCTGATGCATGAAGATGGAAAAGAACCTCGCTGAGAGAGAGTGTTCTGCACACACCTATTACAGGGAGATGAGGAATTGTACTCATATGTCAACAACTGTACTTAAACCACTACCCACCACCCCACCCCAATAAAATGATTAATATATATCTGACCCAATCTTGTATCTGATCTCTGGGATGTGAATTCCTTTCTATTTTCCAGGTACCTTAATTTTTAAATTTATTTATTTTAATGAGAGAGAGATATAAAGAGATGAGATAGAGACCAGAGTATCTCTCAGCTCCGGTCTATGGTGGTATTGGGCACTGATCCTGGGACACAGAGTCTCAGGCATGAAAGTTGTTTTGCATAACCATTTGGCTGTCCCTCCTGCCTCTCCACATTTCTGACAATGAAATCACAGCTTGTTTTCTTTGACTTGGTACTTTATATAGTTATACTATTAACAAAACATATTGTAGGATAGAGACTAGAGAGCTATTATTTTCTTTATCCTTATATTCTGTATTACTGGGTAGCTGGAAAAGTCATGATGCATTTTTGCAGAGAAAAACATAGAAAAAATACTTCATGATTTTTCTAACAACCCAATACATGAAAATACCAATCTTTTCTGGTGTCAGATTTTTAAAGAACGTCTTCTGCAAGAATGCATCCTATCCCACTACGGAAAGAGAGAAATAGGCTGGGAATATGGATCAACCTGCCAACACCCATGTCCAGCAAAGAAGCAATTACAGAAGCCAGACCTTCTACCTTCTGCACCTCATAATGATCCTGGGCCCATGCTCCCAGAGAGATAAAGAATAGGGAACATTTGTGGTCCGGGAGGTGGTGCAGTGGATAAAACATTGAATTCTCAACCATGAGGTCCTGAGTTCAATTCCTGGCAGCACATATACCAGAGTGATGTCTGGTTCTTTCTCTCTTCCTATCTTTCTCATGAATAAATAAATAAATCTTTAAAAAAAAAAGAATAGGGAAACTACCAATGGAGGGGATGGGATATGGAACTCTGATGGTAAGAACTGTATGGAATTGTACCCCTCTTATTCTGCAATCTTGTCAATCATTAGTAAGTCAATAAAAAAATAAATAAAATAAAAAGAAAAACAAAGGAATATCCATTTTCCTTACATTATGTCTGGGGAAAAAACCAAATTATCTTTAGTAGTACTTTTACTAGACATTCTACCAGTTTCAACATATTAGTATTTTACTTCCAAGTCAAATTATAGTATTTTAAATTACAGCCCCTGTGTAATGGCATATCCCTATAGAAACTAGAGTCTCCAGGTTGAGTGGCTAGCCTGCACTGCTTTTCAGATGAAGTGAAATTGCCCAGGAGCTTGCCACAAGGAAAATGTCAGCAGTAAAGCCCTGAGGATGAGTACATTCAAAGATGACACAGTGCTGTTTGATCTTCACACTTAGAAAACATTTCACCTTAAAATAATGTTTAAGTTGAGCTGTCAGCAAAGTCATGATGTATTTTCTTTTCTTTCTTTCTTTATTCCCTTTTGTTGCCCTTGTTGTAGTAATTATTGTTATTATTGATGTCGTTATTGTTGGATAGGACAGAGAGAAATGGAGAGAGGAGGGGAAGACAGTGAGGGGGAGAGAAAGACAGACACCTGCAGACCTGCTCCCCCCCCCCCCCCCCCCCCGCCGTGAAAGCGACTCCTCTACAGGTGGGGAGCCGGGGGCTTGAACCGGGATCCTTATGCCAGTCCTGTGCTTTGCGCAGCCTGTGCTTAACCCGCTGCGCTACCGCCCGACTCCCAATGTATTTTCTTTTTCTTTCTTTTTTTTTAATATTTATTTTATTATTTATTCCCTTTTTGTTGCCCTTGTTGTTTTATTGTTGTAGTTATTATTGTTGTTGTCGTTGTTGGATAGGACAGAGAGAAATGGAGAGAGGAGGGGAAGACAGAGAGGAGGAGAGAAAGATAGACACCTGCAGACCTGCTTCACCGCCTGTGAAGCAACTCCCCTGCAGGTGGGGAGCTGGGGTTAGAACCGGGATCCTTATGCCGGTCCTTGTGCTTTGCGCCACCTGCGCTTAACCCGCTGCGCTACAGCCCGACTCCCTCCCAATGTAATTTCTATGTAAAAATGAATCATGATTTTTCTGGTAATCCAACTGGATGCTGCATAAATAAACTGGTACACAAGTACAATTTTAAAGCTCTTATTTTTAAAATGAATTCTGGAGCATTTTAAACAGCATAAAACAATCTCAAGAATTTACACATTAATCTGTCTTATCCCCCAGTCTTTAAAGGGATTACTTATACTAATCTATTCAGACTAAGTAGTTCATTTTAGTACTCAGAATAGTTAAAAATGGGAAGCAGTAGCAAGATGTTGTTTGTATGTTTTTTTTTCCTCCAGGGTTATTGCTGGGGCCTGCACTTGAATCCACTGCTCCCGGAGGATATCTTTTCCCTTTCGTTGCCCTTGTTTTTTATCGTTGTTGTGGTTATTATTGTTGTTGTTACTGTTGTCGCTGTTGTTGGACAGAGAGAAATCGAGAAAGGAGGGAAAGACAGAGAGAGGGAGAGAAAGACAGACACCTGCAGGCCTGCTTCACCGCTCGTGAAGCGACCCCCCTGCAGGTGGGGAGCTGGGGATCCAACCTGGATCTTTACGCTGGTCCTTGTGCTTTGCGACACTTGCTCTTAACCAGCTGCGCTACCACCTGGCCCCATTTGTATTTTCATTGCTTCTGACCTTTATCAGGACTTTATCTTTCTGCATTTACATTATGATATAACTACTTGTCTTTTTATACTTGTTCGTTATTGTTAACATTTTTGGTGTTCTCCAACCCTTCTTGATCTGTGCTATGCTGTCTTTTCTTAATCTGAAAAATTAAACTTCAAATATTTCATCTTTTCCAGGTTCTCTTTTTCTACTGGTACCACTATGTTATATATGATACACTCCTAGGAATTTGTAAAAACTCTGGTGGTTTTCATTGGAAGGATGGGTTCACAGTAATTTGGTGATGTGGAACTATATCCTGTAATCTTACAACTTTGTAAACCACTATTAATCACAAATAAAAATGAATTTTAAAAAGGCGTTTTTAAATCTCTGTAAATTATTTAAAGGGATTTCTTCCCCCCTGGTTTACTATCTTTTCTTTTATTTACTTACATATTGTTAAAATGTTAAGTCCCATACATGTAACTATATATTTGTTTAATTTGCATTTTTCCAACACTCAGTTCTTTGTAGGGGAACCTATTTAAAATACTGTCTTCTCTTTTCTTGCCACAAGAGTTATCGCTGGGGCCTGGGGCCAACACTATGAATCCATCACACCTGGCAGCTATTTTTTTCCTTTTATTTTATTTTATAGGACAAAGAGAAATACATAGGGGAGGGAGAGAGAAAGATAGGTACATGCAGACCTACTTCATCACCTGTGAAGAATCCCCGTGTAAGTAGGGGGTGGGGGCTTGAGCCTGGATCCTGGCACATGTTAATGTGTAAACTCAACTCAGTAAGCCACTGTCCAGCCCCCTTTATTTTCTAACGAAATAATAATTTACATTTTCTAAGCAGAAGCAGTAGGCGTAACCCAACTACATATCAAACATATTTAATGTAAAAAATACTTTTGGGGGAGTTGGATGGTAGCGCAGCAGGTTAAGTACACGTGGGCGAAGCGCAATGACCAGTGTAAGGATCATGGTTCCAGCCCCCAGCTCCCCACCTGCAGGGGAGTCGCTTCACAAGGGTGAAGCAGGTCTGCAGGTGTCTATCTTTCTCTGCTCCTCTCTGTCTTCCCCTCCTCTCTCCATTTCTCTCTGTCCTATCCAACAACGACATCATCAACAACAACAATAAAAAATAAGGGCAACAAAAGGGAATAAGTAAATAAATATAAAAATATTTAAAAAATACTTTTGGAGCTCTGTAATAACCTACAAGGCCACTGTAAGGTCTACAAAATTGTGTTACAACATGAATTTTGCCCTTCAGTAAATACAAATCTAGCGGAACATACAAATCAATCATAATCAACAAAACATGGTATTATCATCACCTACTTTTGCATTATATTATTTCTTCAAAACATAGCAGCTTAAAACAACGAACACTTGTGACTTCATAAAGTTTCTGTGGGCAGGAGACTAGGAGGTCTTACGTAGATCTGGCTGGGTCTTAGACAAGACCCTGCCTGGCTTGCAGTTCCCTGAGGGCTTGACTAAGAGCTGTAAGATCCACTTCCCAGACGGCTAGTTCACATACCAGGCAAGTTAGCGCTGGTTGTTGGGAGGAGGCCTTAGCTCACCACCACCTGGATCTCTCTCTTGGCTGCTGAAGTATCTTTAAGGCATGGAAGTTGACTTCCTCTAGAGTGAGTGATTCACCAGGAGCCTCAGAGTCTTTATGGCATAATCTCAAGTTACACACTGCCTTTTCCACAATATCCTATTGCTTACACCGGCCAACTCTATTTAATATGGGAGGGGAATTAACAAGGACACAAATAACAAAGGGCAAGATTGATAAGGGCCATCTTGGGAGCTGATTACTACAAAAGGTTTTTTACAAGAGATAGTACCAAGGGAATGAAAAGCAGGTACAATTAAGTTCAATTTATTGGGATGGCAATAGCTAACTGAAAGAAATAACCACGTTATCTCTGGATATAACATTTAAAATTCTGCTCTTTACTCAGAAATTTGGCAAATAATAGAAAATATGACAGTGACATATTCCTCCCTCTTGTAATTACGCAATACTATCCAAAAGTGAGCTTTAAGAACAGCCACACGTAATGATTTTATGAGCATCATTTTTTAAAGATTTTTATTTAGGTTGGAGGTAGGTAGCATAGTAATTATGCAAAGAGACTCGCATGCCTGAGGCTCTAAAGTCCCAGGTTTAGTCCTTCAAATCACCATAAGCCAGAGTGCTCTGGTAAATAATAATAATAATTTTACTATTTATTTATTTATTTATTTATCTATCTACCAGAGCACTACTCAGCTCTGGCTCTACCCCCATCCCATTTGTTTACTTATTTTCACCAGAGCAATGCTCAGGTCTGGTTTACGGTGGTACTGGTGTGGGAGCTTGAACCTGAGACTTTTGGTGCGTCAGGCATGAAAGTCTTTTTGTGTTCCCAGCCCTAAGATTTTTATTTTACTATTTTATTGTCACCAGGGTTATCCTTGAGGCTCAGTTTGAGCACTATGAATCTACCACTCTGGTCATTTTTTTCTTTTCTTTCTTTTATTTGATGGGACAGAAAAAAAAATTGAGAGTTAAGGTGGAAATAGGAAAAAAGACAAAAACCTTCAGACTTGCTTCACTGCTCAATGTTTCCCACCTCAAGGAGGGGCCCAGGAGGGAAGCTTGAACCCAGGTCCTGGAGCATGGTAATGTGTGTGTTCAGAGCATCATTTTTATAGTTAGTTACTGGGGGCCCACAATTAATATTCTATAGAATACACTACAGCTTGGCCAGATAAGTCTCTGACTGTATAGAAGATATATCTTTCTCCTTACCAATAAATGCCTCAAATGTAAGAGGGTTTCATCACTAACCTGAAATTACATATGTACTGAGAGGGAGTCAGTGCTTAGAATCCTAGGAATACAAGCATCTTTTAAAACTTCATCCTTTCTTTAGAAAAATGGGAATTGGTGGGGGTTGATAGCATAATGGTTATGCAAAGAGACTCTCATGCCTGAGGCTCCAAAGTCCCAGGTTCAATCCCCACACGACCATAAGCCAGAGCTAAGCAGTGTTCTGGTTAAAAAGAAAAAAAAAAAAAAAAAAAACAGTAAAATGCGAATTGAGGAGAAAAACAAAAACAAAAACACTTGTCATGGATTAAGAGAGAGATCTGAATGTAGAACCTGCAATAAAAACATGACCATCTCTAAAACCATGACCAGCTCAGGCAGAAGTTGAAAAACAAGATCAGAAGAGAAAACACAAGTAGAACCTGAACTGGAGTTGGTGTATTGCACCAAAGTCAAAGACTCTGGGGTGGGTGGGGGGAGAGCAGCGCAGGTCCAAAAAGGATGACAGAGGACCTAGTGGGGTTGTATTGTTATATGGAAAACTGAGAAATGTTATGCATGTACAAACTATTGTATTTACTGTCAAATGTAAGCCATTAATCCCACAATAAAGAAATTAAAAAAAAAAAAAAAAAGATTGTGACCAGAGCCTGCCTATAAATGCTAACACAGTAGGGAGTGAGCAGATCTAGATCAAGGCGTGGTCTCTACAACTTTCCAGCCCCCACTATGTATCTGGTACTGTACAGACATGCTTACTCTCTAGTGACACATTTTCAGTAAATTCTTTTTAAACTAAATATGCAAATATGACTTTAACTTAAAATGGTGCACAATGTGCTTGTTTCTGTAATGTAGGACTCATTCAGATTCAGTAAGCTTATTCTCCTATGATTAGGTTCCCCTAATCACATGGAAAATGACTATAATTATGCAGCTAATACAAACAAGTACTATAGTTGATTTGAACTTCATTGCACCATAATCGATTGAATTGTGGTGTACACATGCAGGTGAATAAGTAAGTAATGGGTGGGGCAGAGTACCTACATTTAAAAAAATTATTTATTTTCCCTTTTGTTGCCCTTGTTGTTTTATTGTTGTTGTAGTTATTATTATTGTTGTTGTTGTTGTTGGATAGGACAGAGAGAAATGGAGAGAGAAGGGGAAGACAGAGAGAGGGAGAGAAAGGTGGGGAGCCAGGGCTCGAACCAGGATCCTTACACTGGTCCTTGCACTTCGCATCACCTGTGCTTAAACCGCTGTGCTACCAACCGACTCCCCTAGTATCTACATTTTAATACTAGTTCTGCTCCTAGATAGCTGTGGAACACAAATGAATTCTTTACACTTTCTTGGTCTCTCTGTTCTTATCCATAAAACAAAGACTTAAAAATGCTACTGGATAAACGAAAAGGTATGGGTTGAAGTGTGAAATGTGACAACAATGAAGTCCTAACTTCTAGTACCTACAAATGGGACCTTAGACAGAAATAGGGTCTAAGTAGAAGATACAGATGAGATCGTAAGGATGGCCCCCACTCCATGTCTGTGTTCGTGTAACAGGAGGGAATTTGGACACGTGGCAGATACGCACACAGGGAAATATCATCTGCACAAGAAGGCAGAAGTCAGGGTGATGCATGTACCAGACTTGCCAGCAAGCCACTGGAAGCGAGAACCAGCATGAGGATTCTTCTTCATGATCCTCACAGTGGAGCATTCACACTGACAACACTGATTTTAGATCACTAGCCTCTAGAATTGTGAGACACCTAGTTTCTGTTGTTTAAGCCAACAGCACATAACAGTAACACCAACAGAATAATATAGAAAAGGTCATCTACTAGCTATCTTTAAGATCCAAAAGTGAATAAAACACTATACATGGTCAGGAAGATTTCTGTTTAACTGTTTACAGTATATCACTATCTTTTAGCAGAAAACACAAATAAGATCATCTATAAATACACGCAAGAGATGACAATATGCTTATTCATGTATTTATATTTTTTATTTTCAGGAATTTTAAACTTTATTCAGGAAAATTGATAACATTCCCATGTTAGGCTGAGATAGAGAGAGAGAGAAAGAGAGAAGCCCCCTAATCACATCTTGATGGGAGGCCCAAGTAGGTAGAGAGAGAAAGACAAAAGGAGAGCTATTTTTTTTTTTTTTAAGATAGAAACAAAGAGTTAAGAGAGGCAGAGTAAGAGGGAGTGTGTAAAAGAAACCACAGCACCAAAGCTGTCTTCAATGCGATGGGGACGGGCTCAAACTTGGGTTGTGCACATGGCAAAGCAGCATACTATGTGAGTGAGTTACTTTGCCAGGACAATGATTTCTTTTTTTATTTTCCCTTTTGTTGCCCTTTTTTTAATTGTTGTTATTGATGTCGTTGTTGTTGAATAGGACAGAAAGAAATGGAGAGAGGAGGGGAAGACAGAGAGGAGGAGAGAAAGACACCTGCAGACCTGCTTCACCGCTTGTGAAGCGACATCCCTGCAGGTGGGGAGCCGGGGGCTCCAACCGGGATTCTTCTGGTCCTCGCACTTTGCGCCACATGCACTTAACCGCTGCGCTACTACCTGACTTCCAACAATGATTTCTGTTGTTGTTGGGGAAGGGGGCTCATACATCATTTTATCACTCCTAGATGACTCTTCTTTCCATTCAAGGAGACTCCACAGTAGTGGAGTTGCCACTCCCTCCCCACTGGCCGTGCATGACACTCGCATGTGGTGCTGGGGCTTGTGCCTGGGTCACACACTTAAGTGGTCAAGTGGTGCTGCAAGTCTCTCTCTCTCTTTCTCCCTCTATCTCCTGCTTCCTCTTGATTTTTCTGTCTCGATCCAATCAATCAGTCAATACATATAATATTTAAAAAACTTAATTTCAATCCCAAGAAAACTATTTCAGATTCTTTTGACAACTAAATAGAAGATATTTTAGACCAGATGAGACACGCTTCCAATGTCCTTAAGTTAGCTGTCCTTTCAGGATTATTATAACTATTACATCAGAATAGTTCAGATATTAGCAACCCCCTCCTTTTTTGTAAGTTACTCTCCATTAAGAAGGGGCAAATTACTCATGGCTGTGAATGAATGACATGCTCTCAGAAGTACTGGTACGTCTATGCTATTTCCAGAGCCATTCCCCAAGGATATGTTGCTTTCGTATCTCACAAAATGACTTATGTCCAGAGATTTAAATAAGTATATTACGCCTTTCACAATCACCAAGTTTTGTGGATCTGACAACAGTAGATCTAAGCATACACAAAGTAGGGCAGTGGCCAGAGAATCAAAGTCTTACAGTGCTGTCACAAGTCTCTCTCTCTCTTTTTTCTAAATTAGCTCTGGCTTATAGTGGTGTGGGGGATTGAACCTGGGACTTTGGAGCCTCAGGCACGAATCTCTTTGCATAACCACTATGCCATCTACCCCTGCCCCACAAGTTTCTCTCTATAGCTTTCCTTTCTCATTTTTGAAAGTCGGCCACAGCTGTTATCTCATCAAAGGAGCTAGCTTATGTAAAGTTAATAACATAATATGTAGCATAAAAAGGGGCTCCAGAAATGTTAGGGCCTTTTTCCTCTTTTTCAACTTTCTTTCTTTCTTCACAAAGTGAAGATAGAAAAACAACATGGCAGATTTTCCTGTTGCTTAGGAAAAAAGTTTATTAAAAATTACTTTTCTTCACTGCTGCTGTAAAATATTATTTGTACAACTGTTTAACATTTCTTTCTTTCTGCCTGGTGTAAGAACTACTTGTTTACAACTGTTTCTACTTCTCTTAAGGGATAAGGACTATGTCTTCTCACCTTTATATTCACCTGTCAGCACCGTGCCTTATCCTATGTTAGCTGTCAAGCTCCAACAAAAACTACCAAATTCATAGGCCTCTGGGAACATACCTAAAATAGCCTTCCTAGATTTTTTCCACCCTAAAATCTCTATTCTCATCTTCTATATCTCTACTTTTTGGTTCCTGTTTATTAATCATTTTGTCCTGCCCTAAATCTTTAAAAATATTTTTTAATATTTATTTATTGGATAGAGGAAGCTAGAAATCAAGAGGGAAGGGGGTGGTAGGGAGAGAGACAGACACCTGCAGCACTACTTCACTACTTGCAGATCTCCCTCTGCAGGTGAGGACTGGGGGCTTGAACCTGGATCCTAGTGTACTGTAAGGTGTGCTAAACCAGGTGTGCCACCACTCAGCTGCTCCGCTCCTGCCTTGTATCTTACCACTTTTCAGCCACCAAGTTGTAGATGCTATCATGATTCCAGCCTGACTTTCTCAGGCAGATGATCGCACCAACGTTTTCCTAAACTTCACCTCTCCAGAGGCCTACCCCATGAGGAAAAGATAGGAACAGACTGGGATTATGGATCAACCTGCCAATGTTCATGTCCAGCAGAAGAAACTACAGAAGCCAGAACTCCCACTTTCTGCACCCCATAAGGAATTTTGGTTCATCCTCCCAGAGGTGGAGAAATGTTAGGGGAAGATGACCAGAGGGCTCTGAGCTCCAATTCCATCGGTACCCAGAGAGAAAAGAGGAAAAAAAGTATGGACATTCAGAAGTAGCAACAGGCTTAAGTGTGACTTAACAAGGAAGGGAAGGAGGGCTGGGTGGTGGCACACCTCGATGGGTGCATGTTACAGTGCGCAAGGACCTGGGTTTGAGCCCCTTATCCCTACCTGCAGGGGAAAAGCTTCATGAGTGGTGAAGCAGGGCTGCAGGTGTCTCTCTGTCTCTCTCTCTCCCTCTCTGTCACCCCCTTTCCCTCTCAATTTCTGGCTGTCTCTATCCAATAAACAAATAAAGACAATAAAATTTTTTTTTAAAAATCTTAAAAAAGGAAGGGAAGGTAGGGCCATAGAAAAAAAATGGGCAAATATATATATATATATATATAATAGTATAATAATATATAATATATATTTATAATATATAAATAATAGTAAACCCGTATCTGTGACCTTGGGAGAACTACTGCAGTTTCCAATGGAAGGAATGGGGACACAGAACTCTGGTGGTGGGAATGGTGCAGAATTATACCCCTGTTATCTCATAATTTTGTAAATCAATATTTAGTCACTAATAAAATATAAAAAATTGATAGTTCCAGAAGTAATAGTCAACCCTTACTTGTGATCTTGGGAGAACTAAGGCTGTTTCTAATGGAGGGAATGGGACACAGAACTCTGTTGGTGGCAAAGGTGTGGAATTATACCTCTGTTATTTTATAATTTTGTAAATCAATACTAAATCACAAATAAGAAATTTTAAAAATTTTAGGTCTTTCTCAAAGAAAAAGAAAGAAAAGAAATGGAAAAAAGCCTGGATTATAAAAATTAAAAGAGTGCGGGGCTGAGGAGATAGCATAATGGTTACACATAACCTCAATGCCTGTGACCCTGATGTCCCAGGTTCAATACCCAACACCATCATAAGCCAGAGCTCAGTAGTGCTCTGGAAAAAGAAAAAAGAGAATATTAAAAGAAGAGAAAGAAAAGGGAAAAAGAAAAAAAGAAAGAAAGAAAGAGAAAAAAAAAGGAAGAAAAAGAAAAATTACAAGTGCAGGTATGCAGACTAGGGAGATTCAGAAAGGCTTTCATGCCTGAGGCACCAAAGGTTTCAGGTTCAATCCTCAGCACCACTAGAAACAGGCATTTAGCAGTGCTCTGATAAAGATAAATAAATAAATACTTGATTAAATATATGTAGGTGCTTGTTCCAGCTCTACCACTTAGTAGGACCAACCTGGCTAAACTGTTTACTTCTATTAGGATGAATTTTTTATCATCAAAATTAAAATACATAGAAATTGCATTTTACACACATACAAGTATATGTGCTTGGCTAAAATTTTTAAAAAGAAATATCAATTTATAGGTTGTTTTTTTACCAGAGCTCTGATTTATGGTGACGTGGGGGATTGAAGCTGGGACTTTGGAGTCTCAGGCAACAGTCTTTTTGCATAACCATTATGCTGTCTCCCCCACCTGGCAGTGTTTGTTTTTTTTTTTTTTTTAAATATTATTTTCTTTAAAGAATGCACCCCCTGCGTCTGGTTTATGGTGGTGTTGGGGATTAAACCTGGGACCTTTGTTGGCTCAGGCATGAAAGTCTTTTTGTATAACCATTACGTTGTCTCCCCAGCCCAATAAATATCAAGTTAATAGCATTCAGTGAGCATGTGCTCCAAAGTGAGTATGAAGTGGAAAGCACAGATATGCTTTTACAATAATCAGACTCAGTTTAGCTCCTACATGCCTCTCATTGAAAATCTTGCTTTGCTGCATGCTTTCAGTGTTTACAGGTAGGCATATTTAAGAGGATGAGGGAAAGAGCTTCAGTCCTTCTAGGAAACATATGCAGTCCTTTAGACAGAGAATAACCTTACTTATTTATTGTAATAGAGACCAAAAAATGGGATGGAAGGGGTGATAAAGAGAGACACTGGCAGCACTGCTTCACTACTCCTGAAGCTTTCTTAAGGCGGGAACTGGGCTCTTGAACCTGGGACCTTATGCGTAACACGTCCTGGGATGACAGTAATTCTACTACCAAACCATCACAATGCCTAGATGTATACACTCTTTTGGGCATCAGTATACACATACAAGCATTCCAAATACATTGGTGAAGAACAAGCAAAAAAAGGGCCAGGCGGTGGCACACCTGTTTAAGCATTCAAATTACAGTGTGCAAGGATCCAGGTTCAAGTCCCTGGTCCCCACCTGTAGAGAGGAAAGCTTCACAAGTGGTTAAGCTGGGCTGCAGGTATCTGTCTCTCCCCTGTCTCTCACCCCTTCTCAATTTCTCTCTGTCTCTATCCAATAATAAATAAAATTATTTTTTAAAAAAGCAAAAAATGTGAACAACTTGGGACCACCACTGAACCATAAATTAATAGAAAATTTCCCTTCCCTTTCTGACCATTCTATAGGAGAATTCCATCCCCCACGCCCCATCAAAGCACTGCTCTGCTCTGCTCTGGTGTATGATGCTGCTGGGAGACTGGACCTGAGATTTGGGGGTTTCAAGCATGAAAGTCTTTTTGCATAACTCCCTTGCCCTAGAATCCTTCTATTATCTTAAAATCTTACATGACTTTTTTTTCCCCCCCTACAGTTTACAAGAGGGGAAGTTCTGGAGTCAAAACTCAGTTCACACTAAAATCTTTTTCTCTCCACAACTAAAAAACCAACTTCATTTTTTGTGACTGTTATCTTTTTTCCTAGCCCAAAAAATTAAACTGCATTAAAATACTACAAATCAATCTTACAGACAGCGACGTTTGAAATAATCCAGTTGAAATCTCAACTATAGTGTAAATGAATCAATTACTTTATTCAATTTAAGTTCACATTAGTAAGCATACTACTGGAAACTAGTGTATACCAATCTAAACAGGAAGACAGAAGAACCACCTAATTTTGGCCACTAGTTCAGAAGGAAATACTACTTTCACCCATTTTCATCAATATTCTTTAAAAACAAGTAACCTAAGTAGACCTTACAATAAACAGATCAGGCACATTCCTAATCTAACACAACAGGAAAGGCGAACAAATGCCAGTCCATTAATCTTCAAGAAAACAAAAAAGCAAAAAACAAACAAACAAACAAAACCAGCAACAAACTCCCTGTTGTTGTTCTTCGCGATTTGCATTCAAAAGTACTGAACACTACAACTCCTTTTTACCGAAGAACCGCTGGCTACATGAGACTTAAAAAAAAAAAAAAAAGACAGCAACATTCCAGAATAAGTCACTTAGTTTGAGACCATTAAAATAATATTAATTTTAAAAAATGTCAAACAAAGTAGTCAGAAACCACACACTGTCCATGCTAGGGCGCAGAACTAAGGGGCCGCAGGATTTCTGCAAGAGGCTGTCTGGGCATTTCCGCAGACGAGACTCAGAAATAGCCCAGGCGGTCACGCTGCCCCTCCAGCCCACGTGGGCGCCTGCGCCCGCAGCCCCGGCGGGAGACGACAGACGAGCCGCCCCCGCCCCCAGGCTCCGGGCGGGCCGGGTGCTCGCAGCGAGCGCCCTGTGCTCTGGCTACTCCCCTTACCGTTAGAAGATCTGGGAGGGAGGAAAGGAGGAGGAGCGCCCCAGAATCCCGGTGGACAAGGCCCTGGCCTGCAAGGCCGGGTTTATGGAGACAGGGAGGGAGGGCTGCGTGTGTGGTGACCTTTGTGAACACGCTCTGGGGGGCAGCCGGGCTCTGCACGAAGCTTCGGGAGAGGGGGCTACGCGGGGTGGGGAGCACTGCGGGTCAGGAGCACCCCGAGGCATCCTCGGCCTGCCGGGGGTGGGTTTCCCCAGACCCCTCGGGTCCCCCCGGGGCGAGGCGGCCTCGGGCACGCGCCGACGAGGGCAGGGAGGGCGCTGCTAGCAGCACCGTAATCCCTCCGCTGCGGGCCGCGCACTAAGTTTATTCACGCCCCGCCCCCGGCCTCCCGCGTCACCTCCGCCCCTGAGCGCTTTCCAGCTGCTTCCAGAAACGTCGCCGCCCCAAGCCCAACCACTCGCGCAGGGCGGGATCTGCAGCCGCGGCCCAGCCCCTGCTCGTCAGCCGCAGTGCAAACTGCGACTGCGACAGCCCGGCGAGCTGCCCCGCCTCTGCGGAGCCCGAAGCCGGAAGTGTCCCCTAGCGTTCCTTCCTCCCCACGCCTATTGCCTTTCGGCCCGGCCGTGGAGCAGGAAGGGGAGTTATTTTCCTGCGGACTCCAACCGGAAGCGACCTCCTTAGAAGAGAGGCCAGCGGGGGAGGAGCAGCTGGCGGAGAACGTGCGTTGAACGTTGCGCGGCGGGGAGCAGCTCCAGCTGGAACGGGAGTTGGGGTCTACCCGGTGCGAGGAAGGCCAGGGCCGGCCGGCTGGTAAGGGAGTCGAGGGAGAAGTTTCTCTTGAGTTTTCGGAGGCCGTGGCGGGGTGACTTATGGGACGGTCCGCACGCGGGAAGGATGGGATGGGACCAGGTGGAGGTTTAAAGGTCCCGAGAGGTAAACGCTGAAGAGAAACCAGTCTCCTGTTCCTCCTCGGCGGGACCCTGCGCCTCCTGGGGCTGCTTTTCCGCGAGCCTCCAGCTCAGGACGCTGCGGGACGGGACTCGTCGTCAGCCCTGGGCTTCTTGTCTTTGTGACCCCGCTTTGATTGACAGTTTGCAAGCTGGGCCCCAATGGCCGGTGGGAGGCGGGGGAGCCTCTGACTCACCTGATGCCCGCCCCCCGCCCCCAGTCGGCAGTGGCCTCCCGGCTCTGAGCATCTCCACTCCGATCCTGCTGCAGTGCCAGCGGCTCGGGCATGTAGGAAAAGGGACATTGGACCTGAGATGCTGGGCAGGAAGCCCGGTGGGAAGTGCTGCCTGCAAAGCCAGGTCAACCTCGCAGGGCGGTGTGAGCTCTGGGTCAGGATGGAGCAAATCCACGAAGGGGTGAGAGACCCAGGCAGGTTTTTACAGCAGTGCATCCCTCGGCCCCTGGATGCGAAGTGGGTAGAGGTGGGTGGGATGGAATTAGAAGGGGTGAGGATGTAAACCTCTCAGCGAACTGTCCACAGAACTTGGCGCCTTTTGCAGAATGAAGAAGAAAGAGAAGAGTGGGGAAGCATTTCCAATTTCCTAGTCTAGCATGTGTACTTGGAAATTGGAGATGTCAAAATCTAGTTGAGGCGCAAGAAAACAAAGCAGTTTATTTTTGAAGGGAGAGCAACTGAAAGCAGTCATTCAGGTACGAATTTAGTAGAAAGGATAACCAACCCCCGCCCCCAGGGTTTTACTGTAGCATAGTAAATTGTATTGATAGTTGGGAGGATTGAATAGACTCTTATCAGATAGTTTTTAAAGTGCTTTTTTTTTGCGGGGGGGGGGGGCAGAAGTGAGAAGATTCCTGCGTATTAAGGAATTCTGTCATTAGCCTGCCTGCTTTTAAAATATTTTTATTTGTTATTGGAGATAGAACTTGAGAAGAGAGGGAAAGATAAAGAACCAGAGAAGGGGCTAGGAGGTGGCACATCTGGTTAAGTGCTCACATTACAGCCCTCAAGGATCTGGGTTCAAGCTCCCGGTCCCCACCTGCAGGGGGAAAGCTTCATGAGCAGTTGAGCAGGGCTGTAGGTATCTCTTTCTCCCTCTCTGTCTCCCCTCCCCTCTCAATTTCTCTCTGTCCAATAATAAACAAATAAAATACATATATATCCAGAGACACCTGCAGCCCTGCTGTACTTGCAAAGCTTTCCCCCTGCAAGTGGGGACCATGGGCTTGAACCTAGGTCCGAGTGCTGTATAATGTGTGCGCTGAACCAGGTGCACCACTGCCTGGTCCACACACTCAGCTCTTTAACTGAGAAAGAGCTGGCAGAAATTCTGATCAAGCCACTGCTCATACCTGGGAATAACCCACAGGTGCTTCTCCTGTGCCCCTCCCTTCCCCCCCCCACCCATCAGATAGAGACGTGATAAAACCTACACTACCAAAACTTCCCTCAGTGTTACGGGGGCCAGGCTTAAGCCTGGATGGTGTATATGGCAGAGCAACACACTACCCAAGTGGGCTATTTCACTGCCTTTCAAAACTCAGCCTTTTAGCCAGTTTGGTCCCTAGAAATTGAACTTTTTTTCTGGAGTTCCTTTTTGTAAGTAGATTATTAATAAATTCAACAAAAGAGAACTAAGTAATAGTGTCGTTAAGGTGCTTAAAATGAAAACAAAAATCAGCTCCAGATTTGCTTTTGCACTTTGGCAGTATTTTCAGTTGGGCCATTTTACCTCCCAAGTTAGAATCCAGGCACCTTACAGGGTGTGGGGACATTTTTTCTTTTCCCAACTGAGGGATGAATTCCATTGACATCCGGTAAGGAGAGGTCAGTGGTGCCTGTAAACAGCCTCAGATGCACAGGACCACTCACAGGGCATTCACAGCATCCCCTCCTCATTTTTATGTCCACAGTCAGTTGCTTGTTGGCAGTTGCGGTAGGTCTGTGAAAGAGAGCTGAACAGACACCAGAGCCATGGAACTTTAATCACAGTATATTGTTCTAGTGTATAGGTTACTGTTGTTAATATTTTATTGTGATTAACTTATAAATTAAATATCTTACGTGTGTATAGTAAATAGTGTGTGTGGGTTTGCTACCTTCATGGATTTCGGATTTCAGATATCCCATAGGGATCATAGACTATATTCCCCTTTCTTCCCTAACGGAGGACGGCTGTTACTTTTATAAATTAGTTTGTTGGCAGCGGACTCCTGGTGGCTGAAAACCACGAATGTATATAGTGTTCTTTTTCCCTGTTAAATAATAGCATTGTGAATCCGGGGATTTGTCGTGAATCCGGGGATTTGTAAGTAGTTTCTTGGTGTAGTGCTGATATATTTGAAATTGTGCATAGACCTAAAAACAAGTCTTCAAACTCAAGTTAATGTAATTTGCTTTAAATAATAGCTACCTCTGTTTTGATAAGTTTGTTTGCAAATTAGTCTACCATGAAAACTGTACCTGTTTTCAGCCTCTGCGCTCTCCAGCTTAATAACTTAGAGTAGATTGAGGTATTTTGTTTCCACTTCAAGATTACAGTTTCAGAATGTCTATCCTAGGACATTGGGCCCTCAAAATAATACTTAATGTGTGTCATCTTATAAAGAAACATAGTTCTTTTTTGCAGTGAATGGGATTTTTATTTATTATCCATTGACCTTTGTTTTTTCAGGTTTCATTGAGACATCCTTAGTGATGTTGACATGTTTCAAGTGACATAAATTAGCCAATGACTCGGAATGATGGATTTCCCGAAGATTGGAAATGGTTTGCCTCTGATGGGACCAGGGACTGATATAGGGATATCTTCACTCCACATGGTGGGGTATTTGGGAAAAGTTAGTTATCTTATTTTTTGCCTCAGTGCAAAGTTGGATTTTAATCCTCCTATTTTCGAAACTTAAATTCGATTTTAACTTTTATCAATTAACTTGTTAAAAAAAAAACTGTCTTCTACGGAAATCTTAAGGCAATGGCGAAAGATTATTTTAATGTGTTTACCTCTCTGTGTTGATACATGGCAATATACCTGTGGTTTACTATTGGAAAACATGTATTTTCCCTGGCAGTTGTCATTACTTTTTCTTGAAAATAACACTATTAAAAAGCCTTAAAATTTATAGCTTAAAACAATAATATATTTTGAACTGATAGTTGTATTGAAAATATGTATGTACTTCTTTTATTTGTCATATCTAAAATACCTTGCCAGGACACTTCTCAATTGAAAGTTTTGTTTTCTTGCTGGTTTTTATCTGTTACAATTTTGTTGTTGTTTTTTAATTTGCCTTGTTTCTCTTTTAGAATTATGACTCAGCTAAAGTTCCATCAGACGGATATTGTCCTGCTTGTAGAGAGAAGGGAAAGTTAAAAGCTTTAAAGACTTACCGAATCAGTTTTCAAGAATCTATCTTCTTATGTGAGGATCTGCAGGTAAAGTATTCTTAATAGTATCAACTTATTTGCTTTATGTTTAATTCTGTACTCGTTTTGGAATTTCTAGGCTAAGTTTTTAGTAATAGTTTACTAACATTATTAGATCTTATTAGGTCTTAGATCTGTCTTGTTTACAGAATAAATACTGAGTTGTCAGAAAACTCATGACATATTT
The DNA here is from genome assembly GCF_950295315.1 of Erinaceus europaeus. Lineage (NCBI taxonomy): Eukaryota > Metazoa > Chordata > Mammalia > Eulipotyphla > Erinaceidae > Erinaceus > Erinaceus europaeus. The sequence goes on along the minus strand of NC_080166.1, from coordinate 117,966,402 downwards.
TTGCATAGAAGTATTCCACCCAATATTTTGTTATTTGCTTGTTTGGTTTCTTAAGTTAACACAATCTTTTAATCTCACAATCTTTTTTTGTTGTTGTTGTTGTTGCCCTTGTCTTTTTTTTTATTATTGGGAAATTAATGTTTTACATTCGAACAGTAAATATAATAATTTGTACATGCATAACATTTCCCAGTTTTTCATATAACAATACAACCCCCACTAGGTCACATGTTTATTTATTTGTTTATTTGTTAAATGAACAAACTACATGCAGAGCATTCACATTTGCTCTTTTACTTATTTTTAATTATGGTAAAGGCAGAAATAGGGTGTGAGGGGTGAGACACACGCACACCTGCAGCCAGTTGGGTTCTAAGATGGGTCCTTGCACGAGGCAGCTTATACACCATATTGCCACTTTACCCCATAATTAACTTTTTTAGTCCTTAGGTTTGTAATAAAATATATTTCAGTGCACCTTTTATTGACATGCTATTTTCTGTTTGTTGAGCAGTGATATTGCTTATGTGCTGTACAAATAGATGAAGGTTAATTAGCAGTATAACTAGATAGACATGCTGCCAGTCTCCTTCACACGGGTGTTAGCTGACTTACATTATTAGACAGCAGAGTCCCAGAACTTTTTCATCTCGCAGAACTGAAATTCTGTGCCTACTGAACAGCCTCCTATCCCCAACCCCCACCCCACTCCTGGCAACAAACATTTCCTATTTATTTATTTATTTATTTATTTTCCCTTTTTTATTACCCTTGTTGTTTAACATTGTTGTGGTTATTGATGATGTTGTTGGATAGGAAAGAGAAATGGAGAGAGGAGGGGAAGACGGGGAGAGAAAGAGAGACACCTGCAGACCTGCTTCACCTCTTGTGAAGCGACTCCCCTGCAGGTGGGAGTCAATGCAGATTGTAGTGCTTATTTGTATAGAAGAAGCTGTATTTGAAATGAAAGGATTCAGTTTATTTACCTGTTGCTGTAAATGAACCACCTTGAAACTTACTATTCTGTGGATTGACTAGACAGTTCTTACACATCAGCAGCTTTTTTTTTTTTTTGATGGACAGCAATTGGTGTTCATTGCTGACTCAGAAATCAGTTCAGGTGATCAGCCAGAATATCTTTTCTTTTTATTGTGAGCTTTTTCTATAAGCCAGCTCAATATTTTATTGTATGGTGGCTGAAACTATAAAGGAGAATTCTTGAAGGATAGGAGGACTCCAAAGAGAAGAAGCCTAATGAGTTAGTGCTTATCAAACCTTCCTCTAGGTGCCTCATACTTGTTAATGTTTCATCAAAGATATTGCCAAACTTAAGACAGAGGACTGGCTGCATAAGGGTATGAATTACAAGAGATTAGTTCTTTGGTTTCTGGGGGGGGGGGGGTCATTATGCAGCATCTAACAGTCTCCCATACTTGTGTTGAAGAAGGCATATGCTGAGAATATATATCATAATAATAATTTGGAAACCAAAATTACTCCATCATTTTTAAAATCAGAAATTGCTTCTCTATGTTTTAACATTATACAATATATCTGTCCCAAAAAGAAAAACATACCCAATCACAATGTTTCTTTAAAGAGTTAAAATTCATTCAACATAACATAATTTTAAAAAAGATTTTATTTATTTATTTATTTATTTATTTATTTATGAGAAAGATAGGAGGAGAGAGAGAGAGAAAAAACTATACATCACTCTGGTACATGTGCTGCCAGGGATTGAACTCAGGACCTTGTGCTTGAGAGTCCAGTGCTTTATCCACTGTGCCACCTCCCGGATCACTGAACATTACATATCTTATTAAAGCAAGCTCTTGGCTGTTTTCCTTCTTAGATTACACATGTATAAGTAGTTCAGATTAAGCACTTTCTCTCGGGCTGGAGAGGCACCACTACTATGCTTGAGGTCCCAAGTTCAATCCTGGCACCATCATATGCCAGAGCAGAGTATTGCTCTGGTATTATCTCTCCCTCTCTTTCCCTCACCCTTTTTCATCAGATAGGCCTTTTTAAGAACATTGGTTGCTAAAATTAAATAGGAAATTGTATTATTTTGAGGACCAAGTTTTTGTCTATTGCGAATTCATTCACATTTAGATATTGTTGTGCAGTCTCTATCAGCTTAGTGCTGAATTTTAGGTATATTTTTCATAACACAGAAACTGTAATGTAAAACTTGAGCTTATTAAAATTTCTGTGATGTTTTTCTTTTTTTTTTTCCCCCCCTTTCTAGTGTATCTATCCTTTGGGCTATAAGTCACCTAATAATTTAATTTCTCCTGATGTGGAAGGTTGTCATACTCTAAGTAAACCCCAGAAAAGAAAAATCTCAGAAGCTAACTGTAAAGATTCACTTCTTTTGGCAAAATCCAAAAAAACTAAAAGTCATGCTGTTCTTGATGGTGAAAAGTCTTTGCACAGCAAGCATAATGAAGAAGCATCTGATGAAATGTCATCATTTTCACTCGACTTACTACATGATAGTCAACAGAATTCAGTTAGGACAGCTGATTCCCTGGAGCCGAATGAGATTTTGGAAGATGATGTTAATGACATGGCTACTGAGCAAAACCTTACTTCAGCTGATGTTGCTAAAACTGGAGGGATTTCCTCTCCATGTGAAGGCTGCACATCGGAACTGGGGGTGCCACTGGAGAGCACATCATTCTGCCGGACTCCGCATGTTCAGTGGAGAAATGCATATGCTCTCTGTTGGCTAGACTGTATCCTGTCAGTATTGGTGCACTTGGAAGGGCTGAAAAGCATTGTGACTGACTTGTGCTCTGAAGATTCTGTGTTCTGGAGGCTGTTTACAAAATATAATCAGACCAATAAACTTCTGCACACCAGTCAAGTGAATGGAGTTAAAGGTTGGTAATTTCCTGTTTTTCTTTAGTTTTTTTTTTTTTTAATATTTGTTCCCTTTTGTTGCCCTTGTTGTTTTATTTTTGTAGTTATTGTTATTGACGTCGTCGTTGTTGGATAGAACAGAGAGAAATGGGGAGAGATGGGGAAGACGGGGAGAGAAAGATAGACACCTTCAGACCTGCTTCACTGCTTGTGAAGCGACTCCCCTGCAGGTGGGGAGCCAGGGGCTTGAACCGGGATCCTTATGCTGGTCCTTGTACTTTGCACCACATGCACTTAACCCGCTGTGCTACCTCCCGACTCCCCTTTTCTTTAGTTTTTAAAGGAATTAATGTCAGATTTATGTCTCACTGCATGTGGAAAATATGTTATCAGTGGCTTGTTATATATAGGAAACCTGGGAGTACGGAACCCAGGGATAGTGGTCAGGAAGCTCAAGTTGCACTTGGCCAAGGATCTAGCTCAGTGGTAGAGACATGTATTAGACCCTGGGTTTGATCCTGGGCAATAGCAACAAATAACCCCAAAACTAAAAAAAAAAAAAAAAAAAAAATCAGTACCGGTTACATTACTTAACTGTCCAAGGTAGTCTTTTTGAAACACTCTGGGGGCAGATGGTCAGTGGTGCACGCAGTTGAGTGTACACATTACCATGCGTTAGGACCCAGGTTCAAGTCTCGATCCTCTCCTGCAGTGGGTAAACTGGATGAACAGTGAAACAGGTCTTCAGGTCTCTGTTCTCTCTCCGTCTATCTCTCCTTCCCCCTCAATTTCTATCTTCTCTAATAATAATGATAATAAATATAGGAAAAATAGCCACTAGGAGTAATGGATTCCTCATGCAGACACCGAGCCCCAGTGTTAACTCAGGTGGACAATGAGTAGAGAGGTCAAAGTAGCTAGCTCACTTGGACTGTGCATGACCCATATTCAAGCTTGGCTTCCCTGTCACATTGCAGGATGCTTTGGTGTTGTCTGTCTCTGCTTCCTCTGTATCTGTCTGAAAACAAAATAGAAAAACTTGTGCTTGAAGATTATAATGCTGTGGTTATATCTTAACTGTCCAGGTAGTGGTAGTGATCATAGAGTCCATCAAACCAAAATTTGAATTTCTTAATTGCTGTAGAGCAAAGGTGGAGTACCTGTTTTCTGTCAAGGGCCATTGGGATATTTGTAACATCATTTACAGGCCACACAAATTAAAATCAAGCACTTAATGTTGCTATGAAAAAAAAAAAAAGCTTGTCCTGGCATGGCTAGACCAAATGATTTTATGACCTGCTGACTGACAAAGAAGTAGACATAGGTCAAAATAGAAAAATCCCCATTCATTTCTCTTCACAATGAGGGATATGTTTTTCCCTTTTTCCTCTAGTTTGAATACCTGCGGACGTTGTACACTATGTCTTCTGTGATTCTTTTTTCTTTTCATAAGATTTATTTGTGAAGCTGCTTGTATTTGTGGTTCATTGATATTCATTGCTATATTATAACACTAGTTCAATTATGTAAATATAATATATTAACTTTTTTTTTTTTTTTGCCATCTTATGTTTTGCTTAGACTGTTCTTGGGCAAATTTCCCAGAGCACAAGAACTTCCCATAGGGATGAAATTGTCAGATCTAGACTCTAAATCAAGATTTATGAGATCAGTGTGATTTTGTTTTTCAAAGTAGTTGTACCTGTCTGTATTACCATTAGCAAAGAGATTTTTCTCACCTGTATACTCTGCCTTGATTATTTTCACTCTTGGGGATTTTTATTTGAATGGTTTCCCAGATTTTAAAGAGGTATGGACTTTATTCATGTAGCAGCACTATATATGCTCCTTCTTGTGGCTTATTCCTATTTCCTCTGTTCATTTGTTTATATTCTTAAAGAGTTGTCTGATACTACAAATCTTAGAGATTTTATATGTCCTTGTTACTTTTTTAAAATTTTTTTATTATCTTTATTTACTGGATAGAGACAGCTAGAAGTCAAGAAGAGGGGGGAGACAGAAAGGGAGAGAGACTGAGAGACACCTGCAGCACTGCTTCACCACTTGTAAAGATTACCCCGTCAGGTGGGGGTCGGGAGCTTGAACCCTGGTCCTTGAGCATTGTAATATGTGTGCTTAACCAGCTGCGCCACCTGGCCCCATCCTTGTTATTTTTATGTAAGGTATGTGTTGCTGAATTTCTCAGTTTGTAAGCTGTGTTTTTATTATGTATACAGAAACTGGTATTATAACTACTAAATAGTGTTGTTTCTGACTTTTAAAAGAAAGCGGGGAAGCAATTCCAGAAGCCAGACCTTCCACCTTCTGCAACCCTCAATGACCCTGGGTCCATGCTCCCAGAGGGATAGAGAATGGGAAAGCTACTGGGGAGGGGGTGGGATATGGAGATTGGGCGGTGGGAATTGTGTGGAGTTGTACCCCTCCTACCCTATGGTTTTGTTAATTAATCCTTTCTTAAATAAAAAAAAAATTAAAAATAAAAAAATAAAAAAATGTACATACAAAAGAAATCTTTCCTTTGCTCTGGGAGATGGTGCAGTGGATAAAGCACTTCTCAAGCCTGAGGTCCTGAGTTAAATCCCCAGCAGCACATATAACAGAGTGATGTTGGTTCTTTCTCTCCTCCTATCTTTCTCATTAATAAATAAAATCTAAATATATACACATTTATATATATCCTTCCCAGTATCAGAAAGTTATTTCTATATATTGTCATTGAAAAGTAGTTTTGATTTTGAAATTCCTAGTTCAACTGGGATTAAATTTTGCAGGTAGTGTGAGGTAAGGTTGCATATTTTTCCTATTGTATTGCCAGCTTTCCTAGTTCCATTTTTTTTCCTCAGTTGATCTGTTGTGTCCCCCTTTGTCAAACAATATTCAATATATGTGTGCTGTTCTGGTCACGCCTATCCTTGCATCAGTACCAAACCAATTATTAGGTATTTGATGTGTTGCTGTTGGATAGTAAAAGAATCCTTACCTTTATTCAACTTGACTTTGGTTATGCTTTCTTTTATGAAGTGTCATACATTATTCCCAGGTGACTTAACATTTTTCTATTTTATGGTAAACCACATGTTTTATTAGAACTTCTCAAATCTTGTGTGGTAGGGTAAGAGTAAGTACCTTCATTCATATAACTTTGGATGTGGGATGGTTTATATCAGTTCTTCCCCAATTTTGTTGACTATTCAGGCTGCTTACTATTTTGCTTTGATGAATAAATACCATGACAAATACCCATATATCCTTTGAATCCATTGCTGAGTGTATCTTAGAAGGGATAAGTAAGTGTTCAGGAGAGTTCTACCAACACACTAATACCATTTATTTATTTTTATTTATAAAATGGAAACACTGACAAGACCATAGGATAAGAGGCGTACAATTCCACACAATTCCCACAGCCAGAACTCTGTATCCCATTCCCTCCCCTGACAGCTTTACTATTCTTCATTCCTCTGTGGGCATGGACCCAGGGTCGTTATGGAGTGTAGAAAGTGGAAGGTTTGGCTTCTGTAATTGCTTCCCCACTGAACATAGGCTTTGGCAGGTTGATTCATACGCCCAGCCTGCCTCTCTCTTTCCCTAGTGGGGTAGGCTTCTGGGAAAACAGGGCTCCAGGACACATTGGTGGGGTCATCTGCCCTGGGAAGTCTGGTTGGCATCATGGTGGCATCTGGAACCTGGTGGCTGAAAAGAGTTAAGATATAAAGCCGAACAAATTGTTGACTATGCATGAACCTTAAGGTTAGAATATTGGGGATGAAGATTTGGAGTCTCTGTTTTGGAAAAAGCTAATAAATCTATTTTAGGTCTGTTCCAAGGGGCCCATGATAGTTTTTGCCTGCACCTGACATCTTTTTTTTTGTGCCTGACATCTAATATGCAGATAACCTAAGTTATGGTCATCTAAGGATGGTGTCATAGTTGGATAAAGGACCAGAAACCTGGATCAGAGAAGAGAGTAGCTCCCAAATATGGGAAAAGTATATAAATATTGTTGATTGTAAACCCCATCAATTTGATCTGTGGCCCATAGTCAGCACAGGAGCCTGTGTAACCTCTGCATTCCTGTCTGAGCTCACATTCCATGATCATGGCTAGGAACATTCCAGTCTGTGCCAATTTCAGGACCCATCATCCTCAGGTGATAGGCAGAGTGTGCTATCCAACCTCTCTTTGGAGAATGGGCCACTCCCCACCCTGTTGATCCACATTGAGGGCCAGGTCCTATCCTATAGGGGCCAACAGAGGGCCACCCTATATATTTTATTACATATATCTTCATATATGTAATAAAACATTCCAGAACTCTTAACCATCTTTGAGTATGCTTTTTATAAAGTTACAGATATATTCAATATAATACCTTGTTTTAGTTTCTTTGAAATTATATATTGAAAAATGTTTTAAAATTAGTTTTTCATAAGCATTTTTTACTTTTTTCCTTTCTCTTTCTAATTTCTATAATTATGGGAACTCCAGTATTGTGGGTTTATCTAGTTGATTGCTATTGAGGAAGATGTCTCAACATATTAACTAGAATGTCAGAATTTTTGTTCTAAGTTTTTACAGAATAACTGCAGTCTTTATAATCTTGTTTTAATTTAATTTGAGTTTTGAATTGTAAGTTTTTTTTTTATCTGATGAAATAACAAAACTTCTTAATTCTGACCTCATTGTGAATCCATTTTTCAGTTGTGCATATTTTTATACAGTTATGTATGTTCTAAGTGGAATGGTCTAGTTGTAGCTTAAGGTCAACTGGGATGAAATGCACGTAGAGGGTTTTAAAAACAACTGTTTTATTAATCTTGGGTAGTTTTCTGTCAGAATAATTTCATCTTGAGAATTTATACCCTGAAGAAATGATGAAAAGTGTGCACATATGCAGTCAAAGATGTAGTGTTCTAATAGGGGAAAAGAAATACTCATCAGTAGAATAGTTTATAAAACTTGTTTAGTGGTTATGCAAACTGACTCTCATGTTTGAGGCTCCGAGGTCCCAGGTTCATCACCATAAGCTTAGCTGAGTAGTGCTCTGGTTAATAATAAGACCAAAATTGTTTAGTTACATTATAATGGCTATTTCAGAATTTGTAATGAAGTAGATTTGTGTGAGTAGAGGAGGAAGTGGAATTGTATAAACATCGAGTTGTCATTGAAGACTCTCCACATCCCTTTAAAAAGAGACATTTGGAAAATACACCAGGTAATTGATTTGGAGATTATTATAGCTTTAAGATTCCTTAAAAATTTACCTGTTCCTGTGATCAAAGTTTAGTAATAGTGACTCAGAGAGGAGTTAATGATTCTGTATCCCTTTTAACATAACTAGTAGTGTTATCTTCTAAGAGGTAGCTTAAGTTTTATCAGCAATGAGCAAAATATCTGATAACTTAAATCTTTTGCTGGACCTGTGATTATTTGGTTGAAAAGGCAACTGTTGAGATTTTATTAAGCAGAATGATAGGGCTTAGGCATTAAGCAGTTTTGTGCAGTCATTCAATATTGAGAGTTTATGGTATACCACATGGAAGGAATAATTAAGAATATTTTATTTTATTTTATTGGGGGGGACACAAAAAAAAACAAATTTATTTGGTGAGTGCTGATGGCAAATATCATCCAAGAGAGACAAGTCTGGGACCTGCTGTGACAAGAGAACCTTAGGAAGCCTTTGGAGCTACCTACATAGTCTCACGGGGGAGGCCAGGGACTCTGCGGTAGTGGGGGTGTCCTCAGCCATTCAGCACCATACGGACGAGCTCTTCATAGTTGATGCAACCATTGCGGTCTTCGTGCCCTGCCACCAGCATCTCTACTTCTTCCTCTGTCATTTTCTCACCCAGTGTGACAAGAACATGCCAGATTTCAGCTCCCATGATGGTGCCATTCCCCTCCTTGTCAAATACCCAGAGGCCTTCAACATAGTCCTCGTAGGTACCCTGGTCCTTGTTCTTAGCCACAGTCTGCAGCATGGGCAGGAAGTGCTCAAAGTCCAGGACCTTCACATTCGGCTCTGCCAGAAAGGAGGTGGAGGGATATCATAATGTTCTAAGGTGTGAGAGGGATTGTAGGGATCACAGCTGGGCAGTCATTTCCCATCAGAATGGCACATTCATGGGACCTGCTACTTGAGACTAGACCGGCTTAAGTTCAGGGCCTATGAAGATGGAAGGAAAAGTTCAGAACTGTAGGCTCATTCATACACTGAAGAGATGTTCTTAAGGCCCTCACCATCACTTTTGGGGTTACCCAGGACCTTGAGTACTTCGGCGTTGGTGGGGTTCTGGCCCCACGCCCTCATCACGTCCCCACACTGGCTATACAGGCTCTTGCCATCCCCTGTCTGGTCAAACAGCTGGAAGGCCTCCTTGAACTCTGTGGTCTGGTCTTCGGTGAAGTCACACATCTTGATGGTTCAGCTTTGCGGGACCTTCTGCTAATTAGGAATATTTTGTGTTCCTTATTTTGTCTGCAGAATTTATTGACTCATTACTTAGGATGTAGAAAAATACAGATTGTGAAATTGATAATGTCCTATATTTTCTTTTTAGGTGAATATTGTAAAAAACTCAATAAAGAAATAATGGCAAAAATAGATACCTCGTTAAATGAAGTCAGAGATGAGATTTTTCTTAGACTTCAACCTCAACTTAGATGCACGTTAGGTAAGTAATTCAAGTAGTTTAAATGTTACTTGTCTACCAGAAATACATCAGGATTTAATAATCCACCACTGCTTGAATCACATTGGTGGGTGGGTCTGTTCTGCATAAAAATTCAGGCTTTAGATTTATCACTTGAAAGTGGATACAATACTCAGAATGAAGCAAATACTTAGTGCATTATCGCTTACTTTCCTAATACTTTTCTCAAATTTAGTTATCCTGCATTTTCATCCCTGATTGTATATTAAAAAGCATCTAGAGGGTAGATAGTATAATAGTTATGCAAAGAGACTCTCATGCCTGAGGCTCCAAAGTCCCATGTTCAATCCCCTGTACCACCATAAGCCAGAGACTGGGCAGTACTGGGGGGAGGAGAGCATCTAGAGTATTTAAGAAAACTAGTTGGGGGGGTCATTAAATAGGACTTAAGGTCTTAGGTACCAGTGAATTTATTCCCCACAGAGTCTGTAAAGGTAGACAGGGTTAAGAATCTAAGCTAAACCACAGTAATTGTGCTGTTTTTTTGCCATTGACTGGTTTAGGAGTGACCATATGAACAGTTCTCACCAATGAGATATGAGAAGTATCTATGAAGGTATTATAGGAAAATGTTCTTATCTTTACAAAGGGCACCGGAATGAGACCTGCATTCTTTTTTTTTTTTTTTTTTTTTTTTTAATTCCCATATCCCACCCCCTCCCCCGATAGCTTTCCCATTCTCTATCCCTCTGGGAGCATGGACCCAGGGTCATTGAGGGTTGCAGAAGGTAGAAGGTCTGGCTTCTGTAATTGCTTCCTCGCTGAACATGGGCGTTGACTGGTCGGTCCATACTCCCAGTCTGCCTCTCTCTTTCCCTAGTAGGATGGGTCTCTGGGGAAGCTGAGCTCCAGGACACATTGGTGGTGTCTTCAATCCAGGGAAGTCTGGCCGGCATCCTGATGACACCTGGAACCTGAGACCTGCATTCTATTCTAAGAATTGACTTAAAGTATCTTTTTTTTCTGAGAAAAACTAAAATCTGAAAAGACATTGTGGTTCCTTTTCTCTTTTAAGTTTTTGTGTCTATGAAGAAAAATAAGAGACTGAGACTTAAAATTTTTATGGGGGCTAGGTGGTGATGCACCTGGTTGAGAGCAAGTTACAGTGTGCAAAGACCCAGGTTTGAACTCCTGGTCTCCACCTGCAGTGGGAAAGCTTCGAAAGTGGTGAAGCAGGGCTGCAGGTGTCTCTCTGTCTCTCTTCCTCTCTATCACCCCCTTCCCTCTTGATTCCTGACTGTCTCTATCCAATAAATAAATAAAGATAATAAAAAATTGAAGAGAGTTAAAAAAAATTTTATTATGGGTATTTTTTGAAAAATGTTTTAAAAATGCCTCCTCATCCAATTGTGAATGACTTACTATGTCATGTGTAGAAATTTACATATATCCATACTCTGAATATAGTAAAAAATGATATCAGTTTATAATTTTAGTTTAATTTTTTTCAGTTATAAGCAAATTAATCTTTTTAATTTATCTTTTCTTTTGATAGGTGATATGGAAAGTCCTGTATTTGCATTCCCCCTGCTTTTAAAAACAGAACCCCACATTGAAAAGTTCTTCATGTATTCTTATTCCTGGAACTTTGAATGTTCTCAGTGTGGACACAAGTATCAAAACAGGTGAGTATTTTAAAATAAGCTCAATATATTGAAAATGATTTTGAGTAATAGAGTTTGGATAAGACATGCTTCTACTGGTAGCACTGTTCTCTCTCTGACTCTTTTTTTCCCCCTTGGTAAAATTTCCCACTGTATCTTAGTGTTTTTCTCCTGTTAAGGTTCAAAGAAAAGTATCTTGAGTGCCAGAGACTACAATTTGCTTCTTAAGCTGGAGATACAATTTGATAGAGAGCTAGTAGAGGTGTAGAGGTGTTAGCTAGTAGAGCTAGTAGAGGTGTTCATAAGTTGTTTAATGACACATAGAGACAATCCACTCACCCTCTGAGCTCTGACTAGGGTTTTTGTTTATATTGTAATATTATGGAGGCTGATTTTAGGTTCTTAGAGTCTCAGAGATAATTTATACTTTTCCATTCCTTCCCTTAGTCTTATGAAAAATCAGCCACCAGCAGAATCCTACATGTGAGCTGTCAGCCATGCTTTCTACTTCTCTTTGCCTCTAGGTGAGATTAGTGGGATTATGATGGATGCACATGGCTGTGAGATTGGGGCTTGGGAGGAACTCGAGTTGCTGCACATATCTACCGAGGTGCAAGGAGAGGTGTTAGGTTTTAAAAGAGGACTGTGGAAGAGAGTTTCCATCAGTCATGCTATCCCCTTTGTCCACAGCTGAGGAAGTTGCTGGTTGGCACTTAAAAAGATTACTAGATCTGCTCATTTGTCAAGTTATTATTAGAGATAAGTCCTGTCCTCTTTTCTCTAACTCACCAACTAATAAACTAGAAAATTGGGTGATCTTAAAGCTATTAAATGAAAATATGAGAGAAAAATCATACTTTAGTACACTAATTTCCTAAATAAGATTATTTTTAGGTATTTAGGAACTAGTCAAGGAGAATAAGTCTGAGAGGGAGCTCTAGGGAATTCAGGCAGTGGAACCAGAAAACATTTGGTCTTTTTGACCAATTAGATAAGAAATACTAGGACAGTATGAGTTGTGTTTCAGATCTAGGAATTAAAACAGTTTTGTGTTAAGTAGATAAGCATGAGGACAAATAACTGTTTCCAGATCTTCTGTTACTGATTTACAAAAATGATTTCTCATCTGGCAAATATGGAGGCTAAAGCTTGAAAGGAGTTCAATACCCAAGGTGACACACTAGTAAATGACAGAGTCAAGATTGCCTTAAGATTTTTTTTGCCTTCAGAGGCTTTCTTGTCACTGGTGTATTTCTACTTACCACCTGGGTTTAAAGTAATATAAACAAACCTGATGAGTAAAATCCATTTAATTACAGCTTTCTCAAATCCGCATCTCAGTTTGACAGCTTTTTATTGAGTGTATTTTATATGCCAGGAACTCAACGGAAATAATCTTTGTCCTGGCTGAATTCAGGTTTAGCCATGCACTAATACGAGGACCGGTCACTTAGTAATTAAGTTAATTTAATTTACTTGAGTATAAAGTGATAAGTATGAATTTGGCAGTATATAGAAACAGGATTCAAGGGTAAGAAAGCATTAGCTACTTAATATTAAATTTTTTTCTTGTTTTAAGAATAAGAGTATTTGTGGAAGAAAAGTTAATATGAAGTGGCTAGTACGTTTTAATATAGCCTAAAACTGAATTCCACTAAATTTGATGAAAGACCATCCAGCAAAAAAGTCCTTTGTGTTCATGTTGCTGTTTTTAGTATCAACCTTTACTTGACTTTAAGGATATATCCTGAAGGCATTTAAAACATGGTCTTTGGAGTTCAGCTTTCTGGATTTAATCTCAGCTTCAGTGGATTTTTATTCCACGGTCTTCACTTGTACATTGTAGATAGTAGATGAGAATAGTACAGTTGCAGATACAACTCCCCCACCCCATGTCCATCCATCTATCCTACCTACCTACCTACCTACCTACCTATTTGATAAGACAGAAAGAAATTAAGAGAGGTGGGAAAGAGGGAGAGGGAGATAGACACCTGCAGTACTTGCTTCATCACTCTTGAAGCTCTTTTCACATTGCAGGTAGGGAGCAGGGGCTTGAACCTGGGTCCATGTGCATGGTAATATGTGTGCTCAACTTGTTGCACTGCTGCCTGCTCCCCAGTAATTTAATTTAAAAAGATGTATTGTGAATGTAGTTGAGCTGCAGTATACTGTAAATATAATTTTTAAAATATTTTATTTTTGCCTCCAGGGTTATCGCTGGGGCTCAGTGCCTGCACTATGAATCCACTGCTCCTGGAGGCCATTTTTCCATTTTGTTGCCCTTGTTATTATTGTTATTTGCTGCTGTTGGATAGGACAGAGAAATCGAGAGAGGAGGGGAGATGGGAGAAAGACACCTGCAGACCTGCTTCACCGCTTGTGAAGTGCCCCCCCGCAGGTGGGGAGCTGGGGACTAGAACTGGTATCCTTGCACTTTGTGCCGTGTGTGTTTAACCCGCTGTCCGGCCCCCCGTAAATATAATTTTTAAAACATTTTATTTAGTTTTTTAAGACAAAGGAGACAGGTCCACAGCTCAATTTTGGTATATGGAAGTGCCAGGAATTAAGCTAGTGCCTCTGGGGCCTCAGACATGCACTTGTACTATACTGCTGAGCAATCTCTTCCACCCCGCAGAAATCACCTGCCTCCCTTCCTGCTTTCCTTCTATAAAAACAGAGAGGCAAATAGAGTGGAAGAGACCACAGTACTGACACTTCCTTAAGTGTGGTGGGGCTAGCTTGAACCTTACCAGTACACTAACCAGGTGAGCTATTTCACTGTCCCAGATCACCTTTTAGATGCTTTAGATCAGATATTCAGACTAAAGTGCAAGTTTAGAACTTACATAACTGGTGAAAACAAAATTCTTTTGCAGTTGATATTCTAATTGTTTAAGGATCATGAAAATTATGTTGTATGTAATATTGACAATACATATATATGTGTATATGAATGCCCCCTTTGGATTTGGTTAATAACCAGATGTAAATAATTTTGAGTGAATCGTACGCTTTTAATAAATTTCTCATCCTGAGGACAGTAGCTCTGAGTGAGGGACTGCTTTGTACTATATGAACAATTAGCAGTATCTGGAGATGTAGGGAGCTGTGATTTAAAGCTACTGGTATGCAGTGCATAGAGGCCAGAAATTATGCTAAATGTCATGAGATGCTTAATACAGTGCGCTGAAACAAAACCTTATCATTGCATAATGTAACCAATATTGCTCTTGAGAAATCCTTCATTTGCCACTTCTTCACCTCATAACTGAAAAATTATAGATAATTAATGTGGAGAGTTTTCACAGAAAGTGCTATATAATTAGAGAAGACTATTGGCAAACTTAGGTGATTTGGAGAAATAGGAAAGTATGGATAAATAATTTTAATTTTTAAACATTGATTCAAATGAATACAGATGAATTTTATTTGTGTCTTTCCCTTTTTTCATAGATGCATGAAGAATCTGGTCACTTTTACAAACGTCACCCCTGAGTGGCATCCACTTAATGCTGCCCACTTTGGCCCATGTAACAAATGCAACAATAAGCGGCAAATAAGAAAAATGATACTGGAAAAGTGAGTTAAAATACCCAACTATTTTTCCATTTTACTTTTTTTTTTTAATTTACTTTGGATAGAGACAATTTTGGGCTGGGGGTGGAGGGAGTGAGGCATCTACAAGTACTGCTTTCCTGCTTATGAAGCTTTTCCTGTGCTGGTCAGGGCCAGGGACTTGAACCTGGGTCCATGTGTTACTGTAACATGCGCGTTCTACTATGCTTCACCTCCCAGGCTCCCCCTGCCCCATTATTTTTTATAACAAAAATGAAAGTAGGTTTACATATTCTTGTAATGTGCAGAATTGAAATTGACAGATAGAACCTACTTTGCAAAAGTTAATATATGAGTTTTGAAAATGCCTCTCATCAGGAACTCTGACTAATAAGCAGCCTGTGCCAGATGAGAGACCAATGATGGCGTGACTTAGGATTATTGTCTTCACTCTGTCATGTCTTTCTTTGGACATTTTTTTTTTCCTTGAACCTCCAGTTTTTTCTCTTCGTCAGAACTCCAGAGTCACCAGAATTCTGGGATTTCCTTTAATATTTTATTATTTCTCAATGAAAGAGACCATAGTACTGCATAGCTGTGCTTTATAGTGGTGCTGGGGTTTGAACCTGAACTTCAGAGCCTCGGTCATGAAAGCCTTTTTGTCTGACCCAATATTATGCTATCTCCCCAGCCATCTTTAATCTGATTTTAAGGACTGAAATGAGTCAAAGGTTCTCAGGTTCATTTCTGAATTTGTCTTCTCCCAGACTTTGGGCTACTAACTTTCTGCTGCCCTTGAACAGATGTCATTTTATTATGTATTGCCAACTTTGCCTCAATAGGAGAACTGCTCAAAGTTACCTTTATTGATATTAATTGAATACTTCCATATTTTTTGTCAGATTTCTTTCTTTTCTTTTTTTTGCCTCCAGGGTTATTGCCAGGGCTCGGTGCCTGCACCATGAATCCACTGCTCCTGGAGACCGTTTTTTCCTTTTTGTTACCCTGGTTATTTTACCATTGTTGTGGTTATTATCGTTATTACTGATGTCGTTGTTGTTGGACAGGACAGAGAGAAATGGAGAGAGATGGGGAAGACAGAGAGGAGAGAAAGACACCTGCAGACCTGCTTCACCACCTGTGAAGCGACCCCCGCAGGTGGGGAGCCAGGGGCTCGAATTGGGATCCTTCTGGTTCTTGTGATTTGCGCCACTTGCGCTTAACCCACTGTGCTACCACCCGACTCCCCAGATTTATTTTCTTTGTGTGAGAAAACACATAGATTTAATTGTATTACAACTGTAGTATTTTGGTATCATTGGTGTGCCTATTGTATGGATTAAATGCTGATAGATATGTATATGCAGGGAAAACCAGTTTATGTGGCGTTCAAATGGTCTCTGAATGTATCCTCTCTAGTTTAGCAGAGACTACTGTAATCTTACAGTGCCAAGATGCTTACCAGGGTAAAAGAGCTGGCAGTGCCTTTCCACCTTTCTACTTTAAACCTTCAAGGTAATATTTAAACATTTCAGAGCAGTGTGCATTAGACAGTTCTCTTCTTACTCTTTATTTTACCATTATATGGTTCATACAGAGTGTAGGCGCTCTTACAATAATAACTGAGCCTCATCTATTTAGTCTCTCCTTATTCTAACAATATTGCATTACTTACGAAATCAACACCTTTAGTTTGCATTATTGCAAATATGCTGTATCTTCATCCAAGCAGTATACATAATTATGCTTGATTACGTTTATAACTTTATTTTTCCTGGAATTAGTAATTGCCTTGTGTTTTCATGTGGTTTATTTATGTACACATTGTGAGTTCCTATTTTTAAGTTCTTAATAGATTTTTCAGACAGACTTTATGTGTGGGAGTGCTCTTTCTATATATTTTTCATCACTACTTCAATTTTCAACATAGGGTCTTCTCCCACATTCTTTGACATTTATTGCTTATAAGTATCAGGTCTTTAATGGGTTCTATGTGGCAGATAAGCCATTAACAGTGTACTGATAAGAAGCATATGGTAAGATTCTTTAATACCAGAAAAGATCATTTTGAGTTGTCCTTCTACTTATTACCCTGATTATTTCCATTTAGTGTTTTGGGAGACAGGTCTGTCCCACAGAAGAAAGCTCAAGGCACACTCCAGCCCTTCCATTACTATAGAATAGAGCACACTTAAAAAAAAATAAGCTTGCAGAAGTGGTGTCTCATTGTTGTCTTTATTAGCATTTCTCTGATAATCAGTGACATTGAAAATTTTTTCATATGTCTATTGACCCTTTGGATCTTATTTGCTGAATATTCTGTACACATCCCTAATTTTGGATGGGATTGTTTGCTTTTTTTGTTGCTAAGTTTGGTGCGCTGTTAATATTTTTTGGTTATTAACCTTTTGTCTGGTGTATGGTATAAAAAGATTTGTTTACATGTAAGGAGTCTGTTTGGGTGATGGTTTCTTTTGCTGTGCTGAAGCTTTTCAATTTGATGTAGTGTTCACTGGTTTGTTTTTGTTGCTGTTTTTTATATGCAAATGGATTTGAGTATTTGAAGACACTTTTAAAACTTAAATTGACTAGGTGTTGAATAACAGATAAGTGGCTAAAAATAAGTTATGATGTATATATAATATGTATATGTGATGGAATACTACTCAGCTATTAAAAATTGTGAAGTCATCTTCACCTTATCTTGGATGGAGCCTGAAGTTAAGAAAGAACAGAGGGAGTCGGGCGGTAGAGGGTTAAGTGCACGTGGCGCAAAGTGCAAGGACCGGTGTAGGGATCCCGGTTCGAGCCCCCGGCTCCCCACCTGCAGGGGAATCGCTTCACAGGCGGTGAAGCAGGTCTGCAGGTGTTTGTCTTTCTCTCCCCCTCTCTGTCTTCCCCTCCTCTCTCCATTTCTCTCTGTCCTATCCAGCAACGACAAGAAGGATAACTATAACAATAAAAACAACAGGCGCAACAAAAGGGAATGAATAAATACATAAATATTTAAAAAAAAAAAAAAGAAGAAGAACTGAAAGGGGAAACAGAGTAAAACTTGAACTGGTTTGGGGTATTGCACCAAAACAAAGGGCTCTGGTGAAGGATCACGTGGGGGATAAGGATGGGGGTGTTTTTAGTCATGGTGCACAATGATGGAAGAGGATCTAAATTGGGGGTAGGGGTGGTTTGCAGACACCTATCTTGGTGAGAAATTGTATCGGTGTGCCAATGACTGTGCTGTAAACATTAGTCAATAAAATAATAATAACAACAACATTGCTCAGACTGGGAGAGTTTAGACACCACCAGTGAACCTAAAGTGTACATTGTTGGGGTTTGGAAGGAAACCCCAGTAACTATAAACTATCCATGTAGACATGGGAAGACCATACCAACTCTATGAATATACTGCCTTGGGCTGGGAATTGATTTATTTTTCTTTATCACAGTTACAGTAAAGCAATGTTGTTCAAGAACTGGCTATATTTGTAATGAGTGTACATCTGAAATGGTGGGAGAATAGTGTAATTGGCAGCATTTGTTCATGCCAACTCATCTTAATAACCAGTGACATTACACATTGAAGTGGTAAAGCATCAGACTGCATGCCTGAGGTTCAGTCCCTGTTGCCACGTTGCCAGAATGATACTCTGACTTGTCTCTTTCACTGTCTCACTCTCTTTGTGGAAACTCTCTTTGTGATGGCTATCTATCTAGAAAAAAAAAAAAGATTATTCTCTAACAGTGATTGATAAAGAACAATTTGCAAATTTTTCTCTGCCAATCTAAAGAGTCTGAAGTTTGGACATTGATTTAAGTGCAATTTAGTAAAATTTGACAAGCTAAGTAAATTTTGACAGCTGTTTAAATATTGGAAAAGAGATATTCAACATTTTTCTTAAATTCTTAGAGCTTTGATAAATTTAGTTACTTGAGGCCTATCTTTGTGTTCTGTTTTCTTCTTAAACCAAGCTTTCCCTAAGTAGAAGTTTCTCTTTCCTGCTCGTTCTCAGCAGAGAGTGTAAGAGACTGCAACACTGCAGCTTCGCTCAGTGTGCTGGGGGCTCTCCCCTGTGTAGTGCACATGGCAAAGCAGCATGCTGTCCAAGTGAGCTAGTCCCACCAGCCCCTAAGTAGAAAATGTGATTTGAAGCACCTCACTGGATCCTGAGATAACTGAGGGAAATAGGCCAGCTTATTAACTCCTTATTTTTTCTAATTTTTATTTGAATATTTGGGGATTATTACTTTGTTTTACATCAGTATATGGAACATATTACCCTGCCTAACAAGAGCAATCAATTTAGACATCTGGTACCAAAGAAAAAATATATATAAAGGTCTGGAGTTTTTCTTTGACTTTACAAAGTACTTAAGAGGAACTCCTTAATCTACAGCAGTATTGAGGCCTACAGAGCAATTTTGTTCAATGGTCTGTCTAAGAATCTTGGTTGCATGATAGCTTCTGTCAATTGTAGCATTCTAAGAAGGGTTTACAAACTTCTTATAATGAGTTTTCCATTTTATTTAAGCATACATGTGTTGTAAGTTCTCAGAAAAATTAGGTTAGTTATACTAGAAAGTGCTGTGTGACTTCTGATATATAATCAGTTGCATTGCATTAAAGTTATTTAATTTCTATTACCTCTCTCCCACAGAGTATCTTCCATGTTTATGTTGCACTTTGTAGATGGCTTACCACATAATGACCTGCAGTGCTATTCATTTGAATTTGAAGACTGTCATTACCAAGTAACTTCTGTAATTCAATACCAAGCAAATAATCATTTTATAACATGGGTTTTAGATACTGATGGTAAGTGTTTAAACATTTTTATTTTATAGTAATAGGAATAGAGACTATAGTTTGCTTTTTAAGATGAAATTCGCCATCACTCTTCTCTGTTCTTGCCTATTGTGCTTTTAATTCTTCTGCCCATTGCCCCTTCCTCATCGCTTTAATGTATCAGTCACCCTTACTTCTTTTCTTGGCTTATAATACTTCCTTTTTAAACTAAATAACAAGGTCATATATACTATTGACTTAGAGTTTGCATTTTTATACTTAATATCTTTGCTCTTGCTGTTTGTTTTTATTGCATGAGTAGTAGTATTAAAAAATGAATGGTAGCAATTTAAATTTTTTGACATATAGATAGCTATGTACTCCTTATCAAGAGAAAGCACATCACAGAAGTTTTGCAAGCCAGGAGGTGATGCAGTGGATACTGTTCAACCCTGAAGCATGAGGTGCTGATCCCGGGCGTCCCATGTGCCAGAGTGATACTCTGGTTCTCGCTCACTTGAGTAAACAAATAAATAAAATTTTAAAAAAACAAATGAAGTTTTGCTTAGTTTGCAGTTGTTAGGATTGCAATAAATAGAAAATAGAAATACATATCTGGGGCTGGGCGGTAGTATACCTGACTGAGTATACACGTTTGTTTTTTGTGTTTATTGTAGGATAAAGTAAAAAAAAAAAACTGAGGTTTTCAAATTTCTATAACAGTTCATAGCTCTAAAATGTGCTAAAAATGGCCTTAAAATTCAACAGAGAAAAATGATGTTGTATGGAGTTGACTGTATTTTCTAGTGTTCTTTGGTCAATAATTATTAATAGCAGTTCAGGAGATCAGAAGCAAGTTAATATAGGATGAGTGGTCTTTTGAGTGTCTAATTTTTTCCACTTTATTTTTCTGTCTCCCAGGAAGTTGGCTAGAATGTGATGACTTAAAAGGCCCATGTTCTGAAAGGCATGAGAAATTCGAGGTCCCTGCTTCAGAGGTACATATTGTTATTTGGGAAAGGAAAATACCTCAAATGATAGATAAGGCTACTGTTGACCTTCCACTTAAAAAGACTAATAATGATCATCATGCTTTTGAGAATGAAAAACAACGATCATCACCATCGTGTCCCGTTGGTGATGCTGCTTCAGCTGAAACATCCCCAGGGCCTCACCCCACAAATGTGTCAGTTGCTCCTAATACTCTTTGCCAAGATGACGCGACAGCTTGCGGAGATCATATGCCTTCAGGTCCAAAAGGTTTAGTTCATGATAATATTTTACTCTTGACATTTGAAGACATAGCCAATAATTCCAAAGGCCTCCCATTAGAAAACAAACCTGTAGCAGTAAATGTAGAAGCTGTCAGAACAAGTACTTTGAAATCACAAGAGTCACAAGTGACTTCTGCAGTATCGCCTCCATGCAAGTTAAAGTGTACCCAAGATCAATTTGTGAATTTAATCTTTCCATCTCAAATTGTAAACACAAATATGAACGTGGTACAGTTGAATAAAGAAGATACTGTAATTACTCAGCCTGTGAATAGTAGTCCAGCAACTGTTTCTATGCAGCTTGTGATCAGTCATCCTGCTACCGTTCCTGTACAACCTATGAATAGTAGTCCTGCTACTGTTCCTATGCAGCCTGTGATCAGTCATCATGCTACTGTTCCTATGCAGCCTGTGATCAGTCAGCCTGCTACCGATCCTGTACAACCTGTGAATAGTGGTCCTGCTACTGTTCCTGTGCAGCCTGTGAATAGTAGTCCTGCTACTGTTCCTATGCAGCCTGTGATCAGTCATCCTGCTACTGTTCCTGTGCAGCCTGTGAATAGTAGTCCTGCTACTGTTCCTATACAGCCTGTGAATAGTAGTCCTGGTACTGTTCCTGTGCAGCCTGTGAATAGTAGTCCTGGTACTGTTCCTGTGCAGCCTGTGAATAGTAGTCCTGCCACTGTTCCTGTGCAGCCTGTGAATAGTAGTCCTGCTATTGTTCCTGTGCAGCCTGTGATCAGTCATCCTGCTACTGTTCCTGTGCAGCCTGTGATCAGTCATCCTGCTACTGTTCCTATGCAGCCTGTGAATAGTAGTCCTGCTACTGTTCCTATGCAGCCTGTGAATAGTAGTCCTGCTACTGTTCCTATGCAGCCTGTGAATAGTAGTCCTGCTACTGTTCCTATGCAGCCTGTGAATAGTATTCCTGTTACTGTTCCTGTGCAGCCTGTGAATAGTAGTCCTGCCACTGTTCCTATGCAGCTTGTGATCAGTCATCCTGCTACTATTCCTATACAGCCTGTGAATAGTATTCCTGTTACTGTTCCTGTGCAGCCTGTGAATAGTATTCCTGCTACTGTTCCTGTGCAGCCTGTGAATAGTAGTCCTGCTACTGTTCCTATACAGCCTGTGATCAGTCATCCTGCTACTGTTCCTGTGCAGCCTGTGAATAGTAGTCCTGCTACTGTTTCTGTGCAGCCTGTGAATAGTAGTCCTGCTACTGTTTCTATGCAGCCTGTGAATAGTAGTCCTGCTACTGTTCCTATACAGCCTGTGAATAGTAGTCCTGCTACTGTTCCTGTGCAGCCTGTGAATAGTAGTCCTGTTAATGTTCTTACACAGGGAGTAAAAGTATCTGAAGCTATGAGTACAGTTGTGTTTGACAAGAATGCTCCATTAAAACAATTCCTTTCTCCAAAAACTGAGAAATTAAAACCAGAACCTGTGACATCTCTGCTGTTGAATATGAAGAAAAAAGAAACAGCAGCATCTTCTCACATCACAGCAGCTAAGCCATTACAGAATCCATCTCTTACGGAAAATCAGAAGAAACCATTTGTGGGTAGTTGGGTTAAAGGCTTATTAAGCAGGGGTGCTTCTTTTATGCCACCTTGTGTTTCAGCTCTTAATAGAAATACTGTGACTGATTGGCAACCTTCAGTGAAGGGAGCAAGTAATTTTGGTGGCTTTAAAAGTAAAAGAATAAACCAAAAAGGCAACAGATCGACTAAGAAGGCTCATAAATGTGCAGATAAACCTCCAGTAACTAACTCTTTACCAGATAACGTGACTCATCCATATACTGATAATGTTGAGCTGCAAGTTTTGAAGAAAAGTGAAAATGTCTCCCATGGATCTCAACTCACTCACATTTCTTATGAAAATGGTGGCTTTTCAGCAAACCATGAAGACACTGGTGAGAGTCACATACATAAACTTCGTCTGAAACTTCTTAAAAAACTAAAGGCAAAGAAGAAAAAACTAGCTGCTCTTCCATCTTCCTCCCAAAATGGAATGCTTCCCAGTGAAAATTTAGAAAGTGTGTCTCATTGTGGTTCTCCAAATGATTGTGAATCAATAGACGACTTGTTAAAGGAACTACAATATCAAATTGACAATGCTGGTAATAAATCTGGGTGTACCACAGTTCCTGGTGTTTCTCCAGACAGTAGTGAAACTCATGAACAAATTTTAGCAGAATTACTGTCTCCTGCCACTGTTACTTCAACGGAGCTCTCAGAAAATGGGGAGGCTGATGTTAGGTATTTGGAAGTGGGAGATAACCACATCCCAGTACCAGTACCCAGCGAATTAAGTGTCATTCCCCAAAGCACATATCTGAGACAGGACCATAATTACTGTAGCCCTACCAAGAAAAATCAATGTGAAGTTCAGCCAGACTCACTAGCAGATAATGCTTCTGTTAAAACATTGAACTTGGAAAGTTCCATGAAAATGGATATTTTCGATGAGTTTTTTTCCACTTCGGCACTAAATTATTTAGCAGATGGCACCTTAGACTTACCTCATTTTGATGAGTATCTGTTTGACAGTTGAGTGTTTGATAACTTTTTTAGTTTAATATTTATTATCACTCTTGGGCAAATGTACTATTTTTTTAAGGTAGTGTTTATAGTATTGTCATGAACAAAATGTAAACTACTAAAGGTTTTGCTTCTGACTGCTTGCAAAGTAATCTTTCATAAATTAAATGATTAGGAATTTGTTCTTGTTGGCTTCATTTTTTACACACAAGACCAGTGAAGATAGCAAAATGTAAAAGAAGGAAGGTGCTTTCTTTCTGGTAATCTATACCATTGGGTACATTAAATTTTTACACCATAACTTTTGGTTATGCTCAGAAGAAAACATTACTTTGAATAAACTCAAACCACTGTGTATGGTGTATTGGTGCATGACTGTTGCTCATTGTTGAGTGATCTTAAGAACCAAGGCCTGTTTCTTATACTGGTAGAAAGTTGTGGAATTTTAGCATCCCTCACACAATTTGTGTCTTTATTATGAAGGATTGCAGGAAGCTTGTTACTAGAATTTTAAGTAATGTTAACTGATCAATAAATGATCTGACGAGGGGAAATAATATTTTTTATGTTGATACTGCTTTATGTTGGATTCTGTTAATTATAAAACATTGATTCCCTTAAACCACAACATTATTATGAGCAAGATACTTTTTATCTCATTTAACAGATAAGGAAATAGCATATTTCTAGGGAGGTTTGGAACTGGGTTGAATAAAGTCATCACAGCAATTAGAAGTATTGAGCGTATCAATATATGTCCTACCTCTCAAGCTTTATTTAAAGTTTGGATGTTCAAGCAGTTCCCCTGCTGAGGTGATTTCAATTAGCAGTAGTTATCAAGGACTTAAGAGTGGCAGACTTGAGATAACATACTTTGCCAGGAACCTCACTACTTTGTAAAAAGTTTTGTCAGATTTAACTCCCAACTCCTCCATCCCCCCCCCATCGGCTAGAGACAGAAATTAATAGGGAAGGGGGAGATAGAGAGTGAGAGAGACGCCAGTAGCACGGCTTCATCATTGTGAAGCTCTCCCCCACAGGTGGGGGCAGGGGCTTGAACTGGGGTCTTTGTGCATTGTCACATACGCACTCAGCCAGGTGCACCATCACTGCCCCCCTCTCTTCTAATTATAAAAGTACATTTGCTGTAAAAACAAAAAGTGGGAAATACAAAAAACAACACCAGAGGATTTTGGACCATCCATCTTAACTCTTAGTGGTAATAACAATTACAAGCATTCTTATGCATATTGAGATGATGAGACCCTGTTGTAATTGTTCATATGATTTGTCTTAACAGTGTTTTAAATTATCTATTGGATAGAGACAGCCAGAATTCGAGAGGGAAGTAGAGGTGCCTACAGTACTACTTCACCACTTGTGAAGCTTTCTCCCTGCATGTGGGGACGCGGGGGGCGGGGGGTGAGACTCGAACCTGGGTCCTCAGGCATTGTAACGCGCACTCAACCAGGTGTGCCATCTTTATTATTTAATGAGCATTTTCCATCTTGCAACTTAGGCTTTTGTGTATATTAGCTACCTTGTATACTGCATGGTTCCCACTGTTGCCAGGTTTGTTTTGTTGTTTGGTTTTGCTTTATATTTTGAGTTCATTGTGCTTTTGTTACTAATTAGACTGCGATTATCCTGGTAAATTTCTGGTAAAGGTCCCTGTTTTATTTTCTTTGAGTGACCTTCCTGGATCAGAGCAGATATACACTTGAAAGTAAATGACTTTTTTAAAGCATTTTTTAAATTTTTAAATTTTCTTTTCTTTTTTTTTTTTTTCTTCCCACCGCCCAATCTCCATATCCCACCCCCTCCCCCGATAGCTTTCCCATTCTCTATCCCTCTGGGAGCATGGACCCAGGGTCATTGTGGGTTGCAGAAGGTAGAAGGTCTGGCTTCTGTAATTGCTTCCCCGCTGAACATGGGCGTTGACTGGTCGGTCCATACTCCCATTCTGCCTCTCTCTTTCTCTTGTAGGGTGGGTCTCTGGGGAAGCTGAGCTCCAGGACATATTGGTGGGGTCTTCAGTCCAGGGAAGCCAGGCCGGCATCCTGATGACACCTGGAACCTGGTGACTGAAAAGAGAGTTAACATACAAAGCCAAACAAATTGTTGAGCAATCATGGACCCAAAGCTTGGAAAAGTGGAGAGGAAGTATTAGGGAGGTACTCACTGCAAACTCTAGTGTACTTCTGCTTTCTTACTTTGGTGCCATACTCCAAACTCAGTCAATTTCTGCTTTGCGTTTCTACTTCTTTTTTTTTTTTTTTTACATGCATAACATTCCCCAGATTCCCATTTAACAATACAACCCCCACTATTTCATTCATCATTTTTCATGGACCTGTATTCTCCCCACCCACCCACCCACCCCAGAGTCTTTTACTTTGGTGTAATACTCCAATTCCATTTCAGGTTCGACTTGTGTTTTCTTTTCTAATCTTGTTTTTCAACTTCGGCCTGAGAGTGAGATCATCCCGTATTCATCCTTCTGTTTCTGACTTATTTCACTCAACATGATTTTTTCAAGGTCCATCCAAGATCGGCTGAAAACGGTGAAGTCACCATTTTTTACAGCTGAGTAGTATTCCATTGTGTATATATACCACAACTTGCTCAGCCACTCATCTGTTGTTGGACACCTGGGTTGCTTCCAGGTTTTGGCTATTACAAATTGTGCTGCCAAGAACATATGTGTACACAGATCTTTTTGGATGGATGTGTTGGGTTCCTTAGGATATATCCCCAGGAGGGGAATTGCAGGGTCATAGGGTAGGTCCATTTCTAGCCTTCTGAGAGTTCTCCGGACTGTTCTCCACAGAGGTTGGACCAATTGACATTCCCACCAGCAGTGCAGGAGGGTTCCTTTGACCCCACACCCTCTCCAGCATTTGCTGCTGTTACCTTTTCTGATGTGTGACATTCTCACAGGAGTGAAGTGATATCTCATTGTTGTCTTGATTTGCATTTCTCTGATAATCAGAGACTTGGAGCATTTTGTCAAGTGTTTCTCGGCCTTTTGCATCTCATCTGTGGTGAATATTCTGTCCAAGTCCTCCCCCCATTTTTGGATGGGGTTATTTGTTGTCTTGTTGTTGAGTCTGGCAAGCTCTTTATATATGTTGGTTATTAAACTCTTATCTGATGTATGGCATGTAAAGATCTTCTCCCATTCTGTGAGGGGTCTCTTGATTTGGGTAGTGGTTTCTTTTGCTGTGAAGAAGCTTTTTAATTTGATGTAGTCCCATAGGTTTATACTTGCCTTAGTCGTATTTGTAATTGGATTCGTTTCATTGAAAATGTCTTTAAAATGTATGCGGAAAAAAGTTCTGCCAATATTTTCCTTTAAGTATCTGATAGTTTCTGGTCTAACATCCAAGTCCTTGATCCACTTGGAATTTACTTTTGAATTTGGTGAAATACAGTGATTCAGTTTCATTCTTCTGCATGTTTCAACCCATTGTTTCCAACACCATTTGTTGAAGAGACTCTGCTTCCCCCATATAATAGTCTGGGCCCCTTTGTCAAAGATTAGATGTCCATATGTGAGGGGCCTCATTTCTGGGCTCTCAATTCTATTCCACTGGTCAGTGTGTCTGTTCATGTTCCAGTACCAAGCA
Organism: Erinaceus europaeus; assembly: GCF_950295315.1. Classification (NCBI taxonomy): domain Eukaryota; kingdom Metazoa; phylum Chordata; class Mammalia; order Eulipotyphla; family Erinaceidae; genus Erinaceus; species Erinaceus europaeus. The sequence continues at coordinate 117,939,397 of NC_080166.1, read as the reverse complement.
GTTTTGATGACAATGGCCCTATAATATAGTTTGAGATCTGGCAGTGTGATGCCTCCGGTTCTGTTCTTTTTTCTCAAGATTGTTTTGGCAATTCTAGGTCTTTTCTGGTTCCAGATAAACATTTGTAGCATTTGTTCTATTCTCCTAAAAAATGTGCTTGGGATCTTGATGGGGATAGCATTAAATTTGTAGATGGCTCTGGGTAATATATTCATTTTGATGATGTTAATTCTTCCAACCTATGGACATGGAATATCTTTCCACTTCTTTGTGTCTTTTTCAATTTCTTTGAGTAGTGACTCATAATTTTCAGTATACAAGTCTTTCACTTCTTTGGTTAGGTTTATTCCTAGATATTTTATTGTTTTTGTTGCTATAGAAAAAGGAACTGATTTCTGGATTTCAATTTCTTCTAACTTAGTGTTTGCATAGAGGAATGCCACTGACTTTTGAATGTTAATTTTATACCCTGACACATTACTGTATTGCCTGATGATTTCCAAAAGCTTCTTGCTGGATTCCTTAGGTTTTTCCATGTATACTATCATGTCATCTGCAAATAAAGAGAGTTTGACTTCTCTTCCAATCTGTATGCCTTTAATTCCTTGTTCCTGCCTGATTGCTATGGCAAGAACTTCCAACACTATGTTGAATAGTAATGGTGATAGTGGGCAGCCCTGTCTAGTACCTGATCTGAGGGGAAATGCTTCCAGTTTTTCACCATTGAGTATGATGTTGGCTGTAGGTTTGCTATATATAGACTCCACTATCTTCAGGAATTTTCCATGTATTCCTATTTTTTGTAGTGTTTTGATCATAAAGGGATGTTGTATTTTGTCAGAGGCTTTCTCTGCATCTATTGATATGACCATGTGGATTTTGGTCTTGCTTTTGTTGATGTGGTGGATCACATTGATTGATTTACATATATTAAATCAACCTTGCATGCCTGGGATAAACCCCACTTGGTCATGATGGACAATCTTTTTGATATACTGCTGTATCCGGTTGGCTAGAATTTTGTTCAATATTTTCGCATCTATGTTCATCAGAGATATTGGTCTGTAGTTTTCTTTTTTGGTTGTGTCCCTGTCTGCTTTTGGTATCAGGGTGATGTTGGCTTCATAGAACCTTGCAGGGAGTATTCCAGTGTCTTCAATCTTCTGGAAGACTTTTAAAAGTAGAGGTATTAGTTCTTCTTTGAAAGTTTTGTAGAATTCATTTGTAAAACCATCTGGTCCAGGACTTTTATTTTTGGGAAGATTTTTGATAACTGTTTCAATTTCATTAGCTGTGATGGGCCTGTTCATGTTATCCACTTCCTCTTTACTTAATTTTGGAAGTTGGTAGGTATCTAGGAAATCATTCATTTCTTCCAGGTTCTCTAGCTTGGTGGCATATAGTTGTTCATAGAAGCCTCGCATGATATGTTGAATTTCTGCAGTGTCTGTTGTGATTTCTCCTCTTTCATTTACTATCCGGTTTATTTGGGTCTTCTCCCTTTTTTGTTTTGTGAGTCTGGCTAAAGGTTTGTCGATTTTGTTTACTCTTTCGAAGAGCCAACATTTACTTTCATTGATCTTTTGTATGGTTTTCCTATTCTCAATGTTATTTATTTCTGCCCTAACTTTAGTAATTTCTGTCCTTCTGTTTGCTTTAGGATTCCTTTGTTGTTCTTCTTCTAGGTCTTTAAGATGTGCAATCAGGCTGTTTATTTGTGCCTTTTCTTGTTTCCTAATGTGTGCTTGTATAGCTATGAACTTCCCTCTTAGGACTGCCTTAGCTGTGTCCCAAATATTTTGATAGCTTGTGTCTTCATTTTCATTGAACTCTCGAAACATTTTGATTTCTTCCTTGATTTCCTCTTTGACCCAGAAGTTGTTAAGAAGTGTACTGTTGAGCTTCCACATTTTGGCACTGTTACTAATCTTTTGTTGATTGTTAAGTGTTAGTTTAATTCCACTGTGGTCTGAGAAGATGCTTGGGATGATTTCAGTGCTCTTGAATAGGCTGATGCTGTCTTTGTGGCCTAACATATGGTCTATCCTTGAGAATGATCCATGTGGATTTGAGTAAAATGTGTATTCCAGTTTCTTGGGATGAATGACTCTGAAAATGTCCAATAGTTCTAGTTTATCTATCTCTTCATTTAGCTCCCTTATGTCTTTACTGATTTTCTGCCTGGATGATCTGTCAAGTTGAGAGAGTGGGGTGTTGATTGTGTTACTGTTAATATATTGCTGTAGCTCTTTCAGTAGAAGTTTGATGTATTTAGATGGCTTCTCATTGGGTGCATAGATATTAATAATTGTTAAGTCCTCTTGATTGACTGATCCTCTGAGCATTAAGTAGTGTCCATTCCTATCTTTTTTAATCTTATGTATTTTAAAGTCTATCATGTCAGATATGAGAATAGCTGTTCCTGCCCTTTTTTGTGGGCCATTGGCTTGAATGATAGTTTTCCATCCTTTTACTTTAAGTCTGTGTTTGTCTTGTTGCGTTAGGTGAGTTTCCTGTAGACAACATATTGTTGGGTTGTGTTTTCTGATCCATCTTCCTACTCTGTGTCTTTTAATAGGTGAATTCAGGCCATTGACATTTATTGATATCAAAGATTGAAGATATTTTAACGCCATTCTTGTAGAGTTTTAGAGTGTTTTGATATATGTTCTATTTGTGGTGGTCTGGTTGTTTATAGGAGACCTTTCAGAACTTCTTTCAAGGCAGGCTTGGTGATGGTTGCTTCCTTCTACTGTTGCTTGTCTGAGAAGGTTTTGATGCTTCCATCTAGTCTGAATGACAATCTAGCAGGATATAGTATTCTTGGCTGAAAGCCTTTCTCATTGAGCACTCGATAGATATCTTGCCATTCTCTTCTGGCCTGTAGTGTTTGTATGGAGAAGTCTGCTGCTAATCTTATGGGTTTTCCTTTGTAGGTGACTCTTTGTTTTTCTCTTGCAGCCTTGAGGATCCTTTCTTTATCCTTATTCCTTTCCAATCTAAGTATGACATGTCTTGGTGTCTTTAGGTCTGGGTTAATTCTGTTTGGGACCCTCTGGGCTTCTTGAATCTTTATGTCTTTGGTGTTGTCTAGACTAGAGAAATTTTCAGCTATTATGGCCTGGAGAACGCTTTCTTCCTCCCCTTCTCTTTCTTCCTCTGGTAAGCCAATAATGCGTATATTGTTTCTTTTGAAGTCATCCCATAGGACTCTGTTGTTGTTTTCAGCATCTCTTAATCTCTTTTTGAGATCTCTTACTTCTTTTTTAGTTGTCTCTAATTCATCCTCAATCTTGCTAATTCTGTCTTCAGCCTCATTGATTCTATTCTCTCTGCCCTCTACTGCTTTCTGGAGTTCATCTATTTTGTTGCCCTGCTCTGATACTGTTTTAGCTTGTTCAGCTAGTTGCCTTCTTAGCTCAGCAATTTCAGCTTTCAGCTCTCTAATAACCATGAGATAATTAGAATTTTATTCCATATTCTCATTTGTTGTTCCTGCATTTCTGATTACAATTTTTCAGATTCTTTACTCACTCCTGTTATTATTTCCTTAGCTAATGTTTGGATGTTGAACTCGTTGTTTTGTGCTTCACCCTCTGGAGGACTTTTAGCTGGACTCTTGTCCTGGTTCGAGTCTCCAATATTTTTTCTTGTTGTTTTAACCATTTTATATAAGTTAACAGTTTTTTCAATCCCTGAGTTGGAGTTCAGTGGTGTAAAAGCCTTTTTTTTTTTCCCCCTGTAGGTTATGGGAGCCTGAGGGCTTTTAAACTATCAATAGGCTTCTTGGCTTAATCACTGACTCCTGACCAAGAGATAAAGCAGGGTGTGGCAGAGATAATCCAGTGGTTATGCAAAGAGACTTTCACAGCCCCTCAGCTATGCCACCGAGGTATAGGTCTTCTCCTGAGTTTCCCGGTTAGATCTCTGTACCCTGGTGTCCCTCCCTGTTGCTGCTCCAGATTCTGAGGGTAGTAGCAATGGAGACTCAGAGTTGCACTTGGTGAGTCTCTGGGGAGTCCTTTCCTCCCTTCAGCTGTCCCCTTGTTGGTGAAGCAGACTGGAGGTGGTGTCTCCACTGACAAACTGTTGAACTGTTAGCAGTCACTTAATCTCTCCTTAGGCCCCTCTCTCCTCTCTGTCACCAGCCACGCGTGTTTGTACTCACGGGTGATTTACTGGGTTTCTGTGGTCATTCTAGTCCTGTCTTGTTTCAGTCCGGGTGGTCTCCTTTGGTATTCCTAGTTGATCCGGGAGAGGAGAGGAGAGAAAGCGATCTGCTGCTCGTAGCTCCGCCTCCAGAAGTCGAATCCAAATTTTCTTATTAGTAATTTAATATTGGTTTGCAAAACTATAAGATAGTGTGGACAGTTCCACACTCTCATGTCTGTCTGTCTTGTCTGTCTAGATATACATTTTTGCCCATTTTTTTCCTATGGTCCTGCCTTCTCTTCCTTTTTAAGTCACACCTACACCTACTTCCATGTATTCCCCCCTTTTCTCTGGGCCCTGGTGGGATTGGAGTTCAGAGCCCTTGGGGTCATCGCCCCCCTAACACTTTTCATCCTTTGGGAGTATAGACCAAAATTATTTTCTTGAGCTTCAGAAGGTGGGAGTTCCTGCATCTGTAATTGCTTTTCTGCTGGACCCATATGGGTGTTAGCAGGGCGATCCATATCCCCGGCTTGTTTTTATCTCTCCCTTATGAGGAAGGGATCTGGAGAGGTGAGGTCTGGGACACATTGGTGAGGTATATCTGCTCAGGGAGTTTAGGATGGAATCATTAGCATCTGCAACTAGGTGTCTGAAGGCAGTTAAGATAAGCAGGATAAAGTGTTCGGGACCCAGAAAGTAGAAATTGAGCAGATGAGAATCAGGATTTTAGAGTGGTAAGAAGCTAGCAGGTCTAATTTAGGTTATGTTCCCAGGGGTCTGTGACTTTAGTAATTTTTTCTTGAGCTTGCTAGTTAACATGTAGGTAGACTAAGATTCATTCATGGCGAAATGCAAAGAGAACAAAACTGACAGTGCATGTGGACATTTGGCTATTCTGAATATAAAATGTGACCCTATAGTAAGCAGTTAATTGTATGTAACTTTCTGTTTAGTTTGGATAGAGACAGAAATTGAGAGAGCAGAGGGAGATGCAGAGACACACCTGCAGCACTGCTTCACCATTCATGAAGCATCCCCCTTGCAGATGGGGAACAGGGGCTTGAACCCGAGTCCTTGTACATGGTAATGTGTGCACTCAACCAGGTGTCCCACCACCTGACTCCATAAGTGACTGACTTCCCTAAACTCAGTAGCACTGGCCAGTAGTACTGAAAGTGAAACGGGAGAATTAAACTTTGACCATTTAGTTTACATTTTCACCACTATGAGTAGTAAGGTTGAATGCTATAGCTGTTCACCTGCTGGGTTTAATTCAGGAGGATGTTTTCTTTTTTTTTTTTTTTTTTTTTTTTGGTGAAGTCCATTCTTACATCCTGTAGATTCTGCTAAGTTGCTAAGTGCTCAAGATTGTTTAAGCAGGTAAAGACAAGAGATAAGGCAGTTGAAATTTTGTCTTTTAGGAGTCTGCTTCTTGTACAAGAATATATGTATCTGTGTCATGTTAGGTGGTAATGGGAAATAAGTCGATACTATTTGTAGTATTTCCATAAAGCTGCCTTGAATACTGAAATAGTAAAAACTAAACTGTTGCTTCTAGGAGAAATACAAGGTTTTGCTCCAGTGAGCTCCTGGCTACAACACTTAGGTCAGCGCATCACCTGATTTTTGTGTAACCTTTCGTAAGCATTATTGATTCATTAAGCACTGAATACAGGGATGTTTAAACAATTATAACCTGAGCAAACAGGTCTATTGTAAGTCACACTCTACTTGTGCTTAGGAACACCAGATGGCATTTTTCTTTTTGATTCCAGGGTTATTGTTGGGGCTTGGTGCTGGCACTACAAATCCATTGCTCCTGGTGGACATTTTTTCCATTTATTGGACAAGACAGAGAAATTAGGAGGGTTTCCCAAGCAGTTGCAGACTTAATTCTGTCTGCAGAATGCTCAGCATGACCCCTTGCTGACTGACTGGAGTGTCTTCAAGTACGAATCCCTTCAGACCTCAGAAAGTTGATTCCTTTTTGTAGTAAAGCAAATCTTTGGAAGGTTTTCTGATCTACTTTTCATGACCCAGTCAGTATTCGAAGAGGAGCTAAATTTGAAGCTTCTGTAGCTTATCCCTATAATACGCGCCATACTATGTAAACTTCTGTCAGTTCTTAACATCTACCTCTCAGAATTTTCTTGGATTTCTATTTCACAAGGGTAAATAAGTATTTTATATAGACGGTTGGCAGACACACAAAAATACTTAGTATATAATAATAATAAGTGGTATAGAGGGAAGAAATTTTTTTTTTCTAACCAGACTGCTCAGCTCTGGTTTATGGTGGTATAGGAGACTGAACCTGGGACTTTGGAGTCCCAGGCTGAAAATCTTTTGCATAACCATTTGGAGTCCCAGGCATGAAAATCTTTTGCATAACCATTTGGCTATCTTCTCCCACCTATGAATGGAAGAACTTGGAGGTGGAACAACACTGATGTTAGGAAGTTGACTGTACATGGATGAAGGCATTCCAGAGAGCAAAAGCCCTGACAGTGGCAAAGAGGCCAGTGTGGTGTAGCAGAGTAGGCCAGGGAAGGCCAATAAGAGTTTAAAGAGACGAAGAAGCCAAATCTTGCATGGCTTTGTGGGCCCAGCTTTCTCTAACTTGAGAATATTAAACAGCCACTGGAAGGTTTCAAAGGCAAGAGAGTAAGTTACATGATTTACTTTGAAGTGAGAACTACTACGGTTGCTCAGAAAAGAAGTCCCAGTCTACTTAGTAGTCTCCTCAGAGTTTAGAGGAGTGATAGCTATAGAGATGGGTAAGAGTAACTGGGCTGTGTTTCAAAGGCAGAGCAAATGGTGTGCTGATGGATTTGGAGGTGAGCTAAAAGATTCAAAGAATCTCAGGTTGCCTGAGCTAATGAATTGTGATATTTACTGAATTGACACCAGTTGGGAAGAAACACTTTAAAGGAAAGAGTTTATTCAACCTCGGGTATGTAGAGCGTAAGATTCCTACTAGACTTCCAGATGAAGGTGATTTAGTGGCAAGTACATCTACAGCACCAGGGCTCAGGAAAGAGGCAGACACTGAAGATACACTCACTTAGAAATTAGGAATACATGAAGGATATGTAATACTATGATAAAGGGAGGAGTCATTTAGGGAATTAGAACAACTTGAAAACAGGGAAGACAGTAGAAAGAAAATAAGGGGCTGGGGAGACAGCACAATAGTTATGCAAAGGACTTTGATACCTGAGGTTCTTGGGTCCGAAGTTCAATTCCCAGGACCACCATAAACTAGAGGTGAGTAGTGCTCTCTCTGGTCTGTTTTCCTTTCTGTACCTCTCCTCTCATTAAAAAGAAAACAATAGTAATCTAAAAAAAAAAAAAACAAATTCACATGTGCTCTGAATCAAGGGGACAACATTTTAAGGGGAGAGAAGTGCTATTCTGTTAAATTTGATATTGACTTCATGTTTGAGAATTAGAGTAACATGAAGACTGACAACTATTGGCTTTGACAATAGGAAAGTCCTTGGTAACATAGCAAGGACAGGTCAGTGGAGCCTTGAGAAACATACTCTTGGTGCCTTTTTTTTAAAAAAAGATACATCTTTCTTAATATTCCCTTTTGTTGCCCTTGTTTTATTTTTGTAGTTATTATTGTTGTTATTGATGTTGTTGTTGGATAGGACAGAGAAATGGAGAGGGGGAGAGAGAGACACCTGCAGACCTGCTTCACCGCTTGTGAAGTGAGTCCCCTGCAGGTGGGGAGCTGGGGGCTTGAACTGGGATCCTTATGCCGGTCCTTGCAGTTTGTGCCACCTGCACTTAGCCCGTGTCACTATTGCCTGTCTCCCACTGTTGGTGCCTTTTGAGGGAACATGAGCTCAAGGGTTTTTGTTTGTTTTGTATTTTTTTTGTTTGTTTCATCGAGGTGACTGATTTATAACACTAAGTTTCAGATGTACAGCATTATAATTTGACTTACGTTTATGTGTCATGCTGAGTGTAGGAATATGAGAGTAGGAAGATGTTTGACTTTAAGAGTTTGAAAAATTATTTCAGTACTAGGAAGAAATATGGATATGTTTTTTATATTTGATTAGTTCAGAGAGGGAGAAAGGTTTTTTGTGACTGTTGGCTGTGTAAAGGGAGGAGTTGATACTGAAGTGAAATTTAAACTATTAGTCTTGAGAGCTAAATGAATAGGGACCTGCAGCTGACTTGCCAGGGCGTGCTAAGAGCAGCTGCGATAGTTGTTTCTGCTGCTCAGGACAGGGCAGAGAGCAGATGAGAAACTGAATTCAGCCAACAGGATGAATTATTGCTAGATAAGGGAAGAATAAGGAATTGAGGTTTTGTGTACGTTAAATGATTATCATGATGGATAAGGGAGAGAGGTAGGGACATGAGGCTGCTGATAGACTTTTGAAAAGTGGTGTCAATGGATTGGAGGTAGGTTTATTATTTTTTTAATATTCTCTTTTGTTAACTTTTTTTTTTTGCTGGATACATTTTTTTTTAATTTAAGAAAGGATAAATTAACAAAACCATAGGGTAGGAGGGGTACAACTCCACACAATTCCCACCACCCAATCTCCATATATCCCACCCCCTCCCCTGATAGCTTTCCCATTCTCTATCCCTCTGGGAGCATGGACCCAGGGTCATTGTGGGTTGCAGAAGGTGGGAGGTCTGGCTTCTGTAATTGCTTCCCCGATGAACATGGGCGTCGGTCCATACTCCCAGTCTGCCTCTCTCTTTCCCTATTATGGTGGGTCTCTGGGGACGTGGAGCTCCAGGACACATTCGTGGGGTCTTCAGTCCAGGGAAGCCTGACCGGCCTCCTGATGGCATCTGGAACCTGGTGACTGAAAAGAGAGTTAATGTACAAAGCCAAACAAATTGTTGAGAAATCATGGACCCAAAGGTTGGAATAGTGGAGACGAAGTGTTAGGGGGGTACTGACTGCAAACTCTAGTGTAATTCTGTATATATATATATGAAATATATATATTTTTAAAATAATATATATATATTTTTAATTTCTTTATTGGGGAATTAATGTTTTACATTCAACAGTAAATACAATAGTTTGTGCATGCATAACATTCCCCAGTTTCCCATTTAACAATACAACCCCCACTATGTCATTTATCATCCTTCATGGATCTGTATTCTCCCCAGCCACCCACCACAGAGTCTTTTACTTTGGTGCGATATGCCAATTTCAGGTTCTAATTGTGTTTTCTGATCTTGTTTTTCAATTTCTGCCTGAGAGTGAGATCATCCCATATTCATCATTCTGTTTCTGACTTATTTCACATAACATGAATTTTTCAAGGTCCATCCAAGATCGGCTGAAAACGGTGAAGTCACCATTTTTTACAGCTGAGTAGTATTCCATTGTGTATATATACCACAACTTGCTCAGCCACTCATCTGTTGTTGGACACCTGGGTTGCTTCCAGGTTTTGGCTATTACAAATTGTGCTGCCAAGAACATATGTGTACACAGATTTTTTTGGATGGATGTGTTGGGTTCCTTAGGATATATTCCCAGGAGAGGAATTGCAGGGTCATAGGGTAGGTGTATTTCTAGCCTTCTGAGAGTTCTCCAGACTGTTCTCCACAGAGGTTGGACCAATTGACATTCCCACCAGCACTGTAGGAGGGTTCTTTTGACCCCACACCCTCTCCAGCATTTGCGGCTGTTACCTTTTCTGATATATGACATTCTCACAGGAGTGAAGTGATATCTCATTGTTGTTTTTATTTGCATTTCTCTGACAAGCAGAGACTTGGAGCATTTTTTGATGTGTTTCTCAGCCTTTTGGATCTCTTCTGTAGTGAATATTCTGTCCAAGTCCTTCCCCCATTTTTGGATGGGGTTATTTGTTGTCTTGTTGTTGAGTCTGGCAAGCTCTTTATATATGTTGGTTATTAAACTCTTATCTGATGTATGGCATGTAAAGATCTTCTCCCATTCTGTGAGGGATCTCTTGATTTGGGTAGTGGTTTCTTTTGCTGTGCAGAAGCTTTTAAATTTGATGTAGTCCCATAGGTTTATACTTGCCTTAGTCGTATTTGTAATTGGATTCGTTTCATTGAAAATGTCTTTAAAATGTATGCGGAAAAGAGTTCTGCCAATATTTTCCTCTAAGTATCTGATAGTTTGTGGTCTAACATCCAAGTCCTTGATCCACTTGGAATTTACTTTTGAATTTGGTGAAATACAGTGGTTCAGTTTCATTCTTCTGCATATTTCAACCTATTTATTCCAACACCATTTGTTGAAGAGATTCTGCTTTCCCCATGTAATAGTCTGGGCCCCTTTGTCAAAGATTAGATGTCCATAGGTGTGGGGCCTCATTTCTGGGCTCTCAATTCTATTCCACTGGTCAGTGTGTCTATTCATGTTCCAGTACCAAGCAGTTTTGATGACAATAGCCCTATAATACAGTTTGAAATCTAGGAGTGTGATGCCTCCGGTTCTGTTCTTTTTTCTCAAGATTGTTTTGGCAATTCTAGGTCTTTTCTGGTTCCAGATAAACATTTGTAGCATTTTCTCTATTCTCCTAAAAATGTGCTTAGGATCTTGATGGGGACAGCATTAAATTTGTAGATGGCTCTGGGTAGTATATTCATTTTGATGATGTTAATTATTCCAACCCATGAACATGGAACTTCCAACACTAAGTTGAATAGTAATGGTGATAGTGGGCAGCCCTGTCTAGTACCTAATCTAAGTGGAAAGGCTTCCAGTTTTTCACCATTGAGTATGATGTTGGCTGTAGGTTTGCTATATATAGACTCCACTGTCTTCAGGAATTTTCCATCTATTCCCATTTTTTGTAGTGTTTTGATCATAAAGGGATTTTGTAATTTGTCAAAGGCTTTCTCTGCATCTATTCATAGAACTATGTGGTTTTTGGTCTTGCTTTTGTTGATGTGGTGGATCACATTGATTGATTTACATATATTAAACCAACCTTGCATGCCTGGGATAAACCCCACTTGGTCATGATGGACAATCTTTTTGATATACTGCTGTATCCCGTTGGCTAGAATTTTGTTCAATATTTTAGCGTCTATGTTCATCAGAGATATTGATCTGTAGTTTTCTTTTTTGGTTGTGTCCCTGTCTGCTTTTGGTATCAGGGTGATGTTGGCTTCATAGAAGCTGGCAGGGAGTATTCCAGTGTCTTCAATCTTCTGGAAGACTTTTAAAAGTAGAGGTATTAGTTCTCCTTTGAAGATTTTGTAGAGTTCATTTGTAAAACCATCTGGTCCAGGACTTTTATTTTTGGGGAGATTTTTGATAACTGTTTCAATTTCATTAGCTGTGATGGGCCTGTTCATGTCATCCACTTCCTCTTTACTTAGTTCTGGAAGTTGGTAGGTATCTAGGAAATCGACCACTTCTTCCAGGTTCTCTAGCTTGGTGGCATATAGTTGTTTTTGGTCCCGGGTGGTCTCCTTTGGTATTCCTAGTTGATCCAGGAGAGGATAGGAGAGGAGAGAAAGTGATCTGCTGCTGCTCATAGCTCCGCCTCTGGAAGTCAGTCTCCTGTTAACCTTTTTTTAAATTGTTGTAGTTATTGATGTCGTCTTCGTTGCTGAATAAGACAGAGAGAAATGGAGAGAGGAGGGGAGCGAAAAAGAGACACCTGCAGATCTGCTTCACCCCTTGTGAAGCGACTCCCCTGCAGGTGGGGAGCTAGGGGCTCGAACTGGGATCCTTATGGTGGTCCTTGCGCTTTGCGTCACCAGTGCTTAGCCCGCTGCACTACTGCCTGACTCCTGGAAATGGGTTTATTTTATTTTTTGATGGAGACCTCAGCACCAAAGCCTTCTTCAATACAATATCAGCTTGGCTTTAACCTGAGACAAAACAGCACACTATCCAAGTTTATTTAGCCAGCCTGAAATGGGTTTAAAGAATGCCCCAATGGAGATGTTGTAAGGCAGTTAAAAATTACACTTGAAATTGAGTTGTGACCTCAAGTATGACAAGAAAAGCGCTTGACTGTGTGTAAAGCCCCACGAAAAGTGAAGTGATAAAGGAGCCTAGAGGCTAGAATGGTGCATGGATAGTCTTTGTGAGAGACAAGATCATCTAAATGGTGGCAGGAGTCCTGGTGGAATGAAATGTATGTTCTGGGGGCTGGGTGGTAGCACACCTGGTTGAACACAAATGTTAAAGTGTGTGAGGACCCTGGTTTGAGCCCTCCATCCCCACCTGCAGGGGGAAAGCTTTGCAAGTGGTAAAGCAGTGTTGCAGGTGTCTCTGTCTCTCTTCCTTTTTATCACTCCCTTCCCTTTGGATTTCTGGTTGTCTCTATCCAGTAAATACATAAAGATAATTAAAAAATAAAATAATAGTAAAGAAATGTATGTCCAGTAAGTTGGGCAGCTAAAATCCCCAAGGGAAGGCAGAAAATCATGAAAATGGCAAACAGAGCAGTAGGGATGGTTCAGACTGATGGATTGTGTCTCAGAGTCACTGGAGGGGTGAAAGGAAAATGGAACAGTGGTTGAAATAGCAACAAGGGTCCAGGAAGATAAAACAGCTCTTGATAGAGCTATAGAGGAAGCTGTTTCTTCAGGGGACGTTTAGATCTCACTTAACCCGAGAACAGGGAAGAAACTCATTATAGATGCTGAGGACCTGCCAGTCATGCAATTCAGAGGACTGTGGGAGGACTAAGGTATTGGGAAGGAGTGGAAGAATGAGAGAACTGGACAGAATGACAGAACTAGACAGAGTACAGGCTATGATGTGTTCTATTGAAAACAGGTATTGGGAGGATAATTAGTTACAGCTTCCTTTCTGGGACTGACTTCTAGGGAAGTTTGAAAGGTGAAGCAAGAATTTTCTGAAGAGGACTGAGAGCAAGCTATCTGGATAAGGAACACTAGGAGCTCTGTGGGCCTCCTCCCCATGATGTTTGAAGTCTTAAGGTGGTAATGAACCAAAGTTTCACTTTTTTTTTTTTTTTTTACTTTAATGATCCTTATTTTTTTTTTAATTTCTTTATTGGGGAATTAATGTTTTACATTCAACAGTAAATACAATAGTTTGTACATGCATAACATTCCCCAGTTTCCCATATAACAATACAACCCCCACCAGGTCCTCTGTCATCCTTCTTGGACCTCTATTCTCTCTACCCACCTACCCCAGAGTCTTTTACTTTGGTGCAATACACCAATTCCAGTTCAGGTTCTACTTGTGTTTTCTTTTCTGAACTTGTTTTTCAACTTCTGCCTGAGAGTGAGATCATCCCATATTCACCCTTCTGTTTCTTTCTTTTTTCTTTTTTTTAAATTTATTTCTTTATTGGGGAATTAATGTTTTACATTCAACAGTAAATACAATAGTTTGTACATGCATAACATTCCCCAGTTTCCCATTTAACAATACAACCCCCACTATGTCATTTATCATCCTTCATGGACCTGTATTCTCCCCACCCACCCCAGAGTTTTTTGCTTGGGGGCAATATGCCAATTCCATTTCAGGTTCTACTTGTGTTTTCTTTTCTGATCTTGTTTTTCAACTTCTGCCTGAGAGTGAGATCATCCCATATTCATCATTCTGTTTCTGACTTATTTTACTCAACATGATTTTTTCAAGGTCCATCCAAGATCGGCTGAAAACGGTGAAGTCACCATTTTTTACAGCTGAGTAGTATTCCATTGTGTATATATACCACAACTTGCTCAGCCACTCATCTGTTGTTGGACACCTGGGTTGCTTCCAGGTTTTGGCTATTACAAATTGTGCTGCCAAGAACATATGTGTACACAGATTTTTTTGGATGGATGTGTTGGGTTCCTTAGGATATATTCCCAGGAGGGGAATTGCAGGGTCATAGGGTAGGTCCATTTCTAGCCTTCTGAGAGTTCTCCGGACTGTTCTCCACAGAGGTTGGACCAATTGACATTCCCACCAGCAGTGCAGGAGGGTTCCTTTGACCCCACACCCTCTCCAGCATTTGCTGCTGTTACCTTTTCTGATGTATGACATTCTCACAGGAGTGAAGTGATATCTCATTGTTGTCTTTATTTGCATTTCTCTGACAATCAGAGACTTGGAGCATTTTTTGAAATGTTTCTCAGCCTTTTGGATCTCTTCTGTGGTGAATGTTCTGTCCAAATCCTCCACCTCCATTTTTGGATGGGGTTATTTGTTGTCTTGTTGTTGAGTCTGGCAAGCTCTTTATATATGTTGGTTATTAAACTCTTATCTGATGTATGGCATGTAAAGATCTTCTCCCATTCTGTGAGGGATCTCTTGATTTGGGTAGTGGTTTCTTTTGCTGTGCAGAAGCTTTTAAATTTGATGTAGTCCCATAGGTTTATACTTGCCTTAGTCGTATTTGTAATTGGATTCGTTTCATTGAAAATGTCTTTAAAATGTATGCGGAAAAGAGTTCTGCCAATATTTTCCTCTAAGTATCTGATAGTTTCTGGTCTAACATCCAAATCCTTGATCCACTTGGAATTTACTTTTGAATTTGGTGAAATACAGTGATTCAGTTTCATTCTTCTGCATGTTTCAACCCATTAATTCCAACACCATTTGTTGAAGAGACTCTGCTGTCCACATTTAATAATCTGAGCCCCTTTGTCAAAGATTAGATGTTCAACTGAGAGCCACTTCTGGGCTCTCAGTTCTATTTCACTGGTCAGTGTGTCTATTCATGTTCCAGTACCAAGCAGTTTTGATGACAATAGCCCTATAATACAATTTGAGATCTGGAAGTATGATGCCTCCATTTCTGTTCTTTTTTCTCAAGATTGTTTTGGCAATTCTAGGTCTTTTCTGGTTCCAGATAAACATTTGTAGCATTTGTTCTATTCTCCTAAAGAATGTGCTTGGGATCTTGATGGGGATAGCATTAAATTTGTAGATGGCTCTGGGTAGTATATTCATTTTGATGATGTTAATTCTACCAACCCATGAACATGGAATATCTTTCCACTTCTTTGTGTCTTTTTCAATTTCCTTGAGTAGTGACTCATAATTTTCAGTATACAAGTCTTTCACTTCTTTGGTTGGGTTTACTCCTAGATATTTTATTGTTTTTGTTGCTATAGTAAAAGGAATTGATTTCTGGATTTCAATTTCTTCTAGCTTAGTGTTCGCATAGAGGAATGCCACTGACTTTTAAATGTTAATTTTGTAGCCTGACACCTTACTGTATTGCCTGATGATTTCCAAAAGCTTCTTGCTGGATTCCTTAGGTTTTTCTGTTTATACTATCATGTCATCTGCAAATAGGGAGAGTTTGACTTCTTCTCTTCCAATCTGTATCCCTTTAATTCCTTGGTCCTGCCTGATTGCTATGGCAAGAACTTCCAACACTATGTTGAATAGTAATGGTGATAGTGGGCAGCCCTGTCTAGTACCTGATCTGAGTGGAAAGGCTTCCAGTTTTTCACCATTGAGTATGATGTTGGCTGTAGGTTGCTATATATAGACTCCACTATCTTCAGGAGTTTTCCATCTATTCCCATTTTTTGTAGTGTTTTGATCATAAAGGGATGTTGTATTTTGTCAAAGGCTTTCTCTGCATCTATTGATATGACCATGTGGCTTTTGATCTTGCTTTTGTTGATGTGGTGGATCACATTGATTGATTTACGTATATTAAATCAACCTTGCATGCCTGGGATAAACCCCACTTGGTCATGATGGACAATCTTTTTGATATACTGCTGTATCCCGTTGGCTAGAATTTTGTTCAATATTTTCGCGTCTATGTTCATCAGAGATATTGGTCTGTAGTTTTCTTTTTTGGTTGTGTCCCTGTCTGCTTTTGGTATCAGGGTGATGTTGGCTTCATAGAAGCTGGCAGGGAGTATTCCAGTGTCTTCAATCTTCTGGAAGACTTTTAAAAGTAGAGGTATTAGTTCTTCTTTGAAGGTTTTGTAGAATTCATTTGTAAAACCATCTGGTCCAGGACTTTTATTTTTGGGGAGATTTTTGATAACTGTTTCAATTTCATTAGCTGTGATGGGCCTGTTCATGTTATCTACTTCCTCTTTACTTAGTTCTGGAAGTTGGTAGGTATCTAGGAAATTGACCACTTCTTCCAGGTTCTCTAGCTTGGTGGCGTATAGTTGTTCATAGAAGCCTCGAATGATATATTGAATTTCTGCAGTGTCTGTTGTGATATTTCCTCTTTCATTTAGTATCCGATTTATTTGGGTCTTCTCCCTTTTTTGTGTTGTGAGTCTGGCTAAAGGTTTGTCGATTTTGTTTACTCTTTTGAAGAACCAACATTTACTTTCGTTGATCTTTTGTATGGTTTTCCTATTCTCAATGTTATTTATTTCTGCCCTAACTTTAGTGATTTCTGTCCTGGTTGCTTTAGGGTTCCTTTGTTGTTCTTCTTCTAGGTCTTTAAGATGTGCAATCAGCCTGTTTATTTGTGCTTTTTCTTGTTCCCTTATGTGTGCTTGTATAGCTATGAACTTCCCTCTTAGTACTGCCTTAGCTGTGTCCCAAATATTTTGATAGCTTGTGTCTTCATTTTCATTGAAGTCTCAAAATATTTTGATTTCTTCCTTGATTTCCTCTTTGACCCAGGGGTTAAGAAGTGTACTGTTTAGCTTCCACATTTTGGGACTATTATTAATCTTTTGTTGATTATTAAGTGTTAGTTTAATTCCACCGTGGTCTGAGAAGATGCTTGGGATGATTTCAATGCTCTTGAATTGGCTGATGCTGTCTTTGTGGCCTAACATATGGTCTATCCTTGAGAATGACCCATGTGGATTTGAGTAAAATGTGTATTCCAGTTTCTTGGGATGAATGACTCTGAAAATGGAGTTCATCTATTTTGTCACCCTGTCTGATACTGTTTTAGCTTGTTCAGCTAGTTGTGTTCTTAGTCAGCTATTTCAGCTTTCAGCTTTCTAATAACCTTGAGATACTTAGTGTTTTCTTCCAAAGTCTCATTTGTTGTTTCTATACTTCTGATTACAATTCTTTCAAACTCTTTACTCACTCCTGTGATTATTTCCTTAGCTAATATTTGGATGTTGGACTCGTTATTTTGTGCTTCACCCTTTGGGGGGCTTTTAGGTGGACTGTTGTCCTGGTTCGTTTCTCCAATATTTCTTCTTGTTGATTTACCCATTTTATATATTATGTTATGAGTTCCCTCTCTTAGTACTTTTCAAATTACTGGTCACTATTTCCTGGATTGGCTTGTGTCTAAGGTAATTAAAGGGTTCACAGTGGTGGGATTTAACAGTTGTTTCAATAATATTTTAATCCCTGAGTTGGAGCTCAGTGATTTAAAAGCCTCTTTTTTTTTTTCTTCCCTGTAGGCTATGGGAGCCTGAGGGCTTCTGACTATAAGTAGGCTTCTTAGCTTAATCACTGACTCCTAACCAAGAGATAAGGCAGGGTGTGGCAGAGATAATCCAGTGGTTATGCAAAGAGACTTTCACAGCCCCACAGCTATGCCACCAAGGTATAGGTCTTCTCCTGAATTTCCTGGTTAGATCTCTGTCCCCCGGTGTCCCTGCCTGCTGCTGCTCCAGATTCTGAGGGCAGTAGCAATGGAGACTCAGAGTTGCTCTCTGGGGAGTCCTCTCCTCCATTCAGCTGTCCCCTTATTTGTGGAACAGACTGGAGGTGGTGTCTCAACTGATAAACCGTTGGACTGTTACCAGCCACTTAGTCTCTCCCTAAGCTCCTCTCTCTGTCACCAGCCACATGTGTTTGCACTCACCGGTGATTTGGTGGGTTCCTGTAGTTGTTCTAGTCCTGTCTTGTTTCAGTCCCAGGTGGTCTCCTTTGGTATTCCTAGTTGATCCGGGAGAGGAGAGGAGAGAAACAGATCTGCTGCAGCTCGTAGCCCTGCCACCGGAAGTCCCCTCTTCCGCATGTTTCAACCCATTTATTCCAACACCACTTGTTGAAGAGACTCTGCTTTCCCCATTTAATAGTCTGGGCCCCTTTGTCGAAGATTAGATGTCCATAGGTGTGGGTTTTTTTGTTTTTTGCCTCCAGGGTTATTGCTGGGGCTCAGTGCCTGCACCATGAATCCACTGCTCCTAGAGGCCATTTTGTTGCCCTTGTGGTTATTACTGTTGTTGATGTCGATGTCGCTCGTTGTTGGATAGGACAGTAAGAAATCAAGAGAGGAGGGGAAGACAGAGAGAGGGAGAGAAAGAGACACCTGCAGACCTGCTTCACCGCCAGTGAAGTGACTCCCTGCAGGTGGGGAGCTAGGGGTCGAACCAGGATCCTAATGCCAGTCCTTGCGCGTTGCGCCATGTGCACTTAGCTCGCTGCACTACCATCTGATCCCCAAGTCTCATTTTTTAAAATATATATCTTTTTAAAAAAAAATTGGATAGAGGCAAAAAGAAATAAAGGTGTTAGGGAGAGAAACACCTGTAGCACTGCTTCACCACCTGGGAAGCTTTCCCCTTGTAGGTGGAGTCCTTGTGTGTTGCAAATGTGCGCTCATCTGGGTGCACCGACATCCAGCCCCTAGTTCTATGTATGTATTTTTGCACTCAGGTTTCTTTTTATTTAGTAAATTTGCTCAAATACAATTTATTGAATTGCCGTGTTAGTCTTTATCCATTCAGAATACACAATCATATGTCTGTCATACTAAATGTAGTGACAAATGTTCAGTTCCTATAGTATGTTCAGTTTTGTGAGAAATAATTTAGTAATCATTTATAAAAGCCTATCAAAAAGCATAACTGCTTATTTTGTTGAAGGAAAAAAGTCTAGGAGGAGACTTATTAAATTTTAACTGGTGAAGGTTGTACTGTTATGTGGAAAACAGAGAAATGTTATGCATGTACAAACTATTGTATTTATTGTCTAATGTAAAACAATTGCCCAATAAAGGGGAAAAATTAAAAATGTAAATAAAACAAACAGAACATTTTTAGCTGATTTTTCTTCTAGTTAGCATTGTCATAATGCTTCACTCTACAAGTCAGAAAAAAATGGAAGATAACACTTACTAGAGTGTTTGTTGTCTCTTACTACAAAAGCAGATAACTCAGAGTGAAGTACTTCTACAAATTTAGTCTGGGAACTAGAAGACATTGATCAGTATGTGTTCCAATAAGGGAGGATGAAGAAGATGCTGGAATGTAGCTGGTGAGTTAGAGAAATCAGCTCTCAGAAATGATCTGAGAGATAGCTCACCAGGTAGTCTGAGCTCCAGCACCACGTGGGATTTGTTATGGCGACAGAGGAAGCTTAGGTGCTGTGGCCTCTGAATGAAAAAGTGCTCCTAGGTGGTCCAGTTAACGCACATAGGGTTAAGCACATGTGGCATAAGGATCCCGGTTTGAGCCCTCGGCTCCCTCACCTGCAGGGGAGTCGCTTCACAGGTGGTGAAGCAGGTCTGCAGGTGTCTATCTTTCTTTCCCCCCTCTGTCTTCCCCTCCTCTCTCCATTTCTCTCTGTCCTATCCAATAACAATGACACCAATAACAACAATAGTAACTACAACAATAAAACGAGCAACAAAAAGGAATAAATAAATAAATAAATGTTAAAAAAAAAAAGAAAAGAAAAAGTGCTCCTGAGAGCTTAAAGTGTACATACTCTGATGCCTTGGTTTCACCTGCCCACCACCTGCACCCCTCAGAAAGGATCTACCATTAAAGATAAAAAAGTGACATTAAATGAGTGGCTTAATTCTGGCCTGTCTCCAGAGGCAACTCTTTTTGCGGGAGCCCCTGCCACAGGAAAAATGTTACCTACAGTCAGTTGATTCTGAAACTGACCTGCTCAGTACACATCTCTTTTTTTTTTTTTTTTATGATACTCTTTTGCTTTTCACCACCAGTAATTCAACAACCCTTTCCTCCTCCAGTGTTCTTTCAGCTGCAGGACAGCAAAGGAGTCTGGAAGGGTCACCAAAAAGCTTCTAAGTAAAGCAGATCCATCAAAGGTGTTCACTGAGGCCAGGGGATCACTCTGCTGTAGAGCACACACCTGGCTGTGTGTGAGGCCCTGGCTTCCAGCCCCAGCACCACACTGGAGCCCCATGGCACTGGGCAGAGAGCTCTGTGGATGATGGAGTAGTGCTGTGGTGACTGCTTCTCTCTGGAATAGAGAAACAGTAACAACAACAACAACAAACAAACAAAAAATCCCAGGAGTGGGACTGCACAAACAGATACTTATGAAATTTTCTGCAAGATAACTAGTGACAATAAATTTGGTAGTGGAGAAGCTAATCAAAGGATTAAATATAATCACAAAGCAAGAGGTCATTGGGAATTTGTGTGAAATATTTGAAATCTCAAGATGAAAATGCAGTTTTATTGAGTTATTGCGGATGCTTGATAGCTTGGGGGAAGTGCCTTTCTTGCCAGTATTTATGTATGTATGTATTTTTACCAAGTACTGCTCAGCTCTGGCTTATAGTGGTGCTTGGGATTGCCTGGTATTTAGAAGCCTCAACACAAGAGTCTGCATAACTGTTATGCTATATCTCTGCCCAGCCAGCATTCTTTTGATGAGAATAGACTTAGAGGCAGAGGAGGTTCAGGTGTTTCTATAATTCAGCTGATAGTTAATGCTTCCCTCCACCCTAAGGCATCATAAACTAGCTGGTGAAAAAATGTTTGCAGTTGTAAACTGATATCATATTGGTTATTCAGCTTATTGCACGTAATTTTTCCCGATAATGGAAAAATCAGTGTTTTTGTAGTCTCATGCAGAGAGACAGACACACTGAGGTTTTCTTTTTTTTTGAGACTCAGTACAAATCCGCTGCTTCTGGAGGCTATTTTTCCCATTTTGTTGACCTTGTGGTTGTTATAGCTGTTGTTGTTGGATAGGACAGAGAGAAATCGAGAGAGGAGGGGAAGACAGGTAGAAGGAGAGAAAGATAGACACACCTGCAGACCTGCTTCACCACTTGCAGAGCGATCCCCCTGCAGGTTGGAGCTGGGGGCTCCAACCTGATCCTTAAGCCAGGTACTTGTGCTTTGCACCAATGTGTGCTACCGCACAACACCCTACACTGAGGTTTTAATGTAGGTAGCAGTATTTACTATGCTGGCAGACCCAGATGGACTCGTGTCCACAAAAGACTGGGCCCTGAGAGCAATGGTGCTTGCTCTTTTATACACTTAGCTACTTTCTCATGGTAACTCATAGCAATAAGTGTAACAGGTTACTTTTTCTTGTCCTTTCCTTCCTTCCCTTCTTTTTTAAAATTTTTTAAAATTTATTTTAAAAAGGAGACATTAATAAAACCATAGGTTAAGAGGGGTACAACTCCACACAATTCCCACCACCAGAACTCCGTATCTCATCCCCTCCCCTGATAGCTTTCCTTTTCTTTACCCACTGGGAGTATGGACTCAAGGTCATTGTGGGGTGCAGAAGGTGGAAGGTCTGGCTTCTGTAATTGCTTCCCCGCTGAACATGGGCGTTGACAGGTCAATCCATACTCCCAGCCTGTCTCTTTCCCTAGTGAGGAAGGGCTCTAGGGAAGCAGAGCTCCAGGACACACTGGTGGGGTTGTCTGTCCAGGGAAGTCTGGTCTGCATCATTCTGGCATCTGGAACCTGGTGGCTGAAAAGAGAGTCAACATACAAAGCCAAACAAATTGTTGAACACCTTTCCTTCTTTTTATGTATACAGAGAGTACAGCTTGTTTGGGTTATTAGCAGACATTTGGGCAGAAGTAGCAGATTCTAAGGCCACTGAGCAAGGCCACTTTGATTGCAGCAGTAGAAAGCCCTGTTTATGGATAGGAGGGGGAAGATTGCTGCCAACTGCAATTTCCCCTCAACTAAGATGTTAACTCTTGCTTGCCTCACCAATACTAAAAACTTCAGTTCTGTACTGAGTCATATCTATTGCAGATTTTCACTATGCAATTGTCAACTACAGTGAATTCAAATCATCAGAGCAGTTTGTATTCTAGTATAAGAATCTGGTTAAATGAAGCATAGACTATTGTTTAAAAAAAACTATGTTCGCACATGATAATCTCTGGGTTTGGTGTATTGCAACAAAGTATAAGACTCCGGGGGTGGGGTGGGGTCTAAGTCCTGCAACATGATGGTGGAGGAGAACCTAGTGGGAGGGGGTGTTAGATTGTTATGTGGGAAACTGAGAAATGTTATACATGTACAAACTACTGTATTTTACTGTTGATTGTATACCGTTAATACCCCCAATAAAGAAAAAAATCACTCAATTTATTAAGGTAGTTGAAGATATTGTTATTTTTAAGTGTATATTTGATTTACTTGTTTGGGAATACCTAGTGTGAATCATCCATGACAACAATTTGCATGGTTTTACTTTAAAAAAAAAAAAAAAAAAGAGGGAGTTGGGCGGTAGTATAGCAGGTTAAGCACACTTGGTGCAAAGCACAAGGACCGAACCCCCTCTCTGTCTTCCCTCCTCTCTCCATTTCTCTCTGCCCTATCCAACAACAATAATAACCACAACAACAACAACAAAAACAAGGGCAACAAAAGGGAATTAATAAATAAAAATTAAAAAAATTAAAGAAAAGAAAATGAGAGCCAGTGAGATAGAATAAATGGTCATGCAAATGACTTTCAGGCCTGAGGGAGGTGTTCTCTCTCTCTCTCTTTCACACACACACACACACACACACACACACACACACACACAAATTTGGACCAGCAGAATAGCTCACTTGGATAGTGTGCTGCTTTGCTACAAATGCAATCTAGGTTTGAGTCTGGCCCCTACTACACTGAAGGAAGCTTTGGTGCTGTGGTCTCTTTCACTCCCTCTGCCTTCTGTTTCTCTGTTTTAATAAAGGAAAATGAAAGGGAAGGAGAAGGGGAGGCAGGGAGGGGGGGAAGGGAGAAGAAAGGGAAGAGGAAGGAAAAGGAAAGAAGGAATGAAAGGAGCGAGGAGAGAAATTTCCTCATTCTCAAGTGCCCCTTCTTTGACTTCTGACTTGTCCTGATCACTCTAGATCCTGCAATCTAGAGTCAACTTACTGTGCTTGCCTAGATTCAAACCCACAATCTGAAAAACTAACAGCTTAATTTAGCACAAAGTTTATTTATTTTTACCAGAGCACTGCTTAGCCCTGGTTTATGGTGATTCCAGGGACTGATCCTGAGGCCTTGGAGCTTCAGGCATGGGCCTGTGCTATCTTCCCTCAGCAGTAATTTCTTATGATAGCTATTCTATCATATATCCTTAGATAACTCTTACACATTTTCATCTGTAGGGCTCCTCAGATCCTTTTGACTGCAGATAAGGCAATAACTGCACTCAGAATAACTGCACTCACTTACTTTCGGTGGTAATGATTTATCTGCCAGTGGGCTATCGTTTCTTGTTTTGCTTTTTTACAGTTACAATGTCTATTGTATTCGAACAGCCGTGGAAAGGTCTTGGAACTACGGTCGGAATAAAATTCCCAAGCAGTGGGCTCCAGTTGTGAAGCCCTGTTCCTTTTGAAGCAGTCTGCCTAGCAGCCAGATACCAAGAGGGCACCAGGAAGCACTGCTCTAGAAAGAAGGTACAGTCCCTCAGTTGAATTAAAAACCTCAGCGTTTCTATTTTCAAAACTAGCACTGTCGTCCCTGGGTGGGCTCGAACCACCAACCTTTCGGTTAACAGCCGAACGCGCTAACCGATTGCGCCACAGAGACACAGCTGCTCAGTAGGTGCTGCGGAGTGTAGAGGTTGCCGCGGCGCCGGCCCTCTCACCGCCCTGGGCGTCGCCAGCCAGCCCGCCCTGCGGAGGAAGCTGCGGGATGAGCTGGGGCTGCGGAGGGCGGGGCCGCGGCTCCAGGCTCAGCTTGTCCAGGGTGCACAGAGGACAGCGGGCCTCCTGGCCGGCGGGACTGTGACAGGCAGCGGGTGTGCAGAGCCTGGGACGCGGCAGGCTGGCAGCTATTATCCCCCTCCCCACCCACCCCCAAACTCCAATTGCTGTGTGGGCCAGTCACATCTGTTAGTCTCCAAACTTTTAGAGCAGTATTTCTTGAACTTTGTGGATATTATTGTCCCTCCCCTTAGACATTTTTTTTCTGTTTATCCCATGAAAATTTTATTTAAAAAATTATATATATGTATCTATTATTATTATTAATTCATGAGGGCGGGGAATGAAGAGAACCAGAACATTACCCCGGCACTGTGATGCTGGGGATATGACTTGGCACTTCATGCTTGAGAGACCAAGGTTTTCTCCCCTGCTCCACCGCCCAGGCCACTTCCCCATGATATTTAAACGAAAATCTAAATGAGATTTTAAATTAATTACAGACAGGCGTGTTTGCTGCATGCGTACTTGTTTCTATGTTAAGTGCAGAAATAAGAATTTCACCTCATTTGGTGGGCTATGACCACTGACGAGGCTACGGGGTTTAGAGGACCTCAGAAAGCTGAGGGAGGAGCACTAGCGATTTGCTTTTAGTGTGAAATGCCCCCCCCCAACCAAAAAAAACTTCTTTCTTTTTCATTTTTTATTTATAAAAAGGAAACATTGACAAAACCATATCTAAGAGGGGTAAAACTCCACACAATTCCCACCACCGGAACTCCGTATCCCCTGACAGCTTTCCTATTCTTTATCCCTCTGGGAGTATGGACCCAGGGTCATTCTGGGGTGCAAAAGGTGGAAGGTCTGGCTTCAGTAACTGTTTCCCCGCTGAACACGGGCGCTGACAGGTCGATCCATACTCCCAACCTGTTTCTCTCTTTCCCTAGTGGGGCAGGGCTCTGCAAGAAGCAGAGCTCCAGAGCACATGATGGGCTTGTCTGTCCAGGGTAGTCACAAACTTCTTTCTTTGCTTGACTTTTGCATTTGGCCCTTTGAAAACCAGGATGCCTCAAAATCTGAGGAAGGAGGTTTAGTGGGGGAGCACTGTGTCATAGACCTGGAAGACCCAGACTTAGCATTTTCGGACTTTAAGTTTTCTTCTGGATAACCCCCGTCCATCGCTAGAGCACATTTTGGGGCTGACTTGCCTCTTGTTGCCCTGAGATGAGAAGTGGGGAGTTCACGCGCCTCAGGAAAACACATTCCTTTGCGTGCCATGTGCTCAGTCAGCTTGAACCATGAGAGACCTTCCTCTTCTACCACCTTTTCTTGCAGCTCCTTGTGCTCGGTCCCCACTTTCAATGCCCAGTCCCTTTTCTCACCATTGGAAACTTTAAAAAAGGAAAGAAAAAAGAAGAAAGGAAAAGAAGCTCCTGTGTTTTTTTCATCTTCCCAAACTGAACTCCTGTACCCACTAAACATTAATTCCTTATTCCCCTCTTCACCAAGTTCAATCTCTATGAATTTAACTAACCATATATAAGTGGAATTCTACAGTATTTGTCTTTTAGTGACCATCTGGCCTCATTAGCATAATGTCTTTAGTGTCCATCCATATCACAGCATGTGTCAGAATCATTCCTTTTTAAGAAGAATCATACTCCATTTTCTTTACCCACTCATCTATCCATGGATTCTTGGGTTCCTTCCATCTTTTAACTGCCATGAGTAATGTTGTAGTGAACTTTGTAGCCAAACTACTGTTCTTGAGACCCTGCTTTCAATTCTTTTTAATTGTATTTACTCACAAGTATTAAACTATCCTTTAAGTTAGCACATTTTTTAAATTAGTGATTAAATAATGATTGACAAGATTGTGGTACAATTCCATATAATTCCCACTACCAGGGTTCCATATCCCATCCCCTCCACTAGAAGTTTCCCTATTCTTCATCCCTCTGGGAATATGGACCAATGATCTTTATAAGGTGCAGATGGTAGGAGGTCTGGCTTCTATAATTGCTTCTCCACTGGACATGGACGCTGACAGGTCGATCCATACTCCCAGCCTGTTTTATCCTTTCCCTAGTGGGGTAGGGCTGGATAGGTAGGGTTCCAGGAATCATTGGTGAGGTTGCCTGCCCAGGGAAGTCAGGATGGCATCACGGTAGCATCTGCAATGTGGTGGCTGAAAAGCATTATGATATAAAGTGGAATAAATTGTTTAATAATCTGGAACCTAAGAGTAAGAGTATAGCAGATGGGATTGTGGTCTTCATGTTGAGGAAACTAGGAAGTCTATTTGAGTTAATTTTTTTTTTTTAATGCCTGCTGTGGTGGCAATTTTGTTCATATTGCAAGTCCCATGGCTTTCCTTTGCCTTCACTGACATAATACATTTCCCCCTTTATTTTGTTTCTTTTCTTTAATTATTTCTATAGTTGATTTAACATTGGTTTAAGTTGAAGAATATGTAGCAGGATAACCATCCTAAGAGACTGCTAAATTAAGCTCTTATAGCTTTGCAGACTATGAATATGACTAGGCAGAGACATTAATGTTTACTGTAGATTATAGGATCTAGAATGAATAATCAGGATAAACCAGAAGTCAAGAAATGGGGACTTGAGGATGGGAACATTTTAAAAAATTTTATTAGTGATTTAATATTGATTTACAAAATTACAAAGTAACGGTACAACTTTGCACTGCTCCCACTATCAGAGTTCTGAATCCCCAATCCCTCCATTGTAAGCTACAGCAGTTCTTCTAGGGTTTCAGATATGGGTTTACTATTAGTTCTGCAACTGTCTGTCTATATTTGTATATATCCCCCCCCTTTTTTTTTTCCCTATGGTCCCATCTTCTCTTCCTTTCCAAGTCACACATACTTCTATTACTACATCCTAATGTCCCTCCCTTTTTCCTCTTCTCTCTGGGTCCTGATGGAATTGATGTTCAGAGCCCTCTGGTCATCTTCTCCTGATCATTTCTCCCCAACTGGGAGTACAGATCACAATTATATTTCGGGTGCAGAAGGTGGGAGATGTGGCTTCTGTAATTGCTTCTCCGCTGGACATGGACATTGGCAGGTTGGTCCGTAGCCCCAGCCTTTTTATGTCTTTCCCTAGTAGGGTAGAGCTCTGGAGAGGTGGGGTTCCGGGTCACATTGGTGAGGTCATCTGCCCAGGGAAGTCAGGATGGAATCATGGTAGCATCTACAACTTGGTGGATGAAAAGCAGCAAGATATAAAGCAGGACAAAACAATTAATAAACAGGAACCAAAAAGTAGGATTTGAACAGATGAGAATAGGGATCTTAGGGTAGAAAGAAGCTAGAATGTCCATTTTAGGCATTTAGTATAGGGGCCCATGACTATCATAGTTTTTGCTTGAATTTGATAGCTAACATGGAGTTGGACAAAAATATTGTCTATGGGGTTCCAGGCTGTGGCACACCTGGTTAAGCCCACATAGTACAAAAATATTGTCTGAGAAGATGGTGTCAGTGTAGAGAAAAGGGCTAGAAAGATGGATTAGAGCAGAGAGTAGCTCCAATTCTTGAGAATAATCTATGAATAAAATTAACTTTTCCCACCTACCTGGTCCAGGGCCCATATATATTTATATTTAGCGCAGGAGCCTGTGTAACCTCTGACTCCCTGTCAGTCTGAGCTCGCAGTTCATGGTCACAGCTGGGAACATTCTAGGTTGCACTCATTTCAGGACCAGTCTTCCTCAAGTGGCAGGCTAGGGTGACCCAGCTTCCCTTTGGGCTACTTTATAGTGAGGGCAAGGTCTTGGAGAGGCCCACAAGAGGGCTTATGATGACGTTCCTGATGAAAGTGACCAGTGATGGTGGAGAGAAGGATTTACTGGTGATATAGGTATAGGTCCACCATATTTGTGTGGGAATCCAAGGATTCCCTAACTAGGGCCCCAGATGATGGAGTGGTCCTGGTATAGATCAAAATGGCGTCATTATTAGGTGAGCTAGTCTCTTGCCCCCAGGATAGGAACATTTATTTCTTCTTTACTTTCTTCTTTCCCATCTTTTCCTCTTTTCTTTCACTTTCCCTTTATTTTCATTCTTTCTAAGAGAGACAGAGAGGCATAAAGGCATTTAGGTTGATTCCATGTTCTCACTATGGTGACCAGTGTGATAGTAATTCAGGAGTGCATTTATGTACCCTCTTGAACTCATGTTTCCATATTGTTCAGGTAAATAAATGTCTGGGAATGATATTACTGAAGAACAGTAAGATGTTTTTATTTTTTTTTATTTTTGCCAACATATGAAATGATCAATTTAATTTGTTTTGGGGTCATATGGTGGCACACCTGGTTGAATGTACATGTTACAATGTGTAAGGACCCAGGTTTGAAACCCTTGTCCCCACCTGCAGAGGGAAAGCTTTGTGAATGGAGAAGCAGCGTTGCAGGTGTCTTTCTGTCTCTTGATTTATGGCTGTCTCTATCTAATAGGTAAATAAATAATGTTAGGACAATAAATTTAAAACATATAAAAATAATTTGTTTTATAAAAATATGTTGTTGTATTGATTTATTTTGTATAGAGATAGAGAAAAACAGAGAGGGTAAAGGGGATAGAGAGGGAGAGATAAAGAGAGACATTTGCAGTGCTGCTTCACCTTCATGAAGCTACCTCCCTGTTGGTGGAGACTGAGGGCTTGAACCCAAGTCTTTGCATGTGGTAACATGTGTGCTCTACTGGGTCCACTACTGCCTGGTTCCAAAATTATTTTCTTTTGGGGGGACCTGTGGTGGAAGCCACATACCCACTAACAGAGAACACAGGTTTTGATTTCATCATGTTTATCAACACTCACATCCTTTTAAAAAGCAAATTAGGTATACCTGACTTTTTCTTCATATCACCTCGTTTAAGCCTATAGCCTATAGCAATCTTAGAAGGCAGGGACTGCTGCTGGTAGACTCATTTCACAGGAGAGGGAATGTGTGCTGAGAGCAATTTGTTCAGGCTTCAGAGCTAGTATGTGGTTGTTCAGGTTTCAGACCTGGAGTCTGGCTCCGATGGCCATACTTGTGACCTTGACCCACACAGCCTCTCACACTGCATGTCCACATCACATGAGTCTACAGTGTACTGGGTGTGTTGGTGTACTATTTGGAAAATCTTCAAATATCAAGTGGCTATCTCTGGATGATGATTTTTTGTTTGTTTGTTTTTCTCTTTCCCCTTTTTCATTGTTTTATCAAACATGTGCAACAGACAGCACATGGGGCCAATGCTATGAGGCACCAACTATTTCTCTCAATTACAGATAGAGGGTGGTAGGTCGGGACAGAGGCACACTGGTCATGAGATGATAACAGCCCAGGCTGTGCACAGGTGGCTGTTTGCTAAGCACAGTGTGACTGTCAGGCTGGTCAGTCTCTCCAGTTCCTAAGTTAAAAGGTGTTGGAAGCACATGTGGAAACCAGTCTTGTGGGGGATTTTTCAATGCATGACTGATGCTTTGGTTTATGAGTGTGATTTCATTTAAGAAAAATTGGAGGACCTGAGATTTTAGGCAACTTCCATAGCCTTTTAAAATTTTAAATAACTCTTTGCACTCATTACTTTCTCTTTTACAGTTTTTTTTTTTTTGGGGGGGGGGGAAATGGTTGGATCTTCAGGGGAATATTGAGGCATTGGGGCCTTGAGTTTCACTGCTCCAGGACCAAACTTTCTACTTCTTGTTGAGAAAGAGAGGGAGAGACACCAAAACACAGGGCTTTTCCTGGGACTATGGGCCCCCCTAGGTGATGTTGGGGCTCAAATTCAACCCCACACATAGCCAAGAGTGTGAGTTTTTTCCCAGCTCCTTAAGACTTCTGCTTTGTTTTGTTTTTAGTCTGCCACAATTTTTTTAAAATTGTGACTAACAGTGTTTTACCCCCCATACCTATGGACATCTAACCTTTGACAAAGGGGCCCATACTATTAAATGGGGAAAGCAGAGTCTCTTCAACAAATGGTGTTGGAATAAATGGGTTGAAACATGCAGAAGAATGAAACAAACCACTGTATTTCACCAAATACAAAAGTAAATTCCAAGTGGATCAAGGACTTGGATGTTAGACCAGAAACTATCAGATACTTAGAGGAAAATATTGGCTGAACTCTTATCTGCATACATTTTAAAGACATCTTCAATGAAACGAATCCAATTACAAAGAAGACTAAGGCGAGTATAAACCTATGGGGCTACATCAAATTAAAAAGCTTCTGCATAGCAAAAGAAACACTACCCAAGCCAAGAGACCCCTCACAGAATGGGAGAAGATCTTTACATGCCATACATCAGACAAGAGTTTAATAACCAACATATATAAAGAGCTTGCCAAACTCAACAACAAGACAGCAAATAACCCTATCCAAAAATGGTGGGAGGACATGGACAGAATATTCACCACAGAAGAGATCCAAAAGGCTGAGAAACACATCAAAAAATGCTCCAAGTCTCTGCTTGTCAGAGAAATGCAAATCAAGACAACAATGAGATATCACTTCACTCCTGTGAGAATGTCATACATCAGAAAAGGTAACAGCAACAAATGCTGGAGATGTTGTGGGGTCAAAGGAACCCTCCTACACTGCTGGTGGGAATGTCAATTGGTCCAACCTCTGTGGAGAACAGTCTGGAGAACTCTCAGAAGGCTAGAAATGGACCTACCCTATGATCCTGCAATTCCTCTCCTGGGGATATATCCTAAGGAACCCAACACATCCATCCAAAAAGATCTGTTTATACACATGTTCTTAGCAGCACAATTTGTAATAACCAAAACCTGGAAGCAACCCAGGTGTCCAACAACAGATGAGTGGCTGAGCAAGTTGTGGTATACCTATACAATGGAATACTACTCAGCTGTAAAAAATGGTGACCACCGTTTTCGGCCGATCTTGGATGGACCTTGAAAAATTCATGTTATGTGAAATAAGTCAGAAACAGAAGGATGAATATGGGATGATCTCACTCTCAGGCATAAGTTGAAATACAAGATCAGAAGAAAAAAAAAACAAACCACACAATTAGAACCTGAAATGGAATTGGCATATCGCACCAAAGTAAAAGACTCTGGGGTGGGGTTGGGGGGGGGGGCGAATACAGGTCCATGAAGGATGACAGAGGACCTAGTGGGGGTTGTATTTTTAAATGGGAAACTGGGGAATGTTATGCATGTGCAAACTATTGTATTTACTGTTGAATATAAAACATTAATTCCCCAATAAAGAAATAAAAAAACAAAAATAAAAGTGTTTTACAAGATTGTGAGATTACAGTGTGTATAGTTTCTACACCTCACCCACCACCAAAGGTCTGTGCTCCCACCCTCCTGACAATAACCTCCATCATTAAGAATTTATTATTATTTTTTTTAATTTGCTTTTTTTCCCTTTTGCTGCCCTTGTTGTTTTATTGTTGTAGTTATTGTTATTGATGTTGTCATTGTTGGCTAGGACAGAGAGAAATGGAGAGAGGAGGGGAAGACAGAGAGGGGGAGAGAAAGAGAGACACCTGCAGACCTGCTTCACCACTTGTGAAGCAATTCCCCTGCAGGTGGGGAGCCGGGGACTGGAACCGGGATCCTTGCGCTGGTCCTTGCGCTTTGTACCATGTGTGCTTAACCTGCTGCACTACCACCCTACTCCCAGTTCAGAATTTTTTAAAAATTGAAATGTACTATCAGTAACTTACTGTTTTATGGATTAACACAGTCAGTGGCTGTTTATTGAATCTGCTAAGAACCTGGGTTAGATGCTTCAGGCATTGCCCTCTCTCCTAAGATGTTCGTTCTGAGCCATTTCACTAGAGCAGCTTGGAGAAAGCAAATGATATATAAAAATAAATGGGTGGTACAGTTGGCAAATGTATTAGGAACAAGAAAGAGAGAGAGAGAGAGCGTGTGTGTGTGTGTGTGTGTGTGTGTGTGTGTGTGTGTGATAATCAGAGAGTGGTCAGGAAGGAGCCCGGGGAGGAAGTAGATCTTGGGCTGCTCCTTTTGTGTTAGTTTGTTAGTATTTTACTTATTTTGGAGAGAGGCAGAGAGAAACTGAGAAGGTTTGGGGGGGGGAATAGGGCAGGGAAAGAGGGGAGGGAGGAAGGGAAGGAGAAAAAGAGAGAGAGAGAGAAAGAGAGAGAGAGAGATCTACAGCACTACTTCACTGTATGAACCGTCTCCCCGCAGGTGGGGAGTGAGGGCTTGAACCCAGGTCCTAGCACACTGTAATTTGTGTGCTTTGCCAGGTGTGCTACCATCCAGGTCCTTGGGCTGCTTCTTAATAGGTTACAGAGACATGAGACTCTAAGTAGATTCACCAAGCTGACACATGGTTTATACAGGATGTGAGTGGTAGGAAGAAAAGAAAGCTGGTTGGTGACACTGTTATAGAAGGCCTTGAATAGCAGGCTAGGAACTTTGCATTAAAAATGAACTGTTTATAATAGTAAGCAGTTTTGAACAACTGAACTGCTCATCAAAGAGATAATGTGTAGATAGCTAGGGGATGTTTACACAATGACCAGCCATTGCACACTGAGAATTTTGGATCCAGGTGTGACTTTTTTTTTAATATTTATTTTAATTTTTATTTATTCCCTTTTGTTGCCCTTGTTGTTTTATTGTTGTAGTTATTATTGTTGTTGTCATTGTTAGATAGGACAGAGAGAAATGGAGAGAGGAGGGAAGACAGAGAGGAGGAGAGAAAGATAGACACCTGCAGACTTGCTTCACCGCCTGTGAAGCGACTCCCCTGCAGGTGGGGAGCCGGGGCTGGAACCGGGATCCTTATGCCGGTCCTTGTGCTTTGCGCCACCTGCGCTTAACCCGCTGCGCTACAGCCCGACTCCCCAGGTGTGACTTTTTAAACAGCAAGGTTTTGGAATGGTTACTCTAGTGTGTGAAAGTGGGAGAGAAGGTGAAAACAGGAGACCATTTAGGCATCTCTTTGAATACTGAAGTGAGGAGGTTTTATAGATTAGGACAGTGGAGAATGGGCAGGAAATGAGAGGCATAGGTTTTGCAAAGGGAAAATAGTGTGCAGTGGATGGGTACAGGGTGCTCAAGCTTGAGGCCTTGAGTTTGGTCCCTGGTACTGCATATGCCAGAGTGATGCTCTGATTCTCTCTATCTCTCCTAAGTAAGTAAGTTAATCTTCAAAAAATTAATTTTATTGTGACATATCTGATGGCTGCTTAACATTTTCTTTCCAAGGAAAGAAGTCCTACAACTCTCTTGTCAATCTACCACATAGGAACAATACAATTAAGTGTCTAAAAATGTGGACTCATTAGGTTCTCTATTTTTCTTTTTTATCAGAACACTGCTTAGCTCTGACTAGTGGTGGTACAGGAATTTGAAACTGGGACTTAGAGAGTGGTGCTGTGTTTTATTGCTGTGGTCCTTAGTTTCAAGTTTTCCTTTCTGATTCCTAAGCTAAACATTGCTGTACTTAAAAAATTGCTGTTTTTCAACTCTCCTTTGTGAAGAACAAGCAGCTAGTTATTCTTGCTGTTGGTATGTATTCATGTGTATAAAGGAACACATGCTTTTAACTTGACTTCATTATTGTGATAGCATCCTTCCGTGTTTTGCTCAAAGCCAATTTTGGAACAAAGATTTGCTTGTTGGAACAAGGTGGTCACACAAGAACTGGGTTTATGGAATATCTAGGGAATTGGCAGTGTAGAAATAATTGGCTTATTCAGCAGATACTGAGCAGCTTGTGTTCTAAGGAAGAGAGGTGGGTGACCTCAGGATCCAAAAGGGCTATAGAAACACAATGCAATAGGTATAGATGTAAAAAACAAACAAAACTTTGGCACATTTGATTACATTTAAAATGTTGTAAGATTTTAGTTAAACAAACAACAACAAAACATTTTCCTACTTAAAAGATTATTCTTTTGGGGCTGGGTAAAGGTTCACCATTGTTGCATTGAATGCACATATTACAGTGAAGCAGTGGTATAGGCCTTTCTCTCTTCTATCTTCCCCTTTTCCTCTCAATTTCTTTCTGTTTCTATCCAATAATAAATGAATAAATAAATAAAGGGAAGTCCCCATTAAGTTCCTATCCAATTTTTTAGGAGAACAGTATAAAAGCTATAAATATTAATCTAGAACCAGAAAATACCTAGAATTGCCAAAACAATCTTGAAAAGAAAGTACAGAGCTGGAGGTATCACACTCCCAGGTGTCAAATTGTATTATAGGGCCATTGTAATCAAAACTGTTTGGTACTGGAACATAAATAGACACACTGACCAGTGGAATGGAATTGAGAGCCCAGAAGTGAGCCCCCATACCTATGGACATCTGATCTTTGACAAAGGTGCCAGATTATTACATGGGGAAAGCAGAGTCTCTTCAACAAATGGTGTTTGAAATATTGGGCATGCAGAAGAATGAAACTGAACCACTATATTTCACCAAACACAAAGTATATTCCAAGTGGATCAAGGATTTAGATGGTAGACCAGAAACTATTAAATACTTAGAGGAAAATATTGGTAGAACCCTTTTCCATATAAATTTTAAAGGCATATTCAATGATATGAATCCAATTACAAAGAAGACTAAATAAAAAATACACAAATGGGACTATATCAAATTGAAAAGCTTCTCCACAGCAAAAGAAACCACTACCCAAACCAAGAGACTCCTCACAGAATGGGAGAAGATCTTTACACGCCATACATCAGACAAGAGGCTAATAACTAAAATATATAAAGAGCTCACCAAACTCATCAATAAGAAAACAAATGACCCCATTCAAAAATGGGGAGAGGACATAGACAGAATTTTCACCAAAGAGATCCAAAAGGCTAACAAACATATAAGAAAATGCTCCAAGTCATTGCTTGTCAGAGAAATGCAAATAAAGACAACAATGAGATACCACTTCACTCCTGTAAAAATGTCATACATCAAAAAAGGTAGCAGCAACAAATGCTGGAGAGGTTGTGGGGTCAAAGGAACCCTCTTGCACTGCTTGTGGGAATGTCAACAGGTTTAACCTCTTTGGAGAGCAGTCTGGAGAACTCTCAGAAGGCTAGAAGTGGACCTACCCTATGACCCTGCAATTCCTCTCCTGGGGATATATCCAAAGGAACTCAACACACCCATCCAAAAAGATTTGTGTATACCTATGTTCATAGTAGCACAATTAAAAATTTTTTAGTATTTATTTATTTATTTATTGGGTAGAGACAGCCAAATATTGAGATGGAAGGGGGAGATCAAGAGGAAGAGACACCTGCAGCCCTGCTCTACCACATGTGAAACTCCCCCCTGAAGGTGGGGACCGGGAGCTTGAACCTGGGTCCTTGTGCACTGTAATGTGTGTGATTAACCAGGTGAGCCACAGCCTGACCTCTTGCAGCACAATTTGTAATAGCCAAAACATGAAAGCAACCCAGGTGTCTAACAGAAGATGAGTGGCTGAGAAAATTGTGGTACATATACATAATGGAATACTACTCAGCTATTAAAAATGGTGATTTCACCATTTTCAGACCATCTTGGATGAAGCTTGAAGAAATCATGTTTAGTGAGATAAGTCAGAAACAGAAGGATGAATATGGGATGCTCTCACTCACAGGCAGAAGCTGAAAAACAAGATCAGAAGGGAAACCACTAAGCAGAACTTAGACCAGAGTGAGTGTATTGCACCAAAGCAAAAGACTCTGGGGTTGGGGGGAGGGTTCAGGTCCTGGAACATGATGGCAGAGGAGGTTATGTTGGAAACCAAGAAATGTTATGCATGTACGAGCTATTGTATTTTACTGTAAACTGTAAGCCGTAAATCCCCTATTAGAGATGTTAAAATAAATAAAGAAATAAAGGGGCTGGGTGCTGGCACATCTGGTTGAGCGCACAGGTTACAGTGCTAAAGGACCTGGGTTCAAGCCCCTGGTTTCTACCTGCAGGAGGAAAGCTTCATAAGCAGTGAAATAGTGCTGCAGGTGTCTCTACCCCTCTCCCCCTCTTCCTCTTCTCTCAGTTTCTCTCTGTCTCCATCCAAAATAAAAAATAAATAAATAGTTCTTTAAAGTGTAGCCATTAGCAGTCCAGGAGGTGGTACAGTGGATAAAGTGTTGAGCACTTTATCCAAGCATGAGGTCCTGAGTTCAATCCCTGTCCACACATATACCAGAGTGATGTCTAGCTCTCATTCTCTCATGCCTACTATCGTTCTCATTAATAAAAATGTACAACTATTAAAGAGAAACAAGAAAGAGAATTTTACAAGTTAATTCATAGATGGAGAGAAGAATTTACAATGCACGTAGCCAACAAAGCCATAGTAAACAGAACACACAAAGACAGCCTTTACCAGCTGTAAAGTGATAGTGGTAGACAGACACTAAAATTTAAAAACAGGCAAAAATCAATGAAGAGGACATCTGCATTGCTAATAAACTCCTGAGGGGATTCTTTAAAAAAATTTTAAAATTACTTTTATGTGTTTATTGCATAGAAACATCCAGAAATGGAGAGGGAAGGGTGGGATAGAGAGCAAGAGAGACAGACAGACGCCTACAGCACTGCTTCACCACTTGTGAAGCTTTCCCCTTGCAGGTGGGGACTGGGGACTTGAACCTGGGTCCTTGAGCATTGTAACGTGCGCTCAACCAGGTGCACCACCACCCAGCCCCATGAGGAGAGTCTTAACTCTCTAGTAATCTTGGAAGCAGTCATTATAAAATATGATTTTCTTTTTATACTGATCAGATTGGCAGAATTGAAAAAGCCTGACTAATTTAGTGACTATGGATGTAGGCACTGGGCACATTTATCCAGTGTGGGTGAAAACTGGAGCTCATGCCTGAGTGCTGGTGATATCGAAGAGCCTCATTTCCTCCAGGGACAAATCTGTGGTCCTAGAGACATGTCTATAAGGATATGTACAAGGCAGTTTGATCCAGTATTGTTCAAAATAGTAAAGCATTTTAGAGAGCTCAAATGCTCTCCAAATGTACAGTGGATGATTTATGTCTTGTGACAATAGATAGCAGTTTAATAATAAATTGGCCCTTTGCCAATGTGGATAAATCTAAAACTATAAGATTTCAGAAAGGATACATATAGTATAGTGTTTATGGAAACGTAGTAAAAAGGCAATGCAGTATATTATTCACTGCATACACATATGACCAGTGTCAAGTATGAATAGTAATTATTGAAAAGCAAATCAAGGACATGGTAGATAACATAATGATTATACAAAGAGACTCTCATGCCTGAGGCTTCCAAGTCCCAGGCTCAATCCCTGTACCACCATAAGCTAGAGCTGATCAGTGCTTTGGTTAAAACAAACAAAACAAACAAACAAACAAACAAACAAACCCTCAACAAGATAGCACATATATATATATATATATATATATATATATGTATATTGGGGTCCAGAGTCCTCTGACCACATTTCCTTATCTTTCCCCCATCTGAGAGTAGGGAACAAAATTCTTTCTGAGGCTCAGAAGGAATGAGTTCTGGCTTCTGTAATTGCTTCTCCACTGGACATGGACATTGGCAGGTTGATCCATAATGCTAGTCTAGTGAAATCATACAGTTTCCATCCTTTTGCAACTGACTTACTTTACCTAGCAGACTGTCTTTATGGTCCACCCATGCTGTAGTACATTTTAGGATTTTCTTTTTTCTCTAGATAATTTGAAAATAATACATGTAGCCTATTTTTTTTTTAAACTATTCATCTGAAGGTGAGCACTAGGGATGCCTTCTACCTCTTGGCTACTATGGATAGTCTTTTTTTTTTTTTCCCTTTTGTTGCCCTTGTTGTAGCTTCGTTGTGGTTATTATTATTGCCATTGTTGATGTTGTTCGTTGTTGGATAGGACAGAGAGAAATGGAG
This sequence comes from Erinaceus europaeus, assembly GCF_950295315.1. NCBI lineage: Eukaryota > Metazoa > Chordata > Mammalia > Eulipotyphla > Erinaceidae > Erinaceus > Erinaceus europaeus. Next base: position 117,901,582 of record NC_080166.1, on the reverse strand, counting down.
AGAGGAAGGGAAGACAGAGAGGGGGAGAGAAAGATAGACACCTGCAGACCTGCTTCACCGCCTGTGAAGTGACTCCCCTGCAGGTGGGGAGCTGGGGACTCGAACCAGGATCCTTTACTATGGATAGTCTTACAGTGAACACAAGTGTGCAAGTATTTCTTTGAGACCCTGCTTTGAATTTTCTGGACATATACCTAGAAGTTGATTGGTGAGCCATATGCTAAATATATATTTTTTTTTCCTGAGGTGCCTTCATATATGATTCTTTTCCATAGTGGATATACAGTGTACAAGGGTTCCAATTTGTCTGACTCCTTGCCAACACCTGTTATTTATTTTCTGTTCTTTTGATGGCAATGTGTACTCTTTACTGGGTGAACTGTCCCCTGACTCCCATGCCAGGATTTTACTAATTAGATTAGTTTCTAGCATCTCGGTCACAATCACAGACAAATCTAGATTATGCCTTCTCTTTGGGCTTCCTCAGCTTGTTTCATCTTGTCTTCCACGGTCTAAAAATTTATACAGCTGACTGGGCAATGCAGTTGAACATTGACGCAATAATAGGAGAACTCCTGCAGCAAGAGGAGGGAGGGCAGGAGGGAAAGAAGAGAAAGAGTGACTAGCAGCAGTTATTGTAGAATACAGACTGGAGGAATAGAGCTCCATGCCAGGCTTGGCATGCATTTTCCAGGTTCAAGGCCACAGTCACCTTTATATGCCTTGCACAAAGGGGTGTTCCAAGTCTTAAGTTAGATGACCATACCCATCTGAGTACTGTCTTTCCCCAAATAGCGGTTAATCATTTTTTTAAATTAATTTATCTTATTTTATCAGCTGGATAAGATTATCTTTCCCTTTAACAAATCTGCATTTCTCTTATTGCTTTGGAAGCTATACATTTTATTATCTGGTGATTTGCTCTGCCAATAAACATGGAGTCCTACCAAGAGCATGCTTTATGTCTGTAATAAACACGAACAATGAAAAAAAAATAAAAGGAATCTAGTAACTACAGATTAGACTTGTTGATAGGTGTCAGGGTTGAACAAAATGGTTTCAATATTTTTGAGCAACTTGCAGTTTGGCTGGCGAGATCAGGCATGTCCACCGAAAGGACAAAGGAATAAAAGTTGGTGTTTATTAACTGCTGGGCGAGGGCTGCACGACAGATGCTGAAGGAGTTTCGTACCGGGAGAGGTCAAGACTAACACAGGTTATAGAAAGCATGAGAGTGGTGAGCTAGCATAATGGTTGTACAAAAAGACTTTCTTTGCCTGGGCTCTGAAGTCCCAGGCTCCCCACCACCTTAAGACAGAGTTGAGCAGTACTCTGGTATGAAAAAAAAAAAAAAACCCAAAATAACAGAAAGCAAAGTGAATGTGTTATAGTTATTGTTACTTAAAAAAATCACCTCTTGGCATTATGGGATGTGTTTCTAGGGGTGGAGGAGTAGAGGTTTGATGGTCAGTGGCTTCTGAGGTTTGTCCTGGAAGGTGTTTCTTTTCTTTGGGGAGAAAGGGGACAAAGGGAGTGGATGGAGACAAGAGCAAGATGGGACAGACTTAACCTCACTCCTCACACCCCCTCCCCAGCATCTCTGAGTTATCCGGGACACTTTCCAGTGGGTGTATTCTCTCAGAATTCTTTCAGAAGCTACCTGAGGAGAGAGTGCAGATGGGGAGGAGACTTCTGGCAAAAAGTCCCAAAGGAAAACAGACTATAAGAAGGAGATTGTCTTTACAATTTCTATAAGAAGGAGATTGTCTTTACTATCTTCCCACATGGGATGCATCCTGAAAATGTCCGTGGCTTTAAAAGTAGCCCTAGAGAAAGCGCCCTTCACCGCACAGTAGCCCTAGAGAAAGCGCCCTTCACCGCACAATCACCCCCGTTAACGGAGCTTTTCTTGCAGCTCCAGCTTTCCCACTGGTGCTGAGAGGACAGGTTTGAAAGCCCGCTTCCTTTCTCTCCGTGGATGTGTGTCCCCTCCAAGACACTGGGAGGAAGGACAGGAGCTTCGGAAGATCCATCCCAAAGTCCCAACAGGGCCCTGGGGCTGATGAGCCTAGGTGGAGGCAGAAAGAAGCCAGGGTTCTGAAAAGAATGGAAAGGGGGAAGGGGGCACAAAAGTGTGAGCAGGGGTGTTGGCTGAGCACAAACATTACCATGTGCAAAGACCCAGTTCAACATCCCTCCTCACCTTCCCACCGCCTTACCACCTGTAAGGGGGGGAGCTTTTCTCTCTTCTCTATCTCTTACCCTCCCTCCTTTCCCCTCCCTCTCTCACCCCTTCCCTTTCCCTCTAAATTTCTCTCTGTCTTGTAAAAAAAAAAAAAACAGTCAAGTTGGGGAGGGTCTGGGAGGGAGGAAGAGCTCAGGCTACAGAAGAGAAAAGACAAAGCAAGTGGCTTCCAGCATCAGAAACAGCCCTAAGTGGAAGAGAAGGGGACAGACACCCTGAAGGAAAACAGGAAGGGACCCATGGACAGTGTGTCTTGTCAGCTCTGGCAGCGTCCAACTTTCTCATTTGAGAGATGAGGAAACTGAGCCTTCTCCTAAAGGGAAGTGAGTCACTCAGGGGCAGATTCTATAAAGAATCATCCACTTTCTCTCCCCCCTTCCCCTTCCATTTTGTCCTGAGTCAGTAGAGGAGGAAGAGTTGTTTGAAAAACCATACACAGCTGGGCCTAGGGCAGTTGTAAAACACTGAGGGTCCTGCCATGTATTAGATTCTTTTTTATGTTTTTATAAAAAATATTTTTATATTTATTTATTCCCTTTTGTTTCCCTTATTATTTTATTGTTGTAGTTGTTGTTGGATAGGACAGAGAGAAATGGAGAGAGGAGGGGAAGACAGAGAGGGGGAGAGAAAGACAGACACCTGCACACCTGCTTTACCGCCTTGAGAACCCACTTCCCTGCAGGTGGGGAGCCGGGAGGCTCTAACCGGGATCCTTAAGCTGGTCCTTGCGCTTTGTGCCACATGTGCCAAACCCGCTGCGCTACTGCATGACTCCTTTTATGTTTTACTTATGTATTTAATAGAGACAGGAATTGAGGGGGGAAGGGTGAGAAAAAGAGAGAGAAACAGAAACACCTATAGCACTGCTGCACCACTTGTGAAGCTTCCCTCCTGTGTGTGGGGACCTAATCCAAGTCCTTATGCATTGTAATATGTGCACTGAAACCATGTGCAACACTGCCTGGCCTCAGGTTCTTTTTTTTTTTTTTTTTTTTTAAGTGTGGTCCCAGTGATCAAATCCAGGGGCCCTCATGTGTGTGAAGGAAGTATGTGCTCTACACTGAGTCACTCCCCAGCCCTTTTATTTTATTTTATTTTATTTTATTTTATTTTATTTTATTTTATTTTATGAGGAGGGGGAGAGGAGCAATCTTTCTTTTTAAAAATCTATTTTATTTTGTTATTGGATACAGACAGAGAGAAATTGAGAAGGAAGGGGGAAGATAGAGAGGGAAAGAGACAGAGAGACACCTGTAGCCCTGCTTCATCACTCATGAAGCTTTCCCCCTGCAGGTGGGGAATCAGAAGTTTGAACCTGGAAACTTGTGCACAATAATGTGTGCACCTAACCAGGTGTGCCACTGCCTGGCCCTGAGAGGCGCAATCTCTACTTTCCATGGAGTTCCATTTGTTTTGTCTCCTTTGTTCTCTCTGTCATGTGGTAGCAGTGATCAAACCTAGGACTGGCCCTGACTCTGTCCTTGATTCTTATTATCTTTATTTATTTATTGGATAGAGACAGCCAGAAATTCAGAGGAAGGGGGAGATAAGGAGAGAGACAGAGATACCTGCAGCACTGCTTCACCACTTATGAAGCTTTCACCCTGCTTGAACCTGGGTCCTTGTGCACTGTAACATGTGAGCTCAATCAGGTGCACCACCACCTGCCCCCCCATGCTTGATTCTTTGTTTTTAATTTTAATATTTTAGATTTAATAATGATTGGCAACACTGTAGGATAAGAGGGGTATAATTCCACATAATTCCCACCACCAGAGATCTGTATCCCATCCCCTCCATTGGAAGTTTTCCTATACTTTATCCCTCTGGGAGTATGGGCCCAGGATCATTATGAGGTACAGAAGGTGGAAGGTCTGGCTTCTGTAATTGCTTTCTTCTCCGCTGGACATGGGCATTGGCAGGTCAATCTATTCTCCCAGTCTGTTACTGTCTTTCTCTAGTGGGGCAGGGCTCTGGAGAGGTGGGGTTCCAGAATACACTGGTGAGATCCTCAGGGAAGTCAGGTTGGTGTTATGGTAGCATCTGCAACTTGGTGGCTGAAAAAGCATTAAGATGTAAGGCAGAACAAATTGTTTAGTAATCAGGAATCTAAAGGTAAGAATATGACAGGTGATATTTGAGGTCTCCACTTTGGATAAAGCTGATAGGTCTATTTTGGGTATATTCCAAGGGACTCATGACTTTACTAATTTTTGCCTGAGCTCGACAGCTAATATGCAGGTGGACCTATTATGTCTGGAGAGATGGTGTCAGAGTTGGAAATAAGACTAGAAAGCTGGATCAGAGAAGAGAGTAGCTTCCAAATATGGGAAAAGTATATCAATATTGTTAACTGGAAACTCCACTTATTTGATCTGGGGCCCATATTCAGCACAGGAGCCTATGTAACTTCTGCATCCCTGTAGGTCTGAGCTCACATTCTGTGGTCATACTTAGCAACATTCTAGGCTGCATTCATTTCAGGGCCAGTCTTCCTTGAGGGGCAGTGTAGGCTGACCCAGCCTCCCTTCAGAGAATGGGGCAGTCCCTACCAATGTTGACCCACATTGAGGGCAAGGTCCTGGAGAGACCCACAAGAGGGTCTACTATGTTGCTCCTGATGGAGATGACCAGTGGCAGTGGAGAGAGGGACCTATCAGAGGTCTAGGCCCATCAAGCCTATGTGGGAATCCCAGGATTCCCTGACTAGGGCCCCAGGTGATGGGTGACTTGGTAGTGACCAAAAGAGCCATCATTAAAGTATGCCAATCTCTTGACCTTATCCAGCTTTTGTAGCCCTTACTTTGATAAGGTTAGCCTTGGAGTGATTGAGGGAAGTGAAATAGGAAGTAGGTGAGGAGGGTATCTATGTCTAAGTAGAAATTTCTACCACCAGATCTCTGTATCCCATTCCCTCCCCTGATAGCTTTCCCATTCTCTATCCCTCTGGGAGTATGGACCCAAGGTCATTGTGGGTTGCAGAAGGTGGAAGGTCTGGCTTCTGTAATTGCTTCCCCACTGAACGCGGGTGTTGACTATAAAAGTGTCTTTTTTAGGTCTTTCTACTTGCTTGCTGCACTTATTGAATCACTGCAACTACTGTTCACTTTTACATTAAGGCGTATATTTTCTCCTAATTTATGGATACATGTGTTCTGTCTCATGGGCCCTGGTCCTGTTCTTGATTCTTAATGCTAGGTCTGTGAAGGAAAGAACTGGAACATCTCTGCTTCCCTTCTGGCCATCTTCTTCTGAGATCTATGAGGTGAAGCATCTCCCCTGCAGGTGGAGAGTGGGGTCTTGAGCTTGGGTCCTTGTATATGGTAATGCATGTGCTAAAGTGGATGTGCCATTGCCTGGCCTCCTTGTTTTTTATTTTACAGAGAGAGAGAGAGAGAGAGAGAGAGAGAGAAACCAGAGCACTGCTCATTTCTAGCTTTGGTGGTGCTGGGGACTGAACCTGTGATATGGAAACTTGAGGCAAGAAAGGCTTTTGTACAATCACTATGCTATCTCCCCAGCCCTGCTCACCTGCATTTTTAATCCCTTACCTTTATTACCATGCATTACCATGTGTGAGCCTGCTCAGCTTGGCTGTCCATTTTGTGAACCCTTTGTCTAAGGCCGGCAGGGCCGAGTCTTGTTCTCTGTGCCTGGCCTTCCTGGGTCAGCACTCGAACACACCTGATGCTTTGGCTCCTGGAACCTGCTGTCAGTGCAGTGTGTCACATGTTGGCAGTATGTTCTTTGAGTCCCTGGGGTGCAAAAGAAGAGTGACTTGGGTGATGGAAATGGGAGGCTATTCTAGGAATGGGCATGGCAGGAAAGACAAGTATAGCTCCTGGAGTAGAGTGAGTGGGAGGAAAGAAAGTAGATTAGGAAGAGAAGGGGCAGGGAGCCAAAGTGTGAGGCATAAAAAAAAAAAAAAGGAAGAGGGAGGGAGACTGGGCAGACAGGCAGCCTGCAGGGGACCTGCTTCCTTCACCTCCTCCCAGGCTTTTTTAACCTGTGATTTTAAAGCTGGATTAAAGAGTCTAAAAACATTTTTTTTCTCACCAAGACTGATTTCAGATATTTGGAAAATAGAAGCCATGACCTCTTTATTATCCCACTAAGATAAAATAAATGTATCCATTGAAGCTACTTTTTTTCCCTTTTTCTTTTCACCAGAGCACTACTCAGCTCTGGCTTACGGTGGTGCCAGGGATTGAACCTGGAATGTCAGAGCTACAGGTAGGAGTCCTTTTGCATGACCATTATGTTATCTCCCCAGCACCACTTCCTTTTTTTTTCTTTAAAGTTGTTTGAACACATGCCAGACACACACAGCACCTCCCCCTCCCCCCTGTGCTCACAGGGGAGAACTCGAATCTCACCCCATTTCCGCTGGACCTCTCCTTCCTGTGATTATCTTATTTAACCAAATGGTTTTTTCAATTCTATTTTAATGGACAAAGATGCAGAGAGACAGAAACTCACCACAGCACCAAAAGTTTCTTCACTGCCATGGTGGCTAGGCTTGATCCTGGGTTGTGCCCACAAAAAAGCAAATAAAAGCACTATCCAGGCAAGCTGTCTTGCCTGCCTGAGATGTACCAAATGTTTTAGTCTACTCTTTGTTGTTGAACATGTAGTTTTCAACCAAGTCGATGATGTTTTCATTATTCCCCTAGCTCCCAACTCTGCCTGCTTAAGCATGTTTACAAAACACATTCTTGAAAGTTGTTGATAAGATTGTCTTTTAGGAGACTGGGTGGTAGCGCAGTGGATTAAGTGCATATGGCGTGAAGCACCAGGACTGGTGTAAGGATCCTAGTTAGAGTCCCCGGCTTCCCACCTGCAGGAAGGATTGCTTCACAAGTGGTGAAGCAGGTCTGCAGGTGTCTATCTTTCTCTCCCCCTCTCTGTCTTCCCCTCATCTCTCCATTTCTCTGTCCTATCCAACAACAATGACAACAGCAACAATAATAACAACAACAGTGATAATCACCAAAGGAAACAAAAGGAGAAAAAATAGCCTCCAGGAGCAGTGGATTTGTAGTGCAGGCACCAAGCCCCAGTGGTAACCCTGGAGGCAAAAAAAAAAGTCTTTTTTAATTTTTTCCATAAAGTTGTCTGTTGTGAACAACATTGACCAAATCCACAGGAAGACTCACCATATTTGGTGTTGAGTCTGATTTGAAGGCCTATTTTATCATAGAATTTCAGAAACAATTAAGTTAAATTGAAAGTATTTTCTAAGTTACTCTAAATCTTTGATTAAGGACATCAAAGAAAATCACCATCTACACAACTTTCTCTCATCTGTAAGGGAATAGTAGGGGATGAGAAGAAGTACTCACCTGCAGAGCCAGGGCAATAGCTCAGTGAGAAATGTTGGGTTGACAAGACTGAGGATCCAGGATTGAATCCCATGCTCCCCAGAGTGATATAGCTTGAGCCTGAGACCACATAGTCAACGACTGCCACCTCTCCAGATTCAAAGGAGGTCTTGAAACTTTACATCAGGCTCAACCTGATGCTGTTGACTGGCTACGGAAGAAGGGCAAACGCTAGAAGAAGAAGCCTGAGACCAAGACTGCCAAACAAAGGAGAGAGTGGAGTGAGGCATAGAAAGATTAGAGAGAAGACTGTCTACATTTGACATGATGTAGAGTGCTCACTTTTTTTGTGTGAGAGACACTGGGTTTGCTTCCTAGCACCAGATGTAAGAACCATGGGTGGTATAAGGTCATGGTGGAAAAGTTTATCTCCCAGGTGGCACCCAATAACCTTTGCTGTGCAATATTCATTCTCTTGTGTGATCCCTCACAACAGTGTCTCAGAATCACTCTGTGATTGACTGAACACATTGGTAGTGTTGGTGTGTGACATCTAAATCTAGGTCATGGATGACGTTGCCACTAGCCTGACTGTCTTCTGACTGTCTACTTCTCTGGTGGGGCCAGCCACTGTAGATATGTGTGTCATGAGGATCCACTTGTAATCTAGAGAGAGAATCACAACAGGGACTGGTTGAATTCACTTGCCAGTAATGTCAACTTATTGTCCATATGAGTGTGCTATTTTGGTGTTGGTATGCTTCTAAAAACCCCTTCTGTTTCATTAGTTTAATCCCCCCTGCTTAACACTATTCTATTTACATAACCACTTCATTCTATTTACATAACTGCTGTTAACAAGCACCACCCTCCCTCCAGGGCATTGGTGGTTCAGTGATAGAATTCTTGCCTGCTCCGCCCCCTCTCCTTGTCATACCCTGATTTTCACCAGTCACTTTTCTCTCCACCCTCTCTGCATCACATCCTGTTCCCACCCTACTGGGCTAGTATATTTATAAGGACAAGATTGTTTGTAGTTTTTAGTTTAGCTTAGCTTGGTATAGATTGTGCTGTGTCCTGCATGAATAAAGAGATACTGCGTACAGCTCAACCATGAGTCCCAGGTCGTCTGTTACCCGCCCGTGAAGCCAGCCCGACGAAAACAACATAATGGCACCTACAGTGTGGGACCGGACCTGCGCAACTCCCAGATAAGTGAAGACTTTGCCTACCTATGCACTATGGTCTTCTCTTCTACTTATGAAGAGGTTTGCCAAAGCCTCTACTGTTTCATCATGAGACAGTTACTCTGTCTCTGGAACATTTTGCTCGGGGCCACACTTTGTTTCCCTGACCAGGAACTTTGGTTTCTTGTGACCCTAATCATAGAGCTTGGGAGATGCACGGAGATTTCTCCTCGGACTTTCTGGATTCCCTCTCCCATGTTTCCCGAGGAAAAGGACTACATTTTGCTCCCGGCCACAATTTGGTTATTTATGACTGTGATCGTAGACCTTGGGATATGCATGGGGATTTCCACTGGGACTTTCTGGACTTCTCGCATGTTTCCCATGGAGAAGGACTACTCTAATTTGAGGAGCATTCTCCAGTACCCTGGAAGTCCCCAAGAATGGAGACACGTGGTTAGTTCTACTCTCCTGATTGGATTCTTTCTTCGATGGGAAGACGCTTTTAAAAATGGGTGCCTGAAGCAATCCAGCAGGAACAGTCAGAAGCACCCTAAATGGAATTTCGAGGAGCTTTTTGGACTAGGACGCCCTCCGGGGACTCATGATACTACATGGTGAGATCTGTTTCATAAGAGAGTGATTTAAATGACTGAATTTTTGTTTGACATTGACTTAAAAAAAATGCTGGATGCAGCCATGATTTCTAGAGACATCCAGAAACAATCCAAAAAATTGTTTTTTTCCCTCCTTTGATTTCTTTTTTACATCTTGGCATAAATCTGAAACGTTTAATCCTGAAATGGTATGAGTTCTGGGTGGGGCTGATAGTGCAATGATTATGTTAATTATTCTCATGCCTGAGGCTTCTACCGTGGTTCTTCTGTTTACCTTTCTACATTTTATTGACTTTAAACAGTTTAAACAACCTTAAAATCATACTAGAAAGGACTTCCAATTATAATGGAGTTATCAATTATAGTAAACTTCTAATCTGCTACAAGTTTTGTTTGACAAGTAAGTGAATTTCAGCTATCAAGTCTTCACATGAAAAAGCATCTACTCAAATGGAATTCCTGGAAATCCATTTGGACCCCTGTTCTCTGACATCACCCACAAGATGGAATGACTACAACACACCCCCGGAAACCAATGATGTGACCTGGCACGACCTGAAGAAACAGACTCCAAAGCTCACTTTCTACAGAAAAGCGGAATTCTGGTGGCCGACATTCCCCATCGAGACAGACATGCAGCATTTCATCGCTTGGCATTTTCTTCTGTGGTCAGCTACTTTGGACTGACACCTCCATCGGACTTACTGGTACATGCTGCTGTGTTTCTCAAAGACTAACTTCAGCCAATTGCCTTGAGACTTTATAGACCATGTCCCCTCGCCTGCAGGCTCTGTTCTCAGAGACAGAAAACTCTCCCTCCTTATTAGGTTATGCCCACAGAGGTAGGAAACACCCTTTGAGGCAAGAGATGCCCCCAGAGGCATGAAGCGCTCCCAGAGGCAAGAAATGCTCTTTCGCCTGCTAGAACTTGCCCTTTGAGGCAAGAAACGTTCCCCTTGGCATCACACTGGTTATTGCTGCTCGCCTATTTTGTTTTCCATGTCTTATGCCCGTTCTTTTGAAAACGCCTGTACGATATAGGTTTCTGTTCACCCCACAATCCTGATACTATGGCCATTAGTTAAAAAGAAAGGGGGAATTGTTGGTATGCTTCTAAAAACCCCTTCTGTTTCATTAGTTTAATCCCCCCTGCTTAACACTATTCTATTTACATAACCACTTCATTCTATTTACATAACTGCTGTTAACAAGCACCACCCTCCCTCCAGGGCATTGGTGGTTCAGTGATAGAATTCTTGCCTGCTCCGCCCCCTCTCCTTGTCATACCCTGATTTTCACCAGTCACTTTTCTCTCCACCCTCTCTGCGTCACATCCTGTTCCCACCCTACTGGGCTAGTATTTTATAAGGACAAGATTGTTTGGAGTAGTTGAGTTTAGCTTAGCTTGGTATAGATTGTGCTGCGTCCTGCATGAATAAAGAGATACTGCGTACAGCTCAACCATGAGTCCCGGGTCGTCTGTTACCCGCCTGTGAAGCCAGCCTGGTGAAAACAACATTTTGGAAATGATCTTCAGGCTTCAAGTCCAGCCCCATTTGCCATCTTTACTGAAACTTCATGAGACATCCTATGCCAGGACTTCTCAGAGTCATTCCTGAATTTCTGTCCTTAGTCAAAGACTTAGAATACATGGTAAAGTATTTTCAATTTAGCTTAATTGTCTTTGGGATTTTATGGTAAAATAGGCCTCCAAATTTACTTTCAACCCAGTGGACAATAGAAAGCATTTGACAGATTCAACACCAAATATGAGCAGTCTTCCTGTAGATTTGGTTAATGTTGTTCATTGAGCTTTATAGAAAAAATTAAAAAGATAAATGTTTTAAAGGTGCTATTATGACAGCTCATTGGGTGGGGTACCTGTCTTGACATATGGATGACTCAGATTTGAGACCCCAGCACTACATGGGAAGTTCTGTAGCACCAGGGAAGCTCTGATACTATGGTATCACCCCTGCCCCCTTTCTGTCTCTACTGAATGAAAAAGTGTCCAGGAGCGGTGAATTCACACATGCTGGCGATCCCTGCTTTGAAAAATTAAAGGGAATATTTTGTTTCTGTTTTAAATTATGGGACAACTTGTTTTACCGTTGTAAATAAAACCTGGAGGAACAAATTTGGAAAAAGCTCTACTTTCAAAGTGTTGACACTTGTGTGCAATGGGAAAATGTTTCTTCTCAGACCCACAAAGTGTGATAAATCTACTGATGGGTCATCCAAAGGAGTCACTAGAAGCAAGAAGATGACTTAAGAGGTCACTGCACTAGTTCAGACAAGATGCTATGCCTCAATAAAGATACTGCTTGTGGGCCTGGAGGTAACCCAGGGGTGAGAGCCATGGACAGCCAATGTGGAGAGCACGTGTGAAGAAGCGGTGAAGGATAATGCATTGACTGAGCCCAGGGAGGCAGAGGAACCTCAGCCTTATACACTTAAAGAGGCAACATTGAAATAAACTGGGAAACTGGTGCAGCTTCTTTGGAAAAGATATGAAACATACTTAAAAATATTCCCCATCTGCAAGGGAGTCGCTTCACAGGCGGTGAAGCAGGTCTGCACTTGTCTATCTTTCTCTCCCCCTATTTTCCCCTCCTCTCTCCATTTCTCTCTGTCCTATCCAACAATGAAAAAAAAATATATGGTGGGCTGAGGAGAGGTGGCTTTGGTGTGACAGTATAATCATTATGCAAAAACATTCTCATGCCCGAGGCTCTGAGGTCCTAGGCTCAATCCCCAACACTACTGTAAACCAGAGCTGAGCAGTACTCTGGTAAAAAAAAAAAAAGTATACATACATATTTATTTATCTTTCAAAAAAGGAAGTAATTTATGGTCTTGTAGTACAATTTATAGATATATATCCTAAGTTCATGAAAACACTGATTTGAAAGGATATATGTACTTCTGTGCTCATAAATGCCCAGTTAAAATAGCCAAATTATTGAAACAACCTAAATACCCATCGGCGGATGACTGGATAAAGAAGTTATGGGGTGTATGTTCCATAGACTACTAATCAGCAGTTTAAAAAGATGACGTGTGTCTTTTGAGAGGGAACTGGAGGTGATTATGCTAAGCAAAAGAAGGAAATGAAAGACAACTACCAGATGATTTCACTCATATGTAAAATATAGATACTTAAAACAAATGAACTTTTAAAAATAAGCAAACTGATGCCTAGACTGAAAACAATGGTGGTTATTGAAGGAAAGAGGAGGAGTGTGAGGACAGATGGAGAGATGGCTTTGGTGTGACAACACTGGAACTTTGGTAGTGGGTGTAGTGAGTCTTATCCACATACGTATGAGTGAAATTATACTCTGAAAATGCTATAATATTATAAGCCATTGTTAGGTCAACTAAAAATATTTTTAAAACTTTTTAAAAAATGTTTTATTTACTTATTCTAATGAGAGAGATACAGAGAAAGAAACAGAGAGAGAGCAAGACCAGAATACTTAGCAACTTTGATTTATGGTGGTGCTAGGGACTGAACCTGAGACCTCAGTGCCTCAGGCATAAAAGTCTTTTTGCATAACCAGCCCCATATATTCCATCTGTCATTGCCACCAGGGTTACTGCTTGGGCTCAATGCCTGCCGGTGACCAGCCCAACCCCCCTGGTTTTTTTCCTCTCTTTTTGGTAGAGACTAGGAAAAACTGAGAGGAGAGAAGGAGAGAGAGGGGAAAAAGAGAAAGAGACACAGCTGCAGCAGTACTGCTCACCATTTGTGAAGCTTCCTTCTTCAGGTGGAGACTGGGACCTTGAACCCTGATCCTTGCACATGGTAATGTGTGTGCTCTACCAGGTACCTCACCACCATTTTTTTTTCTTTTGAAATGCTGAGGTCTTGTGTCATTTTTTATTTCAGAAACAAAATAGAGACAGAGGCATACTTATAGAGACAGTGGAGAGGGAGAGAAACCATTTAAAATTTATTTATTCCCTTTCGCTGCCCTTATTGTTTTATTGTTGTTGCTATTGGTGTTGTTGTTGCTGAATAGGACAGAGAGAAACGGAGAGAGGAGGGTAAGACAGAAAGGGGGAGAAAGACACCTACAGACCTGCTTCACTGCCTGTGAAGCAACTGAAGGAGAGAAACCAAAGCATCAGAGGATCCCTTGGTAGTGTGGCACTCCCATGTGGTACCATGGCTTGCACCTGGACCACATATATGGCAAAGTGGACACCTTACCAGGTGAGCTAACTTCCGATTCCTAAAATGTCTTTTAAAAATATTTTTATTTTTATTTATTTATTCCCTTTTGTTGCCCTTCTGAAATATATCTTTGTAATTAAAAATAAATATACAAAAAATGAACCCTGGCTTGGAGGCTGGGGTGGATAGGAGTGACAGTTTTCCTAGGTCAGAGCTCCCTATGTTCAGAGCTCAGGGGAACGTGGGCTACCAGGCTCCTTCACACACTCGGCTGTTTGGGTCATCTAGCCCTGAAAGCCACAGCTACCCCATGTCACAGTGCATTTTCCTCACAGCCAAGTCTTCCCCAGCAACAGCCTCCACCACCAGTCATTTTAGACGTGGCCTTTGCGAACCTGAGGAGCAGTGTTCACTTGTGGGTACCTGTCCTCCAGCTGACAGCCCGTGACCCACGCACAGAGCAGGAGGGAAATTCAGCTACGCCTGAGAAGTGATAGTCTGCCACTGCTTCCATCTGCTGGGGGACAGGGAGCTAGAGCCTCAATTTTCCAGAATGCCTCTGCCTGCCTCACTTCCTTCCACCCTCCTGCTGCTGCCTGCTGACTTCCGTGTAGATCCCATGCTGGAAAATCCAACGCCTGCCCATCACTCCCAGTCGGATGGGAGCTTTTTGTGTAATTGCCATGCATGACAGTGACAAAGAGCCCGGAGGTAAAAATCTGGCTGGATAATGTTAGAAAACCACCAGGACATAAATACTGCTTTTATAGATCCCACAACAGACCCGAGCAAAAGCCCTTTGCGATTCATAATGTGATGTGTTGCACTGGAGGGAGAGAGGGTGAGGAACTTCTTGAATAGAGTCTACAGTGAGGGTCTGAGGTCCGTCCCTGCACGTGACTGTCCCAGGGTTGTGAGTTATCCCTGCAGGAAGTTTTATTTATTTAAAATTTTTAATCTTTATTTATTTATTGGATAGAGACTGCCAGGAATTGAGAGGGGAGGGGGAGATGGAAAGGGAGAGAGACAGAGAGACACCTGCAGCCCTGCTTCACCACTCATGAAGCTTTCCCCCTGCAGGTGGGGGCCAGCGGCTTGACCCTGGGTCCTTGCGCACTGTAATGTGGACACTTAATGAGGTACACCACTGCCTGGCCCCAATTTTATTTTATTTTAAGAGTAATTTATTCATTGAGGGGAGAGAGGGACAGAAACAGAATCAGAGCAGAACTCTGGCTGATGGTATGCTGGAAATCAAACTCAGGACATCACACAGGCAAGGCCTGTGTTTCACTGCTGAAAGACCATCTGGATCACTGCAAGAATTTTTAACTGAATACGATGGCTAAGAAGACTGATAGGAGCATATTCTGTCTACCTGGATGTCCTACCTTGTGACCTCAGCACCCATCTTTGTAATAATTTTGATGCCAAGTGGAATTTATTTTTGTCCTCACCCACATTTTTTAATGTGTTAATAGTTTTCCTTTCTTTTTTTCTATTGCCAAATAGTATTATGATAAGTAAATATACTACAATCTGCTTAACCATTCACTTGTGGGTAAATATTTGGGTCATCATCAGATTTTTCCCACTATTCACAAAGTATTTATAACTTATCCTACAAGCCAGAGAGAAAGCATAATTATCATGCAAGGGACTTGCATGTGAGAGGTTTGATTCCTGAAACTACCAGTTAGTAGAGCTGAGTGGTGGTCTTATTCTCATCAAAAGCAAGGAACAAAGGAAAAAAAAAAAAACCTCATACATGTCTTTTGGTTTATTTCCATGTTGTGTTTTTTGGGATACAAAACAAAATTCTTTAAAAAAAATTTTTAATTATCTTTACATATTTATTGGATATAGGCAGCCAGAAATCAAGAGGGAAGGGGTGATAGAGAGGGAAAGAGACAGACCCCTGCAGCACTGCTTCACCGCTTGGCAAAGCTTTCCCCCTGCAGGTGGGGACTGGGAGCTTGAACCTGGGTCCTTGTGCATTGTAGCATGTATGCTCAACAAGGTGCGCCACCACCTGGTCCCCAAAGCAAAATTCTTAGATAGTAAAAAATATGTATATTTAATATTTAAGAAATTGTTCTAGGATGGGGGGAGATAGCATAATGTTTATGCAAAGAGACTAAGGTGCCTGAGGCTCTAAACTTTGAGGTTTGATCCCCTGCACCATCATAAGAACTGAACAGTAGTCTGATTATAAACGGAAAAAAACAAAAGATTTATCAAGAAATTGACAGCTAATCTTTCAAAGTGGCTGCACTAGTTCATCCTTGCAACTCACAGTTGTGAGTTCCCAACATTTAACATTGCCAGCTTTAAATATTTCTGCCACTCTTGGGGGTGTGAAAATTCTCACTGTGGCTGTAATTACATTTTCCAGGGACTAATGATGTCAAACAGCTTTTCAAGTACTAATCTGTCTTCTCTGTAGCTTCCTCTCATTCTTTAAAAAACATCAGACTGTCTTTTTCTTCACTTTATCTCACTATTCACTTAACAGCAGTATTGATACATATTATGGATCAAGGATCAAATGCCTTGTCAGACAAATGTGTTGTGAATATCTCCTCCTCATTTACAGTTTGCCTCTTTATATTCATAATGTCATTTGATGAGTGAAAACTGAATTTTGATGCAATTTAATAAATCAAGTTTTAATTTTATGGCCAGTGTGAATCTATTTCTGGACTTAACATTTTGTTGTATTGGTCTATTTGTCTACCTTTATGACAATTTCCACTCTCTTGATTCACACAGGGATGTTATTTTATTTCAAAGATATGTAGAGCAGTGTCGATGAAGTTGTTTGAGGGGGTTGACTGCACAGAGCCAGACTTCCAGCTTTCTGATTCACCATCTCTAGTAAGTGGATTGTGGTTTTCAGACAGCAGATGGCTGTTGCTTTTTTGGCTTCACAATCTAGCTCTTTGTAGGATGAAAGGAGACCATAGTTTAAGAGCCAAGTAGAGTGTCTCCTTTTTATGAGAAGCAAAACAAAACAAGACTAAAGCCATAATTAAAAACCTTCCACTTCATAGCCATACAAGCACACATTAGGAAACAAGAAAAAGCACAAATAAACAACCTGATTGAACACTTTAAAGACCTAGAAGAAGAAGAACAAAGGAACCCTAAAGCAATCAGGAGGACAGAAATAACTAAAGTTAGGGTAGAAATAAACAACATTGAAAATAAGAAAACCATACAAAAGATCAACGAAAGTGAATGTTGGTTCTTTGAAAGAGTGAAAAAAAATTGACAAACCTTTAGCCAGACTCACAAAACAAAAAAGGGAGAAGACCCAAATAAATCAGATACTAAATGAAAGAGGAAATATCACAACAGACACTGCAGAAATTCAGCATATCATGTGAGGCTTCTATGAACAACTATACGCCACCAAGCTAGAGAACCTGGAAGAAGTGGTCAATTTCCCAGATACCTACAAACTTCCAAAATTAAGTAAAGAGGAAGTAGATAACATGAACAGGCCCATCACAGCTAATGAAATTGAAACAGTTATCAAAAACCTTCCCAAGAATAAAAGTCCTGGACCAGATGGTTTTACAAATTAATTCTACAAAACCTTCAAAGAAGAACTAATACCTCTACCTTTAAAAGTCTTCTAGAAGACTGAAGACACTGGAATGCTCTCTTCCAGCTTCTATGAAGCCAACATCACTTTGATACCAAAGTCAGACAGGAACACAACCAAAAAAGAAAACTACAGATGATAAACATAGATGCTAAAATATTGAACAAAATTCTAGCCAACCGGATACAGCAGTATATTTAAAAGATTGTTCATTATGACCAAGTGGGTTTATCCCAGGCATGCAAGGTTGGTTTAATATATGCAAATCAATCAATGTGACCACAACATCAACAAAGGCAAGACCAAAAACCACATAGTCATAATATCAATAGATGCAGAGAAAGCCTTGACAAAATACAACATCCCTTTATGATCAAAACACTACAAAAAATGGGAATAGATGGAAAATTCCTGAAGATAGTGGAGTCTATATATAGCAGACCTACAGCCAACATCATACTCAATATTGAAAAACTGGAAGCATTTCCCCTCAGATCAGGTATTAGACAGGGCTGCCCACTATCACTATTATTTTTCAACATAGTGTTGGAAGTTCTTGCCATAGCAATCAGGCAGGACCAAGGAATTAAAGGGATACAGATTGGAAGAGAAGTCAAAGTCTCCCTATTTGCAGATGACATGATAGTATAACATAGAAAAACCCAAGGAATCCAGCAGGAAGCTTTTGGGAATCATCAGGCAATACAGTAAGGTGTCAGGCTACAAAATTAACATTCAGAGAGTTGGGCGGTAGCACAGTGGGTTAAGCGTACTTGGTGCGAAGTGCAAGGACCAGTGTAAGGATCCCGGTTTGAGCCCCTGGCTCCCCACCTACAGGGGAGTCACTTCACAAGCAGTGAAGCGGGTCTGTAGGTGTCTATCTTTCTCTCCCCCTCATTGTCTTCCCCTCCTCTCTCCATTTCTCTCTTTCTTATCCAACAGTGATGACAACAACAACAGCAATAATAACTACAACAATAAAAAAACAAGGGCAACAAAAGGGAAAATAAATAAATATAAAAAATAATAACATTCAAAAGTCAGTGGCATTCCTCTATGCAAACACTAAGTTAGAAGAAGTTGAAATTCAGAAATCAATTCCTTTTACTAGAGCAACAAAAACAATAAAATATCTAGGAATAAACCTAACCAAAGAAGTGAAAGACTTGTACACTGAAAATTGTGAGTCACTACTCAAGGAAACTGAAAAAGACACAAAGAAGTGGAAAGATATTCCATGTTCATGGGTTGGAAGAATTAACATCATCAAAATGAATAAACTACCCAGAGTCATATACAAATTTAATGCTATCCCTATCAAGATTCCAAACACATTTATTAGGAGAATAGAATAAATGCTACAAATGTTTATCTGGAACCAGAAATGTCAGGAAATTTTGAGGATGTGGTTGAGCTTGGCAGGGCTTGACTTGAGGGGATATCCATCCTGTCAGTCTCTCTCTCTCTACTGAGAGGTTGAACGAGGAGGGACACAACTCCCCAGGGTTTGCCTCATCTTATCAGACTCCCTGCCTCACAAAGCACCCTGCATTCCTGTATGGCCTGCTCCCTTATTATCTACATAATCATTGTTTTGCCTGAAAGATCCCCACCCATTCCATTCCTTTGATCTATCTTCTTTCTACCCTCAAGACCCTCCCTGCCTGCAGGGTATTATTAATCCTACCAATTAAAACCCTCACAGCAGTTGCTAAGGAAGTTCCTGCCTTTCCCAGCTCCCTTTTGCCTTTCTCCACCCCTTTCCAAACCATGTGAAGCCATTTCCGTTTCTGACTTGCCACTTCTGGGTCCAACTTTTAAAAAGCCTTGGCTCTCTGATCAATAAAGAATTTAATTGCCTCACTACCACCAGCTGTATCCCTGGGTCATCTCTCTTGCGTCACTCACTGAGTGAGTAGCAGCCCAGGTTGGCTCTGGTTGCGATCTCTCCAACCCAGAGAGTATGCGCATGAGAAGAGGCACCCCCATGATAGCCTGGCACAGAAAAGACCTAGAATTGCCAAAACAATCTAGAGAAGAAAGAATAGAACTGGAGGCATCACACTCCCAGATCTCAGATTGTATTATAGGGCCATTGTCATCAAAACTGCTAGGTACTGGAACATGAATAGACACACTGACCAGTGGAATAGAATTGAGAGCCCAGAAGTAAGTCCCCACACCTATGGACTCTAATCTTTGACAAAGGTGCCCAGACTATTAAATGGGGAAAGCAGAGTCTCTTCAACAAATGGTGTTGGAAAAAATGGGTTGAAACATGCAGAAGAATGAAACTGAATCACTATATTTCACCAAATACAAAATTCCAAGTGGATCACGGACTTGGATGTTAGACCAGAAGCTATCAGATACTTAGAGGAAAATATTAGCAGAACTCTTCGCATAAATTTTAAAGACATCTTCAATGAAATGAATCCAATTACAAAGAAGACTAAGGCAAGCATAAACCTATGGGACTACATCAAATTAAAAAGCTTCTTCACAGCAAAAGAAACCACTACCCAAACCAAGAGACCCCTCACAGAATGGGAGAAGATCTTTACATGCCATACATCAGACAAGAGTTTAATAACCAACATATATAAAGAGCTTGCCAAACTCAACCACAAGAAAACAAGTAACCCATCCAAAAATGGGGAGAGTACGTGGACAGAATATTCACCACAGAAGAGATCCAAAAGGCTGAGAAACCCATGAAAAAATGCCCCAATAAAGAAATTTAAAAAAAAAACCTTCCACACTCATATAAAGAAGTTGAAAATGAATATGGGAGGATCTCACTCATAGACAGAAGTTGAAAAGATCAGAAGGGACAACACAAAGCAGAACTTGGACTAGAGCTGGTGTATTACACCAAAGTAAAAGGCTCTGGGGTAGGGAGCAGGTTCAGGTCCTGGAACATTATGGCAGAGGAGGACCTAGTAGGGGCTGAATTGTTATGTGGAAAACTGGGAAATAATATGCATATACAAACTATTGTATTTTACTGTCAACTATAAGCCATTAATCCCCCAATAAATAAATGAAAAATAGTAAATCTTCCATAGACCCCAACTAGAATTGTGTACATCTTATCCACCCAGCTTGAACTGATCACATGGCCTCCACTACATGGCAATGAAGTCCAGGGAGGGAAATCATTTCAAGACAGCACATTCGGGAGAATGCTATACCCTAACTCTATTAGTAAACCAGCAATGCAGCAAATGGTGGGGATTGTTCCTCTGATTTAGACCAATGTAGAATTTACCCTTTGAGCTGGCGTGGGTCAGTATTACCAGAATGCTTGGGTGCTACTGAGCAAGAAAGGAGTAGAGTGACTTCATTATGCTTCCATGCTCCCAGATGGTATAAAAATGAAGAGTGAAAAATATCTAAGAAAAATATCCACATTATATTTAGCTTCATTGGGTTTTACTTCTTCAGGGGATTGTATAGCAGTACTTCTTTACCTGACTAGTGGTTCACAGGAGGATGTAAGATTCATGAGGGGAGTTTACAAGCATTACAATATCCCTTCCTTTTATAAGGCTGCCTCTATCTGAAGTATAAACACCCATTTTGTATGAATTAATTTTTTATGCTGTTTTACTACAGCAGTGATCAGTTTTGGCTGATGGTGGTGTGGGAGATTGAACCTGGGACTTTGGTACCTCAGGCATGAGAGTCTCTTTGCATAACCATTATGCTATCTACCCCCTGATGTAAAGACCCATTTTGATTCAGTTTATTAATTACATTTGCGCAATTTGAAACTTGTGCTTATTTCTGCTCTTCTTTCTTCCTTTCTCTCTCTCTTTCTCTCTCTCTCTTTTTTTTTCTTTCTTTCTTTCTTTCTTTCTTTCTTTCTTTCTTTCTTTCTTTCTTTCTTTCTTTCTTTCATTTTTACAGCCAAAGAGAATGAAAGAGACCACCACACCTAGCTTCATTCTATGTAGTAGGGGTTGGGTTCACACCTGGGTCATTCACAGGAAAATCAGCATACTATCCATGTGAACTAGTTCATCTGTTTTAAATATTACCCCTGTAAAACAGTCATTTAATCAATGTCTTAGAAGCTCAAAGCCGCAGGAAACATTATGGAAGATGTTTAGGTGCTGGTGAATCCCATGAGCACCTTACATTTCTGTCCAGAGCCTGCCATTTGCCCCTTGGTGACAGAGCAAAAGGCTCCTACAGGGTGATGATGGCAGTCTTACCACGACCCCTGGCAGGTGTTGCTCTTCTTCCAGGATGGAAAAATCCCTTACAGTACTTGTGAATCCATTTATACTGCCGACCGTCGAGTCATTTAATCTTTAGTAGTATTCCATCCTTGTTCTTAGGAGAGATGGAATTAGGCTGGGTGGTAGGATACCTGGCTGAGTGCAAAGGTTACCATGTGTAAGGACATTTGGTCCCTACCAGTAGGGAGGGAGCTTCCTGAGTAGAGAAGTAGTGCTCCAGGCATATCTATATCTGTATCTGTATCTATATCTATCTATCTATCTATCTATCTATCTATCTATCTATCTATCTATCATCTATATATCTATTTATCTGTCTATCATCTCCTTCATTCCTCTCAATTTCTCTCTGTCCTATCAAATAAGAGGAAAAAAACAACAACAGCTAGCTACTGGGAGCAGTTGATTCATCATGTAGGCACTGAGCCCTAGAGATAACTCTGGTGGCTAAATAAATAAATACTAATGAAAAGGAGGAGCTGGAAGTAAGTCACAGCAATCAGGTCAGAGCATAGCAAACCTCAACCCTAAATTTGTTTTTTGTACCATTTTATTTTATTTTATTTTATTTTATTTAAGAAAGGATTAACAAAACCATAGGGTAGGAGGGGTACACACAATTCCCACCACCTAATCTCCATATCCCACCCCCTCCCCTGATAGCTTTCCCCCTCTCTATCCCTCTGGGAGCATAGACCCAGGGTCATTGTGTCAACCCCAAATTTTTTTGGTGAGTTGAATTGAGATACAAATGCCTCCTTTTCTGGAGAAGGGGGGAGCTTCATAAGGGATTATTTTGAGTTGTGTTCACTCATATTGACTGCTCATTGGTTTCCTAGGAGAACTGGAAGTTATCAGAAGTGGAGGAGGCCTTACACAGTTGAAATTTATTCTCTCATGGTTTTGGAGTTGAGGTGTCCCAAATTAACATGTCCTGGTCCATGTTTTCTTGGAAGGCTAGAGGGGGCAGTCTGCAGTCTGTTCTGTGTGTTTTTGGTCCTAGCTTCAGAACTTGTCATCCTTAGTGTTCCTTTCAGTGTCTGCCTCGATTGTCACATGGCTTTCTCTTTCATGTTTCTCTTCTCTTCTTCATCTAAGGACATAAGGCACATTGGATAAGGGCCGACTCTGCTTCACTATGACTTCAGTTCAACTGACGACATCTGCTCTGACCCCTGCCTGCGATGAAAGTGCATTCTAAGGTTCTGGAGGTTAGCATGCAAACATCTTTGGCGGCTGTAATTCAACTGAAAGCAGCTACCAAGACAAATCATGAACCTTATAAAGTGGACCAGAACAAGATACCAGGGCTAGTCTCTCATGAAGGCTAGGAACAAAGCCATGCTAATAGGTGAAGTATATCTTCTTCATGTCAGACTAGGCAGGGCTACTTCTCTAGGTAACAATGGAGACCATCTTTACCTCTCTCATTGTTGGGGGGGGGGGGGTCTGTTTTGGAATGAACAAGCAGAATTACTGTTTTTGTGACAGAACTTAGAGAAGAAGAAGAAAATGATGCACCATGACTTAGCTCTGCAGGCAAAGAGCATCTGAGGATTCTTGGGCCCTGGCTCTGGATGTACCTATGACTGGCTTCCCTTCCAGCCATGCCTGGCTCTATGAGCTACAGCCTTTCTTGTTATCTTGTATTGACACCACTGCAAAATCAGCAAAGGCTGGGCGGGGCCGGGAGGACTCTGCCTTCATTTGAACAAAGCTTGAGGTGTCAGCTTTTCTACAACACAAAAAGACTTTTCTGGATTCAGGATGGGAGATGAGGATACTAGATGGAGATACAGGATGGAGAATCAGCTTCCTCAAGAAGGGAAGGAGTTGGGATGCCAGGCCTCAAAACTGAATGAAGCAGAGTGACAGAGAGGTTGGGAAAGAGGAAGTGTCTACATGAAACATTGCCCTTCTACAGACCTGAATCCACAAGGCTTCCTCTCTGTAGGGTACAAGGAAATAAGTAGATGACATTGCAGCTTCTGGTCTCTCCCTCCCACATTGCCCTGCCCTTGCCCCACAGTTAAAAAACTACACCAATTCCTCTTCTTGGTTGGGCTGTGTCTGGTCTGCAGAAAGCTGGTGGGGCAAGAGGCACCCAGAAACAGGACAGAAATTACTTCCATGCTATGGGAACATGAGATGACAGTGTCATAGCTTTGGTGGAGATGGTGCACTGTCGTCACTTAAAGGGTAACTGTGGTTCCCCAATCCTGTACGCCTGCCTCTGTCCTTCCATCCTCTGTCCTTCCATCCTCTGCCCTCCCAGTGCCCCATGAAAAGAGGGAGCCTTGACAAATCTGGGTGATCTTGAAAGAATTGTGTGGAGCTCACTTCACTGTGATGCGGGCATTGTACAACTCCAAGGTGTCAACAGAAGCAAACATGCTATTTGACCACTACTTTCATATCTGTACAGGGGAAAGTGGCAGTGTTTGAATCTGGGGGAATTTTTAGGCACCTAAGTCACCTAGGTGGTGCCAGCTGTCTCTGAAGTGCTGGCACCGCTGTGTGTGTGTGTGTGTGTGTGTGTGTGTGTGTGTGTGTGTGAGGACATCTTTTCCGTGTCTTTACTAATCTACTTGGCTCCCAGAATAGCAGTGCTTTTGCAGCAAAGGCTCCCAGAAGTAATTTTAGGCATCCGGAGTGGTCTTGGGACCCACTTCCCACTCCACCTAAGCCTGAATCACAGGACTGCACTCCTAGCAAGCAGCTGTGAGGAGCTTATCTACCTTGCATTAGTGAACTGGGAGCTTTCTCAAGTCTCTCTCTGCAGGTGATACCCAGCCTGGGCTCTTTATAGATGGAAGTTTTATCAACACAGCATCAGTGATGGATGCCTTGATCTCTAAAGGAAAAGGCCTATACTGAGTATCCCCAGATCCACAGAAACTTGAGCAAATCTCTCTGTTCCTCTGAAAGGAAAAGACAGTTAACTCCTTTTATTTTCTGCTGGGAAAGACACTTGAATGAGTAATGGCTGTATTTCTTTCTTGTTGAGACCTCTTCCAGGTCCAAGCTGGAGGGTGTGTGTGAGGGAGGAGTGGGAGGCTGTCACAGCACACTTGGGGCGTCAGTCATGTTTGCGCAGCGCCACCACCGTCAAGGATAACATTCAGAGATTCCATTGCTCCTTCTGACCTCTCTGCCCACCTGGCTTCTGCCGGAGAGCCAGCAGGCAGGGCTGCCAGGGGCAGACTTGTCAGGCTGCCTGCTGTCCAGGACCCAGCACACAGGTTAGCAGCCTCCTCCCACAGGAACTCTAGGAGGAAGAACCTTGATCTTGTGAGACATCAATAGGGGGTTCTTTGGGGGCTTCTGTGGCCTCTGAGAAGACTGTTTGCTTGTATCCAGCTCTTGGGCGCTTGGCAGAATGTCCCCACTTAGCTCACAGTCTCTGGCTCCTGTTAGGAAATGCAGGGCTTGCCAAAGTGTTCATTTGACTGTGTGAGCAACTCCATTCCTGGCATCCATCTTGTTCCTCACACAGCAGTTGTGCTGTGCCCCTCCTCCAAGTTAACATTGAAAAAGAAATCCAGCCATTTTATTCTATTTTAAAACGGAAGCCAAGTTCCTTTTAAGAACATTTATTTATTTACTAATGAGAGAGAGAGACAGAGAAAGAGAGAGAGAGAGAGAGAGAGAGAGAGAAAGAGAGAGAGAGAGAAAGAGAGAGAGAGAAAGAGAGAGAGAGAGAAAGAGAGAGAGAGAGATGCACATGTGGTGCTAGGGATTGAAGCAATATTGAGCAACCAGAGTGGTCCTGGAACTCACTCCCAATTCTACCTACTACTAAATCAACATTCCTAGAAAGCTTTGTTCCATAAACTTGAACCAAGAAGCCACATTTCTAGCAAGCATCTATGAGGTGCTTATCTGTCTTGCGTTATATAGTGGACCTTACTTAAAGTTGCAAGTCCTGGGCTCCACTGCTGTGCTACCTCCCATGTCACTCAACTGAGTATTT
This sequence comes from Erinaceus europaeus, assembly GCF_950295315.1. NCBI lineage: Eukaryota > Metazoa > Chordata > Mammalia > Eulipotyphla > Erinaceidae > Erinaceus > Erinaceus europaeus. The sequence continues at coordinate 117,876,202 of NC_080166.1, read as the reverse complement.
ATTGCAGTGACATTGGTTCATAACATTGGAGAGAGGGCAGGTATATAACATTTTAACTGAGTACCTATATATCCTCCAGTGTAATTGTCACCGCCAGTTTAGTTCCTGTCATCCACCACACGCTTGGCACCTTCACCCATCTCTCCCCCACCCCAATGCTGTCTTTCTGGCACTTCCACTTGGCTAAGGCGTGGATACCTTCGTGGACAGACTGTTTCTTAGTCAGGTAAGGCACACCTCATGATTTACCATCTTGCTCCTTCTTTGAATTGACAAAGGGCTTTGAATGGGTGGGCTAAGGTTCCTTGGCTGCCATAAAATAAAGCCTCACTGGCTTTGGAGTCATGCTGTGTGGCTATTGCTGACTCTGAGGAAGAGAGAGAACCAGAAAATTACTCTGGCACACGTGATGTCAGGGATAGAACTCAGAACCTCAAGCTTGAGAGTCCAACATCTTATCCTCTGCACCATTTCTCAGGTCAAGATGATACATTTTGCACACACACATGCACACACATATACATGTATATATTAATTTTAATGAGAGTGATATACAGAAAGACCAGAGCTCTACACAGCTCTGGCTTATGGTGGTGCTGGGGATTGAATCTGAGAGCTTAGTGCTTTAGACATGAAGGTCTTTTTGCATAATCATTATGCTGTCTCCCCAGCCTGAGATTTTTTTTTTTTGCCTCCAGGGTTATTACTGTTCCTGGAGGCCATTTTTCCCCCCTTTTGTTGCCCTTGTTGTTGTAGCCTTGTGGTTATTATTGTTATTGTTGATGTCGTTCATTGTTGGATAGGACAGAGAGAAATGGAGAGAGGAGGGGAAGACAGAGAGGGGGATGAGATTTTTAAAATGTGTGTTTGTATTTAGAAAATGTGTCTGGTGTTTTCCCAACTGTTATGCACTTTTGGATGCCATGGATGATTTAAGCCCTCTGGCCATCTAAAAATCTCTAAGCAGTTCTCAATCGACCTTTATCTATGATAGAAACTGTATCATCTCTCAGGATATGTGAGAACATCTGTATTTCATCCAAATGCAATACACATATAAGGGCCCCTTTGGGTAACTTTTTAAAAGATTTATTGAAAGAGAGAGAGAGAGAGACCTGGAGAAAGAGTGAGATCAGAGCGCTGATCAACTTTTGTGCCAGGGACTGAACCTGGGACCTCTGGGGCCTCAGGCATGCATGTGAATTTGGTGTCCTGCTGCTGTGCTAGCATTCCAACCCTGGGGATATGTTTTCAAAAGCCTTAATACAGCTTTCAGGAATGATAAGCAAAATAGAATCACAGACAGAAGGGAATGTGAGTGTTTCAGATTACTAACATTGGAACCTTATGTTTAATGCAGTGTTAAAAGTTGACAATTAAGCTAGTGGGAGTCAGGAAATTCAATTAAAACTATCACAGTAGTATGAATGTAGCCACATCCTGTATTAGTTATGAAATCCATTTAACACCACAAACAATAATGTTTCTTAGCTAGTTATTCAAAAGAGGAGAAGGAACAAAGACACTTAAATGCTATATATACTCTGTTAATGTGGTTAGCTGGGGGGAAACTTAACTTCTAAATGCCTGGTAATTTAATCTGAGTATTGTATTTCCTTGCTTGTTGCCTAATTCCTCTTCTTGCTGTTTATCCCTATGAGAATGGTCTGTGTGTTCCCAGAGGGAAACTGACACAGAGCCCTGCAGCTGCCCAGCCTTGTCCCCACTTCTCTGTGTGCATGGATGCTCTTTCACTCTGTGTGCTGTCCCACTACTAATCTAGGGGTGGGGGACGTCCCCCCTTGTTGCTGTGTATTTGGGAAACAATGATGCTGTGATTCAGTTCTTCAGGCACTGCACAGGGTTCAGGGACTATGCTAAGTCAAGTCCATGCAAATGCCCAGAGATAACTTCTACTCCTCTTGTGAGATTATACACATCCATTTCTAATACACACATACCTGCATCTATTCAATAGCACAGCCAAGTGGGTCAATTCAGAGCTATGGTGCTTATCAGACATTTACTAAGGAATTACTCAAGTCAACCAAGCACTGAGAGCTTCAGTCATGTGCCAGAATGGCTGCTGATAAAGTGCTGTGTGCAAGATGTCAGGTGCAGGGCAGGGAGAATGTACACTTGACCATGTGCACAGAACTGGTTCAAGCTCCCAGCCACCACATGGGAGAATTGTGCAAAGGGGAAGCGAAGAGGCAGTGAAGAGGCATTCACTGTAATTCTCAGAGTTTGACAACTTTTTTTTTAACGTTCCCCCCCACTTTATTGGGGGATTAATATTTTACAGTGACCAGTAAATACAATTGTTTGTAAATGCATAACATTTCTCAGTTTTCCACATAACAATACAACCCCCACTAGGTCCTCTGTCATCCTTTTCCAGGACCTGAACTCTCCCCCGCACCCACCCCAGAGTCTTTTACTTTGGTGCAACACACCAACTCCAGTCCAGGTTCTGCTTAGTGTTTTCTCTTCTGATCTTGCTTTTCAACTTCTGCTTCTGACCATGATTACCATTGTTTTCCCTACCAAGGTTATTGCTGGTGCTCAGTGCCAGCACAATGCTTCTACCTCTGCCAGAGGCCATATTTTACTTCTTTCTTTTCTACTTTTGTTTCTTCTAACAAGATAGATACAGAGGAAGGGAGGGACAAAAAAAGATACCCAGAGCATCGCTCCACTACTCATGAAACTTTTCCCCTGCAGGTGGGGACTGGGAGCTTGAGCTATATCCTCATGTATGGTAATGTGTGTGTTCTACTGGTTCCACTATCCAACCCCAGGTTACCTTCTCCTCCCCCTCCCCTCCCCCTCTCCCTCCCCCTCCTCCTCCCCTTCTTCTTTTGTTTGGCACAAGTCCATTTGATTTATTCATCTATATTTCACATAAAAGTGAAAATATCTAGTAGTTGTCCTTCACTTTTTTAATACTTTTTGTTGCCTAGTATACTTACCTTCACTTTCATCCATTTTGTTTTAAATGATGCAGTCTCATCTTTTTAAATTGCATTGTAGTATTCCATTGAATATGTGTCTTAAAACTTCCTTACCCAGTCATCTTCCATAGACATTTATTTTGCTTTCATTTTTTTTTTTACATATATCTTTTCCAACCAGTGTTTTCTTCTTTTCTTTTCTTTTTTTTAAAATTTCTTTATTGGGGGAATTAATGTTTTACATTCAACAGTAAATACAATAGTTTGTACATAACACTTATCAGTTTTCCACATAATAATAGAGCCCCCACTAGGTCCTCTGTCATCCTTTTTGGACCTGCATTCTCCCCCCACCCCCACCCCAGAGTCTTTTACTTTGGTGCAATACGCCAATTCCAGTTCAGGTTCTACTTGTGTTTTCTCTTCTGATCTTGTTTTTCAACTTTTGCCTGAGAGTGAGATCATCCCATATTCATCCTTTTGTTACTGACTTGTTTCACTTAACATGATTTCTTCAAGCTCCATCCAAGATGAGCTGAAAATGGTGAAGTCACCATCTTTAACAGCTGAGTAGTGTTCCACTGTGTGTATACACCACAACTTGCTCAGCCACTCACCTGTTCCAACCAGTGTTTTCTTATCCGCTGGACGCGTGCCTCAGAGCAGGATTGCTGGACGATAAGGTATTCCCTTTTTTTTATTTGTTTAAGGACTGTCCATACTGTTCTGTGAAACCTTCTCTAACAGATTCATAGAATCAGGCAAACCCCTTTTGGCTTACTGATTTGCTTCTTCTTAGAGCAATTTTTTATCTCGTTCTTTCTTTTAGCTGTGATATGCTTTTGTTCTTGCTCATATTTCTTTTGGGCCTGAATTGTGACAGTGTTAAAGTGGTAGATTATGGCTAGAGATATAAATCTTCTTTTATATAGAAATGAAATCAATTATTGTTTAGGCCAGTTCAGAACATCAAACAGGTAATCATATCCCCTAACTAAAACTACAGACCAGAGCAAATAGTAGAAGAAAGGATTTACAATAAGATTTTAGTGTATATATCTTGGTCCTTCAGATATCCTTCTTGGTTTGTGGGGGAAGTATAGGGGATGGAGCTTTCTGCCACTTGTTATTTCTATTTTTTAACTTATTTGAACTGCAAAGCCAGGAAGGCATGAATTACATAGGTTAGTTTATACAATCCTTGATTGAACATTTTTCATATAAAGGAATTCTCTACAAATTACTTTAAGCTCTAAGTGGAAAACAAACAAAAAAAACCCAACCAATAAAAGAAACTACTGAGTTCCTAAATATCAACTTTTTTCAATTATTCATTTGATATTAACTGTATTGAGGTGTGATTTGTATAAATAAAATGTAGTCATTTTAAGTGCACAGTATGATGAATTTTGACAAATATATAAATCCTTATAACCACCACCAAAATCAAGACATAGAACATTTCTGTCACCCAAAAAAGGTGACTTGCATTTCTCTACAGTCAATATCCAGCTCAGCCTGAGCTCTCTCTGTCTGCTTTCTGTCACTGTGGACTATTTATCTTCTCTAGAGTCTCAGATACATGGGATCAAACAGCAGACTCTCTTTTGTGCCTGTCTTCTTTTGCTCAGTATAATAGCTTAGAGATTCATTATGTGGTTTGTTCCTTTTTATTACTTTTTAAAAAAATATTTATTTATTCATTCATTCCTTTTTGTTGCCATTGTTGTTTTATTCTTGTAGTTATTGTCGTCGTTGTTGGCTAGGACAGAGAGAAATGGAGAGAGGAGGGGAAGACAGGGAGGGGGAGAGAAAGATAGACACCTGCAGACCTGCTTCACTGCTTGTGAAGCGACTCCCCTGCAGGTGGGAAGCCAGGGGCTTGAACTGGGATCCTTACCCCGTCCTTGTGCCTTGTGCCATGTGCGCTTAACCCACTGCGCTACTGCCGACTCCTACTCCTTTCTTCCTTCCTTCCTTCCTTCCTTCCTTCCTTCCTTCCTTCCTTTCTTTCTTTCTCTCTCTCTCTCTCTCTCTCTCTCTTTCTTTCTTTCTTCTTTTTTAACAGTAACTTGTTTATTCCATTCACCTGTCCATGGTTGCTTGGGTGTTTTTTTTTTTTTTAGTAAATTTGTTCTAGTTTATTTACTTTTCTATTTCTTTAGAATAGAGACAGAAATTGAGATTGGAAAAAAAAAAAGAAATTGAGAGTGGAGTGGGAGATGGAAGGAGAGACACCTATCGAACAGGCCATGGCCGGTGCGCCGCTATGTTCCATCGCTGGGGAGTCAGAGACGACCCGAACTGCCCCTGCGGCTACAGACAGACTATGACCCACATAGTCAACGACTGCCACCGCTCCAGATTCAAAGGAGGTCTCGAAACTTTACATCAGGCTCAACCTGACGCTGTTGACTGGCTACAGAAGAAGGGCAAACGCTAGAAGAAGACTGCTTCACTGCTTGTGAAGCTTCTCCCTTTCAGGTGAAGGCCAAGGGATTGAACCTGGGATTGAACACTCTGTTAAGTGTACCACTTCCTGGTCCCTGGGTTGTTTCCAGTTTAGGGTTTTTTTGAATAAAGCTGCTACAAACTTTATAATCTGTGTCTTTATATAGTTATATAATGGATTTTGTATTCTTCAAATGCTATGGGACCTTCATTTACCATAAAATTTCTCAGGAATTCAGTAATATGAGCCATGGTGAATCATCCCTTCAAAGTGAGGGATAAGTTCTTACATCTGGTTCCTCCTACAACTAAGAAAGAATCATAATGCATAGTAGAACTATTTGGTTCTTGGCAGGAACATATACTTCATTTTGGCATGCATGTATAACCCATATACTGAAGAACCTGAAACTCTGCCAGCCTTGCCAGTCTTGGGTAAGACCCCAGTATACTATATGGCTCAAGTTTTTGCTGTTGTGAGAGCTACTCTGCTTCTTGGGCCTTAAGATTCAGCTGATAGAATGTTGTTCGAAGTGTCAGGGTTAGAGAGGGTTGCTGTCTGTAGCTTTGTCTGGCCTCTGTGTGAGACCCAGCATCGCTCCTTTGAGTTTTGGAACAATACATTCATACTTCCCTAAATTGATAGCTGCACTCTGGGATGGCCCTGAAGGACAGTGGTAAAAGAATATCCCTTTAAGGGACAGAACTCTGAGCAGTAGGAGTATTTGTGTTGTTGCATAAATACAAATACACACTAACTCAGAGGCATTGGGTAAAGGTTTAGTTTGATTATCAGGGACTTTGAGGTCACATGGCTAGAAAACAGGTGGCAAGGACATCTGGGCAAGAGGTATGTGGAGAGTTTATCTAGATAGGAACATATATAAGAATGTGAATTCTATATAAATACTTACTAGGAGCAACTCCATAAAGACTGATGTTAATAGCCAGGGGCCAGGGTTTTCCCTTTTTGATGGCATCAGTTTGCTTCTTTCCCAAGTTACAATGATTTTTTAAAAATTTCTTTATTGGGGCATTAATGGTTTTACAGTTGGCAGTAAATATAATAGTTTGTACATGTATAACACTTCCACGTAATAATACAACCCCCACTAGGTCCTCCTCTGCCATCATGTTCCAGGACCTGAACCCTCCACAGTGATTCTTGGCAAGTAGCAAATAGATTCTACAAATACAGAGGCCATGAGGGCAGGATTTTGCATGATCTCTGAAACATGGCTTTCCACTAGTCATGGCTAATTTGACTCTGGTCAGTGCTGAGAGTGTCCAAGTATCCATGATCAGAAATCTATGCCAATATAGCTTCCTTCTCTGGGGGTAGAGGAGGTAAAGCCACCCAGTGTCAGGTTGGTTACAGAGGACCACTTGTATTATGGAAGGAGGTGTGCTCTGTCTTCACTGGAATAGTTCCTCACTCTGGATATAGTATAGGTGTGGATAAGAAGACTATACTACTTCTGTCAAATCTACCATCCATCAACTTGATATCATTTATCATAAAATTCTACTTGACATTCTTTCTAGTCTAGGAAATAACCTTTACAGCAAAGGAAATACAGATGGTTTGTAGTTCTGTAAAGCAGTTCATAGTTGTGAACTTTGTTGGTAAATTGTCAGTAACCAGTTGTGTAAATGAAGACTGTGGTAATGTTGAATATACTTTATCTTGATCTGAGTTATCTATGTACATGTTAACCAATGTTTCTATTCCTCTGTTCAGTTCCCTACTAGACAATATAATGTGTTAATAGCAGCTGATCTTATATCTCAGTTACTGATTTATCTCAGTTACTAGACACCAAAAGAGAAATGTGACTCAGGAGTGATGCATCAAAAAGAATAGAGTTTTGTCTTCCTCGGGGAGAGGTTTAGTGAATTTTCTGTTGTATGAGAGAAAGTTTCATTATGTCAGTTGAAAGTATGACTTTGTCATTGCTTTATTGGGAAGTCAATTTTGATCTGGTTAAAGAGGTGTATATGGATTTCAAGCTGACAAAAGGTGAACTGTAATATATTTGTACCATATCAGTTTAGCTATGCTGGACCATGCTTCCCTAGACTCATCTCCCTGCATAGTTCTGGGCTAGTGTGGACTACAGCAGACGTTTTATGTTAAGATTGGAAGGTGGGGGTGGAGCGGTGGCCAGCTCAGTCTAGTAGGCTTGCTCCCTCACTTCATGTGCCTCTACCTTTCCCAGTGGCCTAGTATTTGAATTTTAGACTTAACTACTGATCACAAACAGTAACCTTGAACTGTCATGGGTCGAACTGTGTTCTCCAGAAAGACCTACGCATGTGACCTTATAGAGAAATAGGACCATTGCCAATGTAGGTCGTTAAGAAACATCATATAGGGAGTCGAGCGGTAGTGCTGCGGGTTAAGCGCACGTGGTGCAAAGTGCAAGGATCAGCATAAGGATCCCAGTTTGAACCCCCGGCTCCCCACCTGCAGGAGAGTTGCTTCATAAGCGGTGAAGCAGATCTGCATCTGCAAGTGTCTTTCTCTCCCCCTCTCTGTCTTCCCCTCCTCTCTCTATTTCTCTCTGTCCTATCCAACAACGACGGCATCAACAACTACAATAATAAAACAACAAGGGCAACAAAAGGGAATAATAATAATAATAATAAGGTTAAAAAAAAAACCATCATTTAACAGCAGGCTGAGCTCCTGATCCAACATGGCTGTTGTCTTCACAAGAAGATGGTCATGTGAGGACAGAATCATGATGGACAGACCCCATGTGATGGTGAATTGAGAGATAAAAGTGCTGTAGCATCAGACCAAGGAAGGTCAAGGACTATAGGCACTGTTAGAAGCTAGGACAAGGAAGAGGACTTCTTCCAGTGTAGGTTTCAGTAGTGCTCTGGTCTTACTGACACCTTGATTTTAGACATCTATTCTCTAGAGCTGTGAGACAGTAAATAATGTTTAAGCTACCCAGTATGCAGTGCTTTGTTATAGCAATGCTATAATACACTCACATAGATTACTTATCCATCTCCCACAACTGTGTAAGGTCAAATACTGATAACAAACACACACATCTACACATGCATATGTACATATATACATAACTTCTGGTAGATTTGCTATTCTGGGTAAACTTTGACTAATAAGGACATGCATTTTCATATCTTTTGGAAAATATATAAAGATAGAATTGCTAAATTATATAGTAAGAAAATATGTAACTTCAAAAGAAACTGCTTCAGGGGTCTGATGGTGATGCACTTGGTTGAGCACACATGCTATGATACTCAAGAACCCAGGTTCAACCCCCCCTCCCTGCCCCTCCCTGCCATCCCACCTACAGCTATGAGACAGCATTGCAGGTCTCTCTCTCTCCCCTTTGTCTCCTCCTCCTCTCTCAATTCCTCTTTGTCTCTATCCAAAAATAAATAAATAGATTTACTTTTTAAAGAAAGAAGCTTCCTCAATAGAGTATGCATGTTACAGTGCGCAAAGAAAGCCCCTGGTCCCAACCTGCAGGGTGGGAAGAGATAAAGCAGTGCTACAGGTGTCTCTCTCTTTCTTCTCCCCCTTCCTTCTCAATTTCTCTCTCTATATATCCAAACATGAAAAGGAAAAAAGAAAGAAAGAGAGAGAGAGAGAAACTGTCAAGGACTGGAGAGACAGCATAATGGCTATGCAAAAAGACTCATGCCTGCGGCTCTGAGGTGGCAAGTTCAATCCCCAGTACTACCATAAGCCAGATCTGAGTTCTGGAAACAAAACAACACAAAGCAAAAAAAAAAAAAAAAAAAAAAAATATATATATATATATATATATATATGAAACTATGTGGTCCGGGAGGTGGTGCAGTGGTAAAGCTTTGGACTTTCAAGCATGAGGTTCTGAGTTTGATCCCCGGCAGCACATGTGCCAGAGTGATGTCTGATTCTTTCTCTCTCCTATCTTCCTCATTAATAAATAAATAAAATATTTTTTAAAAAGAAACTATAAGGCTCTTTCCAAAGTTTTTATTTGCATTTTGCCACTTTTATGCTTTCCATTTTATACTGTCATGTAGCAGTGGGTTAAAGTTCCACATTCTTGTTAAGCACTGTAAGCTGTGTATGCTGAGATCTCATTATGGGTTAATGTTAGGCATCTTCTCATGTACTGACTGCTCACTCATATGTCTTCTTTATGTTCAGTCATTTACCCTTTTTTAAAATGGAGTTACCTTCTTTCTAGAAAAAATATATCTGTTTTATTTTAATGAGTGCGTGTAAGGGAGGGAGGGAGGGAGGGAGAGAGAGAGAGAGAGAGAATACTGAAACTCAGAAAAAAAGACCAGAGCATGGCTCAGATCTGGCTTATGATGTTGCTGGGGACTGAACCTGGGACTTCAGAGCCTCAGGCATGAAAATCACTTTAGTCATTAAGCTGTCTCCTCAGTCTAGAGTTATCTTCTTGTTGACTGAAATAAGTCCTTTGTATAGTCTAGATATGCATGCATTCATCACATTTATTTTTAAAAAATATTTTATCTCTGTCTGCATTTTGATTTTTGAGTTTATTATTATTGTTCTTATGTTTTAGCTTTCCCCCCCAATCAATATGGCTACATGTTCAAAATAAATTCACAAGAGATAATACAAAGGAATACCTAATGAATAGGTGTCTGCCAAGCAATTTAAGACTGTACCCAGTGACATTATGAAATTATAGGTATTTCTTCTTCTTCTGACATTATTATTATTACCAGAGTACTGCTCAACTCTGACTTATAGTGGTGCTGGGGACTGAACATAAGACCTTGTAGCCTCAGGTTTGTAAGTCTTTTTTTTTTTTTTTCCACCTCCAGGGTTATCGCGGGGTGGCTCAATTCCTGCTCCTGGAGGGTATTTTTTTCTATTTTATTGCCCTTGTTGTTATCGTTATTGCTATTGTTTTTGTTGGATAGGACAGAGAGAAATGGAGAGAGGAGGGGAAGACAGAGAGGGGGAAGAGAAAGAGAGACACCTGCAGACCTGCTTCACCGCTTGTGAAGCAACCGCTCTGAAGGTGGGGAGCCAAGGGCTCGAACCTGGATTCTTCTGGTCCTTGTGCTTCGTGCCACGTGTGCTTAACCTGCTGTGATACTGCCCTGGCCCCCTGTAAGTCTCTTAGATAATCACTGTGCTGTCTCTCCAGTCCTAGCTTGCCTTTTAGCTTTTTTTTTTTTTTTTTAATCAGAGCACTGTCCAGCTCTGGCTTATGATGATACGGGGGGACTGAACCTGGGACTTTGGAGCCTAGAGCATGAGAATCTCCTTGCAAAACCATCATGCTACCTACCCACCCCACCCCCTTTTAATTTTCTTAATGGTGTTTCTGGAAGTATAGAGTTTTAAATTTTGATGTCATCTAGTTGATTGGTCTTTTCCTTTGTACATACTTCACACTTTTTGTTTGTTAAAAAAAACTTTGTCTTCATGGTTACTTTCAACTAGAAAAATCTTTTAGTTTTTGTATTTAGGTTTAGGACATATTTCTAATTATACTTTGTGGAAGGGTCATGTTTCTTTCCAACCCATAAAAATACCCAGTTGTTCTTGAATCCTTTGTTGAAAAGATTCTTCTTTCCCCACAGAAGTATTTTGTCAAGTCTGCTGAGCATATGTGGGCAGCACATTTTTAAATCCTGTTAGAACTGAATGTCTCCAAGTGAGGTCATGGCTATTACTGATCTCCTTTTCTTAGTTTACAAAACAGATTAAGCTGGTACATATGTGAAGGAGCCTGTGTCATGTAAGTTTGTGTGTGTGTGTGTGTATGTGTACAGCACACTGCATAATGAGAAAACTGAGAGACAGTGAATCTGCTGAGACCTCAAATACTATTGACTAAACTCCATACATGCCCAGTTTCCTCACCCATATAATAGTGTGAGGACTCATCTCTATTCAATTCAGAACCAGGGACTGCTGATATAAAGGCCATCTGGTTGTAGCTGGGGAAGGAGATGTGATGCTTTAACTTGGCTGACTTGGCTTTCTTGGAGTTTGTCAATGTATGACATCTGGAACAGATTACCGGCTGATTTTTGTTTCAGACCAGTATTCTTTCTTTAGTTTTCTTAGTGTGGTGCTGGGAAAAGAACTCAGGGTCTTACACATGTGTTACTCTACTGTGTAACCAGCAGGTCTAATTTTCTACTCTTTTTTTCTTTTTTTTGCCTGCAGGATTATTGTTGGGGCTTGGGGCCTGCACTACAAATCCACTGCTCCTGGAGGCTATTTTTCCCATTTTTGTTGCCCTTGTTGTTGTTGCTACTGCTGTTGTTGGATAAGACAGAGAGAGGGAGAGAAAGACAGATACCTGCAAACCTGCTTCACCGCCTGTGAGGTGACACTCCTGCAGGTGGGGAGCCGGGGGCTCAAACCAGGATCCTTGCGCTGGTCCTTGTACTTAGCGCAATGTGCGCTCAACATGCTGTCCTACCACCTGACCCGCTACTCTTTACTTTTTAAAGATGGATATTTACAGAGAGAGGACAGAGGAACAGAGGCACACAGAGAGAAGAAACATCACAATATCACTCCACCATCTGTGGAGCTGCCTCAGTGCTGTTTTGCAGGGGTCCCAACCCAGGCTCTCACACACTGCAAGGTGAATGCTCTCCCAGGCGAGCTATTTCCTGGCCTTGAATATTATCTATATTGATGGAAATGAAAAGGCACTGCTTTGTAATCCTGTACAGTGTGTGCCTGTGTGCCCTGGGCTGCATCCCTATGTCCTGTCTGGTGTTGACCTCAGCCTAGAATTGTGTGCCTTCTCTCTCACTCCCAACATTTCTATACAGATATAGCCTCTGCCTAATGAATGGGGGTGGGGGGTAGGGGGGACGTGAATGGAGCTGAAGGGGAAAGAAGCCATGAAATATCAACCTGCACCTTGAGGTGAGATGAAGGACTGCTGTTGCCTGGCTGCCAGATCAAGTGGCCCCCAAGTTTCCATGGTGATGAAGACATGAGACATGTAGCCACTGAGTGTTCTAGCCACTCCCGTATTTTCTAGTGGCAGCTGGTCAGTGCCATCAACTCCCTTGACTTGTTGCCCTCCTGAGCCACTGCTTGGCCCCTACTGTCCTGATCACTGTTGACAAATGGTCGTCCTTCACAGTCGGATTACTAACAGTGCTGTAATTAATGAATGTGCTAATTATTCGTCCCTACTCCCAGCACATTTGTCTAACCAGCCTGTCACACACAGTTAAGTGCAGGATGTGCATGAGCACTGAGGGCACAGTGAGCAGGGCTCAGGGGGTGTGGAGGGCGTGGCAGGCTCACTGCCTTGAAACTGTGGGGTGCTTCTTGTTATATTAGCTTCACTAATGGTCAGGTGTTTAGGGAATATGCTATTTCCTGTGAATAAATATGGTTTCCTTATTTATTGAGACATGCACACACACACACACACACACACACACACACACACACACACACACACACACACCAGAGCACCACTCAGTTCTGATTTATGTACTGCCAGGGATCAAACTGGGGCTTCACACATGCAAGCTCTGTGTTCTACCTATTGAACTATCTCCTTAGTTGCTTAAAAATCTCTTTTTGGGGAGTTGGGCGCACAGTGGGTTAAGCGCACATGGCGCTAAGCGCAAGGACTGGCGTAAGGATTCTGGTTTGATCCCCCGGCTCCTCACCTTCAGGGGAGTCACTTCACAGGCTGTGAAACAGGTCTGCAAGTGTCTACCTTTCTCTCCTCCCCTCTTTCTCCCCTCCTCTCTCCATTTCTCTCTGTCCTATCCAACAATGATGACATCAATAACAACAACAATAATAACTACAAAGACAATAAAACAACAAGAGCGACAAAAAGGAATAAATAAATTTAAAAAGAAAAAATCTCTTAGGAGTTTTAGGTCAAGGGATCATTACTTATTTCACTGACCTATAAAGGAACTACCAAACAGATATAGAAGGTCCAGAGAGACCCATCTTCTGAAAATTATTCTAAAAATTGCACACAGGGTATTTAAAATCTAGTCTTTAAGAGAGGGGAGATAGCTCAGTGTCAGAGCACAGAATTTGCTTACCTGAGGCCACAGAGTCCCAGGTTCAGTTCCCAGAACGGTCATATGCTAGAACTCAGGTGATGTGAACAAAGATATATGATGCTCTCTGTTCCTTTTTTTTTTTTTTTCTCATTCTGTTTCTTATCAAAACAAATAATAAATAAATCTTAAAGAAAGAAGAAAAACTCAGACTTTGAAGCTAGACAGACTGGGTTTGAATCCTAATTGTGCTCCTTACTGTGTGTGAGACCTGGGTTGTGTGGCCCAGCCTCTCTGAGCCTGACTTTCACTTCCTGGCCAGTGGGAGGAATAGGGTGTCCCTGGAGAGGAGAGAGGAGAGAGGAGAAGCAAACGCACAATTCCTGGCACTGTGCCTGGTGCACACACTCAGGATGCCTCTCGCTGTTGATTTCCTGGGATTGTGGGCTTTGTCTGGTCCAGCTCTGACCCCAAGAAGGAGGGGTGACTGGAGACCACTTCTTGGGAATCAGCTTGCAGGGCTGCTGTACTCTTACTCCATTTCCCCTGGCGCCTCTAGTCTTTTTTGTTCTGTCTCAGCAGCTCACTATTGAGATGAATGTCACTTCCAGAGGCTTCAGTCTGATAAGTATTCCTTTGCCGCCGCAGTCAGCATCTTAATGTGAGCACTGCCATTTAATAGCCATCTCTGCTGACTACTGAAATGCTCTTCCTGGGAGGAGTGGATTTGCTCCACCACCTGTGTTCTCTACCCCAGCCAGTGACTCCAGGGAGTTCAAGTGTGGGTGTCTCTCCATTGTGGGGGGTGGGGGTGGGGGTGGGGGCTGGTTAACAGCTCCAGAATCTGCTGGCAGCTGTTTTCTTGGGCCTTCTCAAAAAGGAATGTATGGATATTTCTCCCCATTCATGGGAACTCCTGGAACTTTGGGGAGATGGCAAGAGAGGTTACCCCTTTGGGGGTGGGGGGTCCTATGTTCTGTGGAGTTTACAAGATATCCAAAGGCAGCCTGGGCTGAGTGTATTTGCTGTGAGTCTGTAGACAGTGACACTCATTTACACACCATGAGCAGTAACACTCATGCAGGAAGGAGATCGGCTGGAGAAGCTTCTAGGAAACATAACATTTTAGCCCATGCAGACTTACATTTATTTACGTGAGAGAAAGTATGAGCAAGAGAGACCAGAGCACCTCTCAGTTCTGGCTCATTTGCTGCCAAGTTGGAAGCTGTCCTCTGCCCTCTTTCTTCTTAGGTGTGGAGGGCAAATATACCCTCTTTATTTTTATTGGTGTATAATTGAGATATAACATTGTATTTGTTTCTAGTGTGCAAGGCAATGACTTAGTATTTGTGAAGTGGGAATACATTGTGAAGTGGGAATCTGTAACTTACCCAGAGAAAGCTGTCCTATTGAGTGTGAGGTGCCCACCTACCTCACCCAGTAGGCTTGCATTTACACTGCCTTTCTATTACTATTGTTGTTATTATTATTTTATTTATTTGCCATCAGGGTTTTTGCTGGGGCTCAGTTCCAGTACTATGAATCTACTGCTTCTGGTAGCCATATTTCTTTATTTCTTTTTTTCTCTCTATTCTACTAGATAGGATAGAGAGAAACTGAGAGAAGAAAGGGAGATAGAGAGGAAGAGAGAAAGAAAGACACTCACACACCTACAATCCCACCCACCTCACCCCCCCCCCCCTGCCCCAGGTGGGGAGCTGGGACTCCTCCTGGGTCCTTTTCATGGTATGTGTATGCTCAGATGGGTGTGCCCTCTACTCTTGTGATGTTGAGCCTCCCCCCCAGACAGCTCCCCTAATAAAGCTCACACCTCACCTTGTGTAAGGCCCTGGTCTTAAGCCCTGACATCCACGGATTTCAGAGTGATGCTGTGGTGTCTTTCCTCTCTTTCTGACTCTTGCTTGTACCTCCCTCTCCCCACTCCCTGTTTTACCAGAGAACCGTTCAGAGAACCGTTCAGGGCAGGTCTCAATAACTACCCACCTCAAAAAAACTAGTTGTATTGTTTAATGATCCTTCCTACGAGTAATCTTTCTTTCTTTCTTTCTTTTTTTTTATTTTCAAAAAAATCTATTTGAGAGAGAGAGAGAGAGAGAGAGAGAGAGAGAGAGAGGGAGAGGGAGAGGGAGAGGGAGAGGAGCACTGCACCTGGGACTTCAGGTATGAGAATCTGGTGTGCTATCTCTGATGCTATTTGCTTCTTGGCTGGAAGTTTTCTGTAGAGGGCATATACAACCCCATCTCTGCCCATTATCTAAAGTTTTTCCTTTATATTCACGTTTTGTGTTGCCCTCCCCCTCCCCCCTTTTTTTTCTTGCAGCGAAGGATACCTCACCTGTGTCCCATCAATGTGATTCATTCATTCATCCATCCATCCATCCATCCATCCATCCATCCATCCATCCATCCATCCATTCAGGCTTATGTGGCAGCTGCTTGCACTCCTGCCATGTGTTAATAGCTCATTTTCTTCCTAAGAATTCCAGAGAAGAAGAATATAATAGAGACCCTGGAGCCAGGTGGTGGTGCACCTGGTTAATTGCGTACGTTACAGTGCTTAAGGACCTGGGTTCAAGCCCCTGTTCCCCACCTGCAGGGGGAGACTTCATGAGTAGTGAAGTAGAACTCCAGGTGTCTCTCTGTCTCTCTGCCTCTCTCTCCCTCTCTGTCTCACCTCCCCTCTAAGTTTGTCTCTATCCAATAATAAACAAATCAAAATAAATATTAGAAAAAAGAAAATAATCTTTTTAAAAAGGATATACTAGGGACCAGGATCTTTTTCGTACTCTTCAAAAAATAACAATAATAACAATAATGATGATGTCTTGTTTGCCTTTTCCATCTAGTTTTCTGTTCTAGATTCTGCTTTGCCAGGCACAGCACACTGAGCAGGGCACTTTTGTGGCTGTTGAAAAAAAAGGAAAGGGGAAAAAAAAAGGAAGAAGCAGGCCCTGTGTAATTGTTCTAGGACCTTCAGAAATTCTAATGATGAAAGAGAGCGGAGGCCCTCACTTCCCCTTTCTGCACAGGGCAGGCCGGGTGCCACAGAGTCTGAGCAGCTCTCTCTGTGGCTCCTGAAGCAAACATGGACCAAGACACAATGGGCAACATCGTCCTGCTTGCCATCGTCACCCTCATCAGCGTGGTCCAGAATGGTAAGGGGGAGCCCCCAGCCCAAGCAGCAGGGCAGAAGGAGATTTCATTTGCAAGTCAGGCTTATACTGCCTTTCCTTTCTCTGTGTGTGTTTGCACACACCCTTTTGCATTATTTTAAGCTGTTCCTTTTTTTTTTTTTGAATGCATAGAGTTGGGGGCATGAATTTCTGCAGGAGTTTGGAATTTTCCTTCTCCTGACCTTTCACTTTAGTGGCAATGATAAACCACATTTTCAGAGTTGGGGTAGCAACTGGGGGTTTTACCAGGATTCTGACTTGTCTGCAACTAGCATTTTAACTATAAATGTGACTGGAGGGCATTGGGAGGCAAGAAGCCTACAAAGAGAACTGAGATCTCTGTTCACTCAGGCTTCACTGGGTGCACCTGGACGACTTGATATCTGTGGGGAACACACACACACACACACATACACACACACACACACACACACACACGAATGGTGAGGTGGGGGGTAACCAGTTTATCGGCATTTTCTCTCTGTATTGGTTTTGATTTCTCTTGAAGAAATGTGTTCTTTGTAGTGTTCTTTTCTCACTGCCAATGAATCCTTTTGGAAGCATTTTTCATATACATGTATACTTCTCGAAAGAGAGAGGGAATTTTTTTTTCCTTCTTCCTATTTGGAGTTTACATTTTCATAAACCCTGATTTTTAAAAAGCACACAAACAAAAATCAAGAAAGGTACCTAGACTTGAAGAAAGCAGGGCTATGTAGAGCTTTCTCTTAAGTTAAGACAGCCTCAGATTATTGTTATAGATATCACCAATGTCATTTTATTTTGCATTTTATTAAGACAGGAAAAAGGGAGAGTAATTATTAAGGGGGGCTATAATAACTTAATGGTAATTGCTGAGCACTTACATACTCTCACACTGGAAATCTGGGTACCTAGCAAATTTGGGATATTCAGATGCCTCTGCCAACCCCAACGTACACACATACTTGGGTATGGACAGTGGGTGGTGATTGTCTTTCTGGGCACAGAATAAGGCTTCCCCATAGCCTCCTCACACAAGAAACTCAACTTTACAAACTCCCAGCCTGTTTCCTATCTGGAACAATATCTTGTAGCTTTCCCACTCAAATATATTCCTACGAGATCCACACAATGGGGTTGCTTCTCAGAAAGTTTCAAATGGTTGAGCTCAAACCATTGTTGTTCATGTAGGCACCACACTTGGGTTCTCCCAGTCCTGCACATCAGTGGGGGGTTCATTGATCCAGCCTCTGTGTCCTACAGGACACCTGCTGGTCTTTGGGCAGTGGCCCAGGTAAAGGTGGCAGTGGACAGGTGGGGAAGGCAAAGTGGACAGTGACCCTCCGGCTCTGTGGAGGCAACCGCTTGGTGGGTGGTCTTGTTGAGCTCTGGGCTCCCTGCTTCCACTGATCAAGATGGCTGACCAGTGCCAGAAGCCATATAGTGCCTCTCGCTTGCCTGTGCAGATGGAGGTGAACTCAGAGGGGGAAGTTTCAAGTTCAGGCTAAGCTGCTCCCTCTGAGTTCAGAGCCGAGGAATGTGGAGAGCTGCAGTGTTTTTCTGTTGTGAGAAAAGTGTCTTGCTGCCTGGGGAGACAGACTGTGCACCAAGGTGAACTGTGTGGAGCTGCAGTCTCCATACTGGTGCGTGTTAGTGGTGCTGCCACCGTTGCCTCTGTCCCTCCCCAGCTCCCTGTGAGTCACTGGAGCGACCTGTAGCCAGGGTGACCTTGCTTAGAGCTGCCCCTCCCACGAGGAGGGAAGGGTGCTGGGGAAGGGGCTAACTGAGGCACTCCCAAAGGCACAGAAGAAGTGTTGAGGATGCCCCTCTCATTATTTTATATTAAACCCTGGTCTCCTTTCAGTGAGGGACAGGCCCGACCCCAGTAGTATGCTGACTTCTCGTAGTCTGAGAGGTGAATGTCCAGGCTGGTACAAAGGCCGGGATGCAGACCCACAGCCTCTCTTTGCAATTCTAATTAACCTCCTCCTTGTAGCCTTCTGGAGACTTTGGAAACACATGCAAAAACTGTGCTTTTCTTTGCATCCCACCTCCTTGTTCCCCTAAATGCCATTCCAAACCCTTCTTGTTAGCTTGAAAAGGTATTTACATGTTGTTGCTAGACACTGCAGACTTTGTCTTTTTAAATTTAATTTTAATGAGAGAGACAGAGAGTGAGAGTGAGAGCAAGTGAGAGAACAGAGCACTGCTCAGTTCCGGCTTATGGTGGTGCTGGGAATTGGTCCTTGGACCTCAGAGCCTCAGGCATGAAAATCATTTGCATAACTATTATGCTATCTTTCCAGCCCCCAGACTATCTTTATATCAAACCATCAAGTCCAAGTCCCTATGTGTGCCTCTGCCTCCTCAGGACTCGTGCAAGCCCCCTTTCTCCCAAACAGTCTAGGGCCTAGCCCACCTGGTACAACTTCCTCCTCTGCCTGGCAAACATCCTTGAGTCATCAAGATCTCTGAACTTATGATCCTCTTCCAGCTTGATCCAGCAGAACACAGATTTGAAAAGGGCCAGCAAGTCTAAAATCCCAAGGACACTGGTGTAGAACTGCCTACGTCTGCTTTCCCAGGAAAGATAGGCAGATTGATGGCCTTTGAGTAGCATCCAGAGAGTCTCCAACTTCTATCAGGGTGTCAGAAGCAAAACCAGGACACACAGATTGGAAGACAGAGATCTCTGCAGGAAACTTCAGGGACTCCTTTAGCAGGAGAGAGTAGGTGAGCAAGGGGAGGAGCGCTGAGCCTCAAGCTTGAAGCCTGAATGTGGGTGGTGGAGAAACTATGTTCCCTCAGGTGGG
This sequence comes from Erinaceus europaeus, assembly GCF_950295315.1. Taxonomy (NCBI): domain Eukaryota; kingdom Metazoa; phylum Chordata; class Mammalia; order Eulipotyphla; family Erinaceidae; genus Erinaceus; species Erinaceus europaeus. Next base: position 117,856,783 of record NC_080166.1, on the reverse strand, counting down.
AGAGTGGTTGCCTTGACCCTCTTGGTTGCAGGGGGGAGGTGCAGGAGTTAGCAAAATCCTCAGCTTTCTTCTTATGTGAAGCCCACGAGAGAGACACAGTGACACCAAAATTGAGAATTATGCAGAGGGAAGTTGAGCTGAGAGCAACCACTCTTACTTCAAACACACACACACACACACACACACACACACACACACACACACACACACACACACACACACAGTCCTGGGGAACCTCAGGGGTCCCATAATAGAAGACCTAGCTAACCAAATGTGGGGTTTGATGGACTTTAGAGATAGAATCATGGACTCATAAAATTCTTCTGGTGAAAAAATTCTCACACCATCTTCTTTTAGCTCCTACCTAAAGGCCCCAATGATAGAGCGCTCACAATTCTATTTAACCTCTTCTGCTGCTTTGGTTTTTAGATAGACAGAGGTGGAGAGAGAGGGAAAGAGAGAGAGAGAGGGAGGGAGGGAGGGGGAGAGAGGGGGGCATGGAAGCTTCCTTTATTGAAGGAGGGCGGGGTGGATTGAACCTGGGTGGCACACATGGCAAAGCAGAGCACTATCCAAGTGAGCTGCTTTGCCAGCTCCCCACCAAGCTTCTCCTTCCTGTTGTCAGGTGCATTGTTTGGTGTGTTGAGAGTTTGCTTTGTGTCAAGCACAGTGCTCATGCTGTGTACAATATTAGCTTGTGTAATTGTTGCACCCTGTGAAATACTGTGCTATTATTCCTCTTTCACAGATGACAAAATGGGGCTTGGCGAGGTTAGAACATTGGTTGAAGGTCCCAGTCGGGGGATTTAAACCTGTGGCAGATAGATGCTTACATTACGCGTATTGAGTCGGATTCATTCATCCCAACGCTCACTATTCAGGGAATTTTTTTTTTCCCTCATATTGAGCTGACACTGCTGTCCTATAGTTTCTGTCTGCTTGTCCTGGTTCTGATCCCTAGAAAAGCTGAAACTGTGCCTGCTACTTCTGTATTTACAAAGCCCCTGCTATGTCCCTTCTTCAACATGTCATTTTTATGTGACTTGCCTTCTAGAGCCCCTTGCCATGGACACACACTTCCACCCCTTGCCATATTGGTCTTTTCCTTTATTTCCTTCTGCTTTCTTCCTTCTCTTCCTTTTTTTTCTTTCCTTTTCCTTTTTTTCTCTTCCTTCCTTCCTTCCTTTCTTTCCTGGCCCCTCCTCTCTCCTCCTCTTCTTTCTCTCTCCTCCCCCCTCCCCTCCTCCCTTCCTCTTCCTTCTTTTTGCTACAGCCCTGCTCAATTCCAGTAAACAGTGGTGCTGAGGACTGAACCTGGGACATTTAGTACCTCAGGCATGGAAGTCTTTTTGCATAACAGTTGTGCTATCTTCCCAGCCCTCTGCATTTTTTCTATGATATGGATCAGTGCTCCCTGTTCAGGGAAACTGTTCCCCGATATCCATTGTATTATTATTATTATTACTTTCCAGAGCACTGCTCAGCTCTGGTTTATGGTGCTCCGGGGGATTGAACCAGGGACTTTGGGGCCTCAGGCATGAGAGTATCTTTGCATAACCATTTTGCTATCTATCCTCGCCTTTATAGTCCTCTGTTATTGTGTATGGTTAACTAAAATTGCAAGATAGATTTATGTGACCTTAAGAAAGTCATTTCACTCCTCTGACCCCCCAAGACTCCTCACCTGAGCAGGGGAATGATCAGCACCTCCTCTGTGACAGCTGAAGATATTGCAAGAGCTAACAGAGGTCAAGTGGCCTCTGTGCCTGGCATGTGGGAAATCTTCAGAACTATTTGCCAATTTTTCCCCCCACCTCCCACCCCCACCCCTATTTCTCTCTCTGTGGTTTGGTCTAATGCTTGCACGTAGGCAAGCTGTGCATTAATGGTCTTCTCATGCATAGCTTCTGTGACATTGTCAAGGATAACAGGAAGTTGCGGTGTCAGGCAGTGAGTGGTGTGACAAAGGTCGATCAACTCTTTCAAGTTTAACTTAGAAGAGAGGTGAGGTAGAGCTTAGTGGGATATTAGACTGACACAATCTTGATTTTTGTTTTGTTTTAAGTAAGGAACATGTTTCTAGGGTTAAGAGAAGGAAGCAAAAGAGACTGAGGCTCAGGAAATGGGGAAAACATGGATGCAACAAAGTTCTGAAGAGGGACAAGGTCAAGGTCACAGGCCTTGGAAAAGAGGAAGCGGCTTGTTATCTGAGTAAGGAGAGGAAGAAGAACGGCAGACAGAGAGAAACAGTGAAGTTTTGTTGCTGGTTGCAGAAATAACCTCTGAATTCCTTAAACTTCCCCTCCTGTTCCCATGTTAAGAGGTAAACAATCTTCAGAACCTCCTATAGTATTCTATGAATACTATAATATTCTCTCTCTATATATAGTGAGGGGCAACAGGTAGGTCACTTGCTTTGTTGAGTCCCTGGGTTCAAACTCTGGTATCACATGGGGACATCGTGGACAGTAATGAAGAAGTTCCATGAATGGAGAGAGATCTCTCTTTTTTACAAATAAAGAATGAAAAAGTTGGACTGGGGAAGTGGCTCAGTGTTATCACTGTGTGTTGGGCTCTGGGTTCATTTACAGATGAGAGAGAGAGAAAGAGAGAGAAAGAGAGTAGATAGATGTGAATTTTTTTTCCTCCAGGGTTATCACTGGGGTTCAGTGCCAGCACTATGAATACACTGCTCCTGGAGGCTATTTTTCCCCCATTTTGTTGCCCTTGTTGTGGTTTTTATTGTTATTGTTGTTATAGCTGTTGTTGTTGTTGTATAGGACAGAGAGAAATTGAGAGAGGAAGGGAAGACAGATAGGAGAGAAAGATAGACACCTGCAGACCTGCTTCACCACTTGTGAAGCGACTCCTCTGCAAGTGGGGAACTGGGGGCTTGAACCGGGATCCTTACACTGGTTCTTGTGCTTTGCACCATGTGTGCTTAACCCGCTGCTCTACCACCCAGCCCCCTAAACTTTTTAAATAATATGTATTTATTAATACAAGAAGGAGAAGGAGAAGAACAGAACTAGGACATCACTCTATTTTTAAAAAATGTACTTGTGATTAACAGTGGGCTATAAGATTGTAAGATTACAGTATTCCACCCAACACCTAAGTTCTGTATCACTACCCTCCCACCTCACAAAAATAACCACCATAGTTCTCACAAGTCTTAGAAATAGTTTGTTTGTAGGCTGGGATTGACAATATGGATTGACCTGTCAACGCCCATGCTCAGTGGAGAAGCAATTACAGAAGCCAGAATTCCTACTTTCTGCACCCCCTAAAACAACCTTGATGCATACTCTCAGTGGGGAAGAAATGATAAGATGAAGATAGGAGAGCTTTGAAGTCCAGCTCCATCAGCACTCAGAGAGAGAGAAGGGAAAGGAGAGGGACATATGAAGGTAGTTATGTTGTCCTGAGTGGCTTGGAGGGGAAGAGAGGATTGAATCAGGAAAAAAAGAGAAGGGGCAACTATGTATAAATGTGGACAGACAATTGTAGAGATAATGAGTGGCTCATGTCTGCAACCTTAGGGGAACTGTGATGGATTGCAGTGGGGAGCTTGAAGATTCAGAACTCTGGTGGTGGGAATGGTGTGGATTCAACCCCCGATTGACATGTAATTTTGTAAAATTAAAAAAAAATTGCTTATGTTTTTATTTTTACTGTGAGTTCATATTTATTGGGTCTTTAGTTTCCACATATGATCATTCTTTTCTTAAGTCATAACTTCCTTCCTTAGTAGACAGAAAATATAAGACAGGGGCTAAACTCAATGCATTTTACACATGGCACCACTGAGCTACTACGACATAAACATAATCCTTGTGGTGAGTTTCCCTGTGACAAAAAAGTGGAAAAACATGTATTTATTTATTATTGATTTAATAATGATTGACCAGACCATAGGATAAGAGCGATATCATTCCACACAATTCCCACCAGCAGAGTTCTGTATTCCATCCCCTCCACTGGAAGTGTTCTTGTTGTTCAAAGTGACTTGAAACTCTGCTGTCAGTGAAGAATGTGGGGATGTACATCAGGTGCCTTCTAGAAAGTCTGGGGTTGATAAGTTCTCCCACTCCTCCAAGCTCACCCAGCAGACAGACCCCACGTGGGCATGTTCCTACGGAGGAAATGCACTTTTGCCCAGAAGGAAACCTTGAGAGACTTTTTAAAATTTTTAAAAATTTTTAAAAATGTAATTAATTTATTTTCCTTTTTGTTACCCTTGTTGTCTTTTTACAGTTGTTGTAAATATTGTTGTTGTTATTGATGTCATCGTTGTTGGATAGGACAGAGAGAAATGGAGAAAGGAGGGGAAGACAGAGAGGGGGAGAGAAAGACAGACACCTGCAGACCTGCTTCACCGCCTGTGAAGCGACTCCCCTGCAGGTGGGGAGCTGGGGGCTCGAACCGGGATCCATATGCTGGTCCTTGTGCTTTGCGCCACCTGCGCTTAACCCGCTGCGCTACCGCCCGACTCCCAGAGACTTTTTTTTTAAAACTCCTTAAACAATTTAAGTCCAAAGTTAGAATTCAGTTTACAAATTTGGTACATTAAATGCTTAGACCAAAGAAATATATACTCAGACTAAAATGTAGGCAGTTATAGGACTTGAAACATTCAAACTATTTTTCCCTGACATACTGAATTCATAGTTATTTATAAGATTACAGGTTAATAGGAGTGCAGTTTCACATTGTTTCTTCCACCAAAGGTCTGTGTCCCCACCACCACCCCTGTACCATAAACCTGAAATCCCCCTTCCTCAGAGTCCTTTATTTTGAATATTTATTTTATTTATTTATTTATTCCCTTTTGTTGCCCTTGTTGTTTTATTGTTGTAGTTATTATTGTTGTCGTTGTTGGATAGGACAGAGAGAAATGGAGAGAGGAGGGGAAGACAGAGAGGAGGAGAGAAAGACAGACACCTGCAGACCTGCTTCACCACCTGTGAAGCGACGCCCCTGCAGGTGGGGAGCCGGGGTTCGAACCGGGATCCTTATGCCGGTCCTTGTGCTTTGCGCCACCTGCGCTTAACCCGCTGCGCTACAGCCCGACTCCCAGAGTCCTTTATTTTGGTGCAATACACTAAACCCAGTCCAAGTTTTTTTGTTTTGACTTTTTTTAAGTTTTTTTTTTTTAAATTATTTATTGTTCCTTTTGTTGCCCTTGTTGTTTTATTATTGTTGTGGTTATTATTGTTGTTGATGATGTCATTGTTGTTGGATAGGACAGAGAAAAATGGAGAGAGGAGGGGAAGACAGAGGGGGAGAGAGAGAGGGAGAGAGAAAGAGAGAGAGAGAGACATGCAGACCTGCTTTACCGCCTGTGAAGCGATTCCCCTGTAGGTGGGGAGCTGGGGGCTTGACTGGGATCCTTAAGTTGGTCCTTGTGCTTCAAGCCACATGCGCTTAACCTGCTGTGCCACCACCTGACTCCCCCCAGTCCAAGTTTTACATTGTTTCCCCTTTCTGTTCTTATTTCTCAGCTTCTGTCTGTGAGTGATGTCATCCCATATTCATCTGAGAGACTTTTACTCATACATATCATAAGGCATTGTCTTCATGTCTTTTGAGAAGGCTAATATGAAACTGATGAAGTGAACATCACACTTTTCCCTCTTGAAAGAGGAACTAGGGTATAAAAAATATAAGTAGGGGAACAAGGAGAGAGAGAGAGAGAGAGAGAGAGAGATTCGCTACCCCATCCTGCCAGTCAGTTCCTTGACAAATCCTCTGGATTCTGTCTCCTCAGCAGGTGGCTATTACACTCCCCATCCTCAGTTACCTCTTGTGCCCCCAACCCCACCCCTCTGAACACTCACTACACTGAAGATGCCTCCCTTATTATACCACTATCTGTTAGCTTATGTCTGTTGATGACTCCCTGTTGCTGGAAATAATTTCTGAATTGCGTCACATGGCTCTTATCAAGGTCACCGTCTTCCTGGGTGCTTTTCACAGTCCTCTTCCAGCCCTGGCTTACTTGTCTTCTCCCTGTCTATTCCTGCAATGCTCAGCTTTTTGTCTCGTCCACAGATCAGCACAAGGCGCACCTCTTAATTGTTTGTTTTGTTGAGTGTATATGTCCTCTTCTATCCAAGCCAGCACCCAAGCTCCTCAGGCCAAGGCTCTGTGCCTGTACCTTTGTTCTCAGATGCAAACTAAGTGAGTAGATAAGTACTGTTGAAAAAACAATTCACCATCTCCCTCTCTGGCCTGCTTTGCAGTTTCCTTGTATTCTTATCCCCAGCTCCTCATCCCCAGTCTGATCAGCTGGACTTCCTGAACCACAGCCCTCCCTTGCCCCTGCACCGTTGCAGCTTCCTTTCCACTCCAGTAGAGTGACCTCTGCTCCCTCCCTCTGCTTAGCTAGTTCTACTTCAGTTTGTATCCTCAGTGTCATATCCTCCAGGAATGCCTTTGTGACCCCAACCCTGAGTCATGGTATCTCTGCTGACCCTCTAGAATACTCAGTCTTGTCTTAGCAGAAGTGGTTCTGTAGCCCACTTTCTGCTTTGCTTGTTTGTTTTCTTTGGCTCTGAGATCCTTGGAAGGGTGTGTGTGTGTGTGTGTGTGTGTGTGTGTCTGTCTTGCTCATGATCGCATCACCAGCACCAGGCATCTGAGAGCAGCTGCTTTGCTCAATGACAGAACTGTTTGGAGGCAAGATAAGGAAACACTTAGCATTCTAGTAGAGTAATGGGGAGGCAAGCTCATGGTATGCCCCAAGTGAACCAAATCCCAACTTTGTCTTCCACAGGCTTCTTTGCCCATAAAGTGGAGCATGAGAGCAAGATCCAGAATGGGCGGAGCTTCCAGAGAACTGGCACACTGGCCTTTGAGAGAGTCTACACTGCCAAGTGAGTGAGTCCAAACCCTGAGGCTGCTGTTGGCCTGGCTAGGGATGTGGACCTGGGGGATCTGCCCTTGGGATTGAAGGTCGCCTTCAAGGCTACTTCTCTGCCTGGACCAACCTTCAGGCTAAACTTCACATGGGCTCAGTATCAACTTAGCTTATGCTAGTGTGAAAGGAAAGGAAGTGAGAATGTCCGGGGGTGTTGAGAAAGGTATGATGTCCACAGACCCACCTCTCCCTTTATCTAGAGAGTTCTAAGCTGGCTTATAGTCACAGAAGTTTCTTATGGGGCCGCTACCATGAAAAGCAGCCACGGCTCATCTGTGGCTTCAGAAGCAACAGGCAGGGCAGACTAGCAACTCCCTTCATGTCCCACTGCACCTGGCATCGTTTGTAGAAATCCAAAGCTGAGCCCAGGATATTTCATAAGCCATATATCCTTGACTGTCAAGGGCAGAAAGGATGGGTAAATTATATAACTACCTGCTCTGTTCTTTCCTTTTCAGTGAAAAAGCTGTTTGAGAACAAACACCTGAGCAGCTCTGTGAAAGCAGTGAGCACTGTTTGGGATGCAAATCCACACAGACATTATTCAGACACTTGTTTTTCCTTCTACACAGAATGGATTTAAACAGAACCTCCAGTCAGTGACAGACTTGCCTGCCTGCTTCTCTGAGTTGGTGACTGGAGCCTGTCACAGGGGAGCCTCTGGCTATGAGCCCCCAAAGGCTTGATGCACCTGTCTCCACCCAGAGGTGGTTTGAGGCCCTCAGTCTGTTTTTAGAATGGCAAGAACTGTGTGAACAGAGGCAGGGGTGAGGATTGATGCAGGAGGGTCAGCAGGCTCTGGGTCCTGCTGGCTTCTGTCATTTCCCCCAGGAAGTAGAGCGAACCAGCTCTGTTTCTCAGAAGCTGCCATGCCCACACCTGGCCCCTGCTTCCAGCCTCCAAATTGCAGAAGTGCTGCCTGGTGGTGGCTTCACTCAGGCATTTGAAGGGTGGTTTGGAAGCTCTGCAGTGGCAGGGTGTTCTTGAGTGGAGAAGGAACAAGAGGAGGGTGGGGGGTGGTCAGTGCTGGTGGGGAGTTTCCATGGATGGTGGGCACTGTAGTCCAGTTCCCCCTTCCTGTCTACCTTTCTTTGAGGGGTGGTAGAAACAGAGTGGAGAGAATTGTCTGTGAGATAGGAGTTGCCCAGAAACAGCTGTGGTTCTATAACAAAGACCACTTCCTCCTTGACCCAACTAACAGTGTGTGTGTGTGTGTGTGTTTGCAAATGGACACCAGTGTAGAAAGGCCTGAAAGAGCAGTGCTGTAAGAACCAGGGGCTCCTGGTCTGCTTACCTCTGTAGGGAAACTTCCAGAGGGGGAGGGAGTTATGTGTCAGTCCAGCAAAAATCACCTCATTAAGAGCTTCTCCAAAAGCACTACAATGGGGCTTAAGATCAGATGTGAGGCTTTCATCTTGCTATCTAAAAATAAGAAATTAAACTTCACTATTTTAAAAAATCTTATTTATTATAAAGGGATAGTGATAAAGAGAGAACTAGAGCGTCATTCTGGCACATGCAGTAACCAGCGACTGAATGGGGGACCATGCGTCTGAGAATCCAACGCTTTATTCACAGCACCACCTCCCAGGCCGCAAGCTTTACTCATTACAATATACAGATTGAGAGTAGTATGTGTGTATGATTTAGATGTAATTTCATCTGTCACAGGGCTACATTTTCAAAACTTCTGACTGGCAGGGTGTGAGATTATGAATGCCCAGAGACCGTAAGTGTAAAGGAAAAATAGCAGGAAAGATCAATCATGCTGCTGAGTTGAAAAGCCTGGTGTGTGTGCGTCTATATGTGTATGTGTATGTGTATGTATGTATATGTATATATATATTCTTGTTATTAACTGATACAAATAGTTCAAGATTTTGGAGCAGGGGGAGATAAGCGTACATGGCGTGAAGCACAAGGACCGGTGTAAGAATCCCGGTTCAAGCCCCTGGCTCCCCACCTGCAGGAAGGTCGCTTCACAGGCGGTGAAGCAGGTCTGCAGGTGTCTCTCTATTTCTCCCCCTCTCTGTCTTCCCCTCCTCTCACCATTTCTCTATGTCCTATCTAACAATGGTGACATCAATAACAATAATAATAACTACAACAACAAAAATAAACAATAAAAAACAAACAAGGGAAACTAAAGGAAAAACAATAAAAAAAAAAGATTTTGGAGCAGTGGATAAACAGATATGCCAGCCAGATGTGGCCCTGAAGTTCAAAGTTGTTCTTGGTGAATGGTCCAACCCACTATCTCCTTTGAAAGAGAAAGGAAATCTTTAATTTAGGTCTCTGTTCATGTGTGTGAAACATAGTTCAAAGTCTGGTTCCAAGTTGACAAGAAGGACTACAGAGCAGTCAACACTTGTATTTAGAAAAACATCACAACTGTCTTAAGATTCTCCCCCCCCATGAGTGAATAGGAGATGAAAGAGGTTTCTGGAGATGTATAATTTTTCTCAAATGTGTCGTACTTTGCAAGTTCCTAGATTATTGACTGGTGTTGCAGAGAAGAATGTGCTGTACACAGCAAGACTTTGGAGCACCTGTCATGCACCAAGAGACGTTATGATTCTTGGTTGCCCACAAGAGGGAAGGACATCTTCTTTAACTAAAGACATCATCCTGCCCCACTCCCCTCGGCTTATCAAGAGTTCAGAGTTTTACAAAAATGCGTCACGGACATGCTGTCCTAATGTTCCTTCTCCCCTGCACTTCTCAGGCTCACGTTTAAGTGTGTGGATGCGTCAAATTATTTGGAGGTGGTAAATCTACATTGTGGTAATTGATGCACATTGATATTATTCCTACTGTTAGTGGTGTTTATTTTAAATTAATCCAAACTAACACATATTCGACACTAAGTGTTGTTATATCTCATTCTAAAGATGGAGAAAAGGGAAAGGAAAAATGGCAATGTGTCCTTTTCTCTACAAAAACATTCACTGCACAGTGCGTCAAATTTAACGCAGCACAGTGATTTGTCACATGAGCAACTTAGCAGCTCACAGTTAGACCCCAAGAAACGAGAGTTAAAATGAGTTTGTCAGGTAAGTCTTGCAGAAAGAAATTGCACAGATCTTCCACAAAAGAAAATTTGGAATAATAATAATTTGTCAGTCGAGAAGACATTTCTAGTGGGATTTCTTTTTATTTATTTATTTATTATTTTATTTATTTATTCCCTTTTGCTGCCCTTGTTTTATTGTTGTAGTTATTATTGTTGTTGTCGTTGTTGGATAGGACAGAGAGAAATGGAGAGAGGAGGGGAAGACAGAGAGGAGGAGAGAAATATAGACACCTGCAGACCTGCTTCACCGCTTGTGAAGCGACTCCCCTGCAGGTGGGGAGCCGGGGTTCGAACCGGGATCCTTATGCCGGTCCTTGTGCTTTGCGCCACTTGTGCCTAACCCGCTGCGCTACAGCCCGACTCCCCCTAGTGGGGTTTCTAAGAAGGAAGACATTGAATAGTAAGAGCATTCATTTATTGAATGCTTACCATGAGCCAGGCACTGCTCTGTCTCATTTTGTTCTCACACCAATCTAGGTAGATAATTGCCAATGTATTCATTTACCTCTTATAGATGATGAAGAAGAAAACACACACACACACACACACACACACACACACACACACAGCCAGCATGTCAAGAAAAAAAAAATTCTTAAAAGACAAAAGAAAGTCAATTCTTTGGGGACAGGTGGTGGTGCACCTGCTTAAGTGCTCACATTACAGTGCATAGGGACCCCGGTTTGAGCCCCTGGTCCCCACCTGCAGGGGGAAAGCTTCAGGAGCAGTGAAGGAGGGCTGCAGGTCTCTTTCTCTCTATCTCCTTCTCCCCTCTCAGTTTCTCTCTGTCTCCACCCAATAATAAATAAATAAAAATATTAAAAATGAAACAAAACAAACAAATAGACTTGGTGAGACTTGGGTGAGGCTGGAAATGCACTCACAAAGTCAGTAAGACGTGGCAGACCTGTGAGTGGCTGAGTAAGTTGTGGTCTGTATACACAATGGAATACTACTCAGCTATTAAAATGGTGATTTCACTTTCTTTACCCCATCTTGGATGAACCTTGAAGAAATCATGTTTAGTGAGATAAGTCAGAAACAGAAGGATGAATATGGGATGATCTCACTCACAGGCAGAAGCTGAAAAACAAGATCAGAAGGGAAAACACTAAGCAGAACTTAGACTGCAGTCGGTGTATTGCACCAAAGTAAAAGACTCTGGGGTGGCAGGAAGGAGGGTCCAGGTCCAGGAACATGAAGGCAGAGGAGGACCTGCAGGGGGTTGAATTGTTATGTGGAAAACTGGGAAATGTTATGCCTGTACGAACTATTGTATCCTACTGTCGACTGTAAACCATTAATCCCCCAATAAGGAAATTAAAAAATAAAAGTGGCAGGCCTGGCATTAGAACCAAACTCTGAGACTTTCAAGGTGTCATGGACATCCACTGGACAACCATGTCACTGATAAAAGCTACTTGAAGTCAGACCAACTGTCACTGTTTGTCAAAGAAGGGGAAGTGTGCAGGGAGCTTAGGATGGACGTCATGTTAGAGGTCCTGATGGGAGCAAGCACTGGCTTGAGTCAGAGTGACGGACTTCTGTGCATATTCCAGAAATCCAGATGCAAGGCTCTATGGAGCCTTCCGAAAATTTTAACAACAAATGGCGCCCACGTGGACCTGACCTGCGCATCTCTCAGATAAGTAAAGACAATTTGGCTACCTATGCACTATGGCCTTCTCTTCTGCTTGTGAAGAGATCTCCAAAGGCCTCTGCTCTTTCTTCACGAGACTGTTTTGCTGTTTCTGGAACATTTATCTCTGGACCACTCTGTGGTTTCCACTCGCTCGGGCGAACTCAGAACAGCCAGCGGGAAGAGCCAGCGGGCGGGAGGCGAGGCGCGGAGCTGCTGTTTCCACCTGGTTAAACAGCCAGCCAGCCAGCCGGCTGCGCCCAGACAACCCGGCGCACCGCGCCCGCAGCCCCGCAGCCCCACAGCCCACAGGAGGCCTACGCCACCATGCAAGAGCCTCCGAAATTTTAACAACAAATGGACGGATTTCTGTGCATATTCCAGAAATCCAGATGCAAGCCCCTGCCTTGCAGTTGAGAGAGTTCTACTCAACTTCAGGCGGAGCAGGTTTATTACGCACCATGTGAGCTGGGATTCTCAGTAAGAATGATTGAATGACTGTGCTAATGTCAGATCACTAGACAGGTCTCTCTAGTGAGCAGATAAATCCCTCCGACAATTTGAGGAGTTTACAAAATTTCACAGTGCCCAGACGAAAATAACTATATTGGCACAAACAAACAGAAACAGAAGCATGAGACTGAGGAGGAAGCAGGGGACATCTTTGGCCTTAATGGACTTTCAAACTGTTGAATTATCAGATATTATCTCCCTCCAGGCATAGCGTGTTATTCAACAAAAAGGAGAAGAATCTTTCCCTATGGTTTTCTTGAACTGGGAAGTGAGTCTTGTTCACTCTTTCCTGATGCTGAGGTTTTATGCCTGTAAGAATGTATAGAAAGGGGACAAATGGTGGTGCCCCTAGTTGAATGTACAGATCAGCAAGGCCCCAGCCCCCACTTGCAGGTGGGAAGCTTCATGGGAGGTAAAGCAGGGCTGCAAGTGTATCTCTGCCTTTCTTTCTCCCCATTCCCTCTTGATTTATCTCTGTCTGTATTAATAAGTGATATATTAATGAAATAAAAAATGAATAAAAATTAGCATGGCGCTTTTGTGCATTTGCTGTAGTTACCATGTAGGGTCCTCTCTATACATTCAGTGCTTCCTGCCAAATGGTGCATGTGTAAGGGACTCCTGTCCTGTGGAGTTCTTACTGTGTCCACTACATTGGGGAAAAACTTGCATTTTCTCTCCTTAAATTTATTTTATTTTATTTATTTATTTATTAGATAGAGACAGCCAGAAATCAAGAGGGAAGGGGGAGATATAGAGGGAGAGAGACACCTGTAACACTGATTCACCAGTTGCAAAGCTTTCCCCCTGCAGGTGGGGACCAGGGGCTCTAACCTAGGTCCTTGTGCATTGTAACATGTGCACTCAACCAGGTGCGCCACCAACTCACCCCTAAAAATGTGCATTTTCTAGCATATTCAGAGCACCTAGCAAGGTCAGCAGGATTCTGCTCCCTATGCCTGTATCTTAGGGGTTGGGTGGTGGTGCACCTGGTTGAGCACATGTGTTACAATGTACAGGAACCAGGTTTGAATCCCCGATCCCCACTTGTAGGGGAAAAGCTTTGCAAGTGGTAAAGCAGTGTTGCAGGTGTCTCTGTGTCTCTCTTCCTCTCTATCACTGGCTCCCCTCTCGGTTTCTGGTTGTCTCTAGCCAATAAAGAAACAAAGATGATAAAAAAATTAAAAAGAGGAGCCAGATAAATAAATCCAAGAATTTCAACTAAAGGCCAATTGAAAATTAAAAGTGACATGTTTGTTATTATCTATGTAATTTGAACCCACTGAAAGCATTCCCCCTCAGATCAGTGACTAGACATGGCTGTCTGTTATCACCATTACTCTTCAACATAGTGTTGGAGTTCTTGCCATAGCAGTCAGGCAAGAGAAAGGAATCGAAGGAATGCAGATTGGAAGGGAAGAAGTCAAACTCTCATTATTTGCAAATGATATGGTAGTATACACAGAAAAACCTAAAGAACCCATCAGAAAGTTTCTGGAAATCATTAGGCAATATAGCAAGGTGTCAGGGTACAAAATCAATGTACAAAAATCAGTGGCATTCCTTTATACAAATACTACTTCAGAAGAGGAAGATATCCAGAAATCACTCCCATTCACTATTGCAGCAAAATCAATAAAATATCTAAGAATAAACCTGACCAAAGAAGTGAAAGACATAAAGATCTCCCATTCTGTGAGGTGTCTTTTTGTTTGAGTGATGGTTTCTTTTGCTGTGCAGAAGCTCTTCAATTTGATGTAGTTCCATTGATTTTTTTTTTTTGTCTTCCTTGCAATTGGATTTGCATCATCAAAGATGTCCTTGAGGTTTAGGTGGGAAAGTGTTCCACCAGTGTTTTTCTCTAAGTATTTGATAGTTTCTGGTGTAACGTCCAGGTCTTTGATCCATTTGGAGTTGACCTTTGTTTCTGGTGAGATAAAATGGCTCAATTTCATTCTTCTGCATGTTTCAACCCAGTTTCCCCAGCACCATTTATTGAAGGGAGTCTCCTACTTCCATTTAATATTTTGGACCCCCTTTATCAAAAATTAGATGTCCATAGGTGTGGGGGTTTAGTTCTGGGCTTTCAATTCAGCTCCACTGGTCTGTATGTCTATTTTTGTTCCAGTACCAGGATGTTTTGATGAGGATGGCCTTATAATATAGTTTGAGATCTGGGAGTGCGATGCCTCCATTTCTGTTTCTTTTCCTCAAGATTGCATTGGCAATTCTAGGTGTTTTCTTGTTCCAGATAAATGATTGTAATTTTTGTTCTATTCTCTTAAAGAAGCTTGGTGGAACATTGATGGGTATCAAATTAGATTTGTATATGGCTCTAGGAAGAATATTCATTTTGATGACATTAATTCTTCCAATCCATGAGCATTTCCATTTCTTGGTATCATTTTCTATTTCTTTGGATAGTGACTCCTAGTTTTCAGTATATAAGTCTTTCACTTCTTTGGTCAGGTTTACTCCTAGATATTTGTTGATGTCGTTGTGACTGTGAATGGGAGTGATTTTTTGGATGTCCTCTTCTTCGGAGTTAGCGTTTGCATAAAGAAATGCCACTGATTTAAAAAAAATTTTTTTTTGCCACTGATTTTTGTATATTGATTTTGTAGCCTGATACCTTGCTATATTATCTAATGATTTCCAGTAGGTTTCTGCTGGATTCTTTATTTATCTACTTATTTATTTATTATTATGAGATAAACTTGCAGCTTTTGGGGTCTCTAGCATGGAGTGATGTCCTCTAATAGGCTGAGCTATCTCCTCCCACCTTCATATCTCTACATCCTATGGTGGCATTTTTCCATCAGTGTGTGTACAGATACCCTACTTGAGGCTGACAGTCAGTATTTAATTTAGTGCAGTTGAAGAGGGAGTAGGCTCGGCTTTGAAGTTAGACCAAACAGCCTATGAATCTTGGTTTTGTTTCTTCATGGCTGGGTGACTCTGGGCAAGTTACTCAACTTTTTCAAGGCTCCATTTCTCATCTGAAATATGTGAGTAATGCTGGCAGTCACAATTATGCATCTCTCCTGCCCACCAAAGATGTTTCTATCTAATACTGGAAGTCTGTGCCTTGGCTACAATGCATAACAGGGGGGATTAAGGTTACTAACCAGTTGACCTTAATGATCACCCCAGACTACCTGGGTGGGACTCAAAAGTGTCTTAAAAGTGGAAGATGAAGGCAGAAAAGTTAGGGGTACGAGTGTGACTCAGTAGCAAGGCAGACTTGATCACTCACCACTGCCTTTGAGGTTATAAAGGGAACGACCACAAGCAAGGGACACAGAAGCCAGGAAACATTCTTCCCCAGAATCCTAGAGAAGAAGCCCAGCCCTGCTAGCACCTTGATTTTGGCTCATTTCAGAATTCTGACCTCCAGATAACACATCTATGTTGTTTTAAGCCAGTAGATTTATAGCTACTTGTTCCAGCAGTTACAGGAAACTTATAGGACTATGATAGAAGGCATACGGGTGTGATGGGAAGAAGTTCGAGAACATGTAGGGCGTGGAACTGCAGCTCTGGTGCCTGGCACAGAGTCTCCATGGGAGTGAGTACTGAGCCCTGGCACTGCGAGCACCAGCCTTTCAACCCTGGCTTTTTTAAGCTTGCCTCCACCACTACTGCGTCTCCTCCTCCTTCTCTTCCTCTTCCTCTTTATTCTCCTCTTCCTCCTCCTCTTTTTCTTTCTCCTCTTCCTTCTTCCCCTTCCCCTTGTCTTCCTCCTCCACTTCCTTCTTCTTTGTTTTGAATTTTTAAAGATTATGTTTCTTTTTTTTGGGGGGAGTGGCTGGGCATTGGTATATCTGGTAGAACACACGCACATTACAGTGTACAAGGACCTGGGTTCAAGCCCCTGCTCCCTACCCACAGGGGAAAAGCTTCACAAGTGGTGAAACAGTACTTCAGATGTGTCCCTCTCCCTTCTCTATCTTCTCCTTCCCTCTCAATTTCTCTGTCTCTATACAAAATAAATAAATAACATTTTAAAGTTTTTGTTTGTTTAATTTTATCTACCAGGATTATTGCTGCATGACAAATCCACTGGTGCTAGTGGCCATCCTCTCCATTTATTTGTTTATATATTTATTTATTATCCAACACATCAGGCTTCCTTCACTCTGCAATAAATAGAACTTTAAGACTTAGGTACATCATATCTTTTACATTAGCCCAGAATCAATGGAAAGGGACTTCAAATGGATGTAAAGTTCGGAAGTACTATTTAGTAGTGTCCACAAAGTAAAATTGCTAAGTAGCTCTATGTATTATAGCTTGGAACCAATTTATGCATTTGGAAATTTGATTTATGGTTAACAGTGTGAAATGGACACTCTGTCAGAGATGTGAATAGGCAGTGCTATAGTCATTGTGGCTGGGGAAGATATGAGGGGGATAGGTGCGGGACTGGATATTTGTGAGATGTTAAACAAGGATTCTGTATTAAATTTATTATTATTAGCATATGATTGCTGGGAATCAGTGCCTAGACAATGAATCCAACATTCCTGGTGGTCATTTCTTTTTTTCTGTTTTTCCCCTTTGTTTTATTTGATAGGACAGAGAAAAATTGAGAGAGGAGAAGGTGATAGAGAGGGAGAGAGGGGGGCTGGGCAGTGGCATACTGGGTTAAGCTCACATAGTACAAAGCCAAAGGACCCACACAAGGACCCTGGTTCAAGCCCCTGGCTCCCCACCTGCAGGGGGTGGGGGAGGGAAGTCACTCCACAAATGGTGAAGCAGGTCTGCAGGTTTCTGTCTTTCTCTCTCTCTGTATATCTTCCCTCCCCCTCTCAATTTCTCCCTGTCCTATCCAAAAAAAAAAAAAAAGGCCACAGGAGCAGTGGTTTTGTAGTGCAGGCACCGTGCCCTAGCGATAACCCTGGAGGCAGAGAGAGAGAGAGAGAGAGAAAGAGAGAGAGATATACCAGCAGTACTGCTTTACCACTCATGAAACTTCCCCTACAAATGGGGGTCAGAGGCTTGAATGGGGGTCAGGTCCTTGTGCATGGTAATATGTGCCTGACCCTTGTCCTGAACTTTTTTTTTTTAATCCCTAGCATTACTTGTTCAAAGGTATAAGGTTCTAGGAATAATATGAGTCCTATAGCTACTTGAATGTTTCTCACAAACTGCATGAATGGCTGAATGGCATCTCACTGTGCCTTTTCAAGGGCAATGCTTTGATTTAAAGGTATAGCAGTATGCTCTCCATTTCTCTGAAAAGTTGTGAAGCTTAGCAAAAAGATTAATGTATTATCAGTCAGCATCTTCTTCATCATCCTTTCCTCTAGGAGGCAAAACAGCTATCACCTAATAAGCTGAGGAAAACACTTAGATCCTGACTTTAGTATTACTGAGTAATACTAAAGTATTACTCTATTGAACATAGTCAGCTTGCTAACATAATTAAACTTTAGTAATTTGTTACTTAGCTGTCTGGAAATCTATCAGTGGTAGGGTCTCTACCCTTCTTTTTTTTTTGAATTTCTTTTTCTTTTTTATTGAGGGGCTAATGGTTTATAGTAAGTCTTTTTTTTCTCACCACTCCCATCACCAAAGGTCTGTGTCCCCATCCCCACCCCCATAGATAACCACATATTTCTCCCACAGTCTTAGAGGTTGATTTTTTTTTTTGTCACATTCATATGTTCCATTCTTTATATTCCACATAGAGTGAAACCATTCTATAGTTTTCCTTTACCTCCTCACTTGCTTCACATCCCCTCTTTTTTGTCTTTTTTTCTTTTTTGGTAAAGGCAGAGGGAAGGGGACAGAGAAGAGAAAGATACCTGCAGCAATGCCTCACCACTCATGAAACATTGTGGTTGCAGGCGGGGACCTGGGACTTGCACTGGGGCCCTTGTGTAAGGTGATGAGTGTACTCTTCCTGGCGTGCCACTCTTTGGCTGCTCACCTTCACTTCTTCAACCTGGTCTATAGGTCTGACTTAAAGATATTTCACTTTCCCAACATGCTCCAAAGTCTCCCCAGCCCACCCCTGCCAATCCCCTTTCCCCATAGTCCTTTGCTTTGGTTTAAGGACTTAAGTTGGGGGGTGAAAGTGTTTTACAGATACCTGTCATGGGGAGATGAGAAATTATACATGTGTCAACAACAATGCCATTAACTCTCCCAATAAAATGATTAAAATAAGAAGGAGAAAAAGAAGGAGGAGAAGGAGGAAAAGGAGTAGGAGAAGGAGAAGAAGAAGGAGGAGGAGGAGGAGAAGGAGGAGGAGGAAGAGGAGGAGGAGAAGGAAGAGGAGGAGGAGGAGGAGGAGGAGGAGGAGGAGAAGAAGAAGAAGAAGAAGAAGAAGAATTATTAACCTAGTTTCAAAATTATCTAGAAGTGAGACAACCAGGAATGAAACCCTTGATTAGTTACATCCTATCAATGTTAACACTAAAACACTATTTTCCAAAAGAAGAAGAAGAAGAAGAAGAAGAAGAAGAAGGAGAAGGAGAAGGAGAAGGAGAAGGAGAAGGAGAAGGAGAAGGAGAAGGAGAAGGAGAAGAAGAAGAAGAAGAAAGATGTCATTCCTTGGGCTCTTCTCTGCTCCTCCCTCATCACCACTGTCCTGCTGTCCCAGCTGCTCGCTTTCCAATTGCAAGAAGCATTTTGGTGCAGGAGCAGGAAGCAGGCGCCCCGCTAAAGGGAATCCATCAAGAAGCCCAGTCTCAGATCAGCTTCTCGGAGGAGCAGAGTAAATGGATTCTGAACATGCATTTGCCCTGTGCCGCCGTCTGCCTCTGATGGGAGTCTGCTATGTGTCTTAGTGGAATGGAAATGGGTGGATGGAAATGGAATTATGACCAGGGTCTGTGCCCCCTTGCACAATGGTGCCAGTGACTTGGAGGCTGGGAGTGGTCGTGGGGATTTTCACTCTAAATCTTGGCCACGTGTTTTGATTGTTTTTGTTCCCCTTCTCTTTATCCTACAGTCAGAACTGTGTAGATGCGTACCCCACGTTCCTGGTTGTGCTCTGGAGTGCTGGGCTCCTCTGCAGTCAAGGTAACTCTCTCTGCCCTGGGCAGCATCTCTTTCTAAAATATGCATCTGAGGTAGTTCAAGTGCAGGCTTTTTATTGAAAAGACTTTGCCTGACCTCCAGCTCCTGATCCGTGAAGCCCTGGAGAGGTGAGAGCCCCGGGAGGCGGTGGTTCAGGCCTGCTCTAAGACATTGCTAATGTGCGCTCCCTGTGGTGCTGACAAGGGTGGTTTAAGGCAAAATGTGACTCGGAATCCTTAAGCAGTGTTAGCTCAGCTCCAAGGGCATTATAAATGAGAGGGCCTGAGGGATCTATTCCGGGAGTGCTGTCACTCTGCTTTTCTGCTAATAAGCTTTCAGCTTGGCAGTCTCCCTCTCGGCACAGGCTCGCAGAGCTATGGAGGGTTTCTGGCTCTCCAGCCCCTGGGCTATCAGTACCTCATAGTCCTGAGTTTAGCTGGTTGGCTCTGATAGTTGCTTTAAAATTTAATGAGAGAAGGAGGAAGAGGAGGAGGAGAAAAGGAGCTGGGTGGTGGTGCACCTGGTTGAGCACACATGTTTCAATGTGCATGGACTCAGGTTCAAGCCCCTGGTCCCCACCTGCAGGGAGAAAACTTCTTGAGTGATGAAGCAGGTCTACAGGTAGATCTTTGATTCTCTTCCTATCTCCCCCATCCCTCTTGATATCTGGCTGTCTCTATCAAATAAATAATGATAATAAAGGGAAAAAAAGAGAGAAGAAAGGCCAGCGAAATAGCTCACGCTTGAATAGCTTGCTGCATCGCCATGTGTGTGACCTAGGTTCTAGCCCAGTTCCTACTGGATTGAAGGAAGCTTTAGTGCTTTGCTCTCTTTCACTAACTCTCTTTATCTCTCTGTCTCTATGAAAAGAAAATAATAAAATTAAGTGAGAGCCAGAATTAGTACTATTTAATTTCCTTTGGAGATTCATACCATGTCTGGTGGAGGCTCAGTGTGTGAGATCTGGCTGAGTAGGGCACATGCAGAAAGAAAGGCCACTAATGTCCTCTGATAAACTAGTTAATTGCCTTTCTTCTCTCTGGAAAGTGTCTAGAGTAGATATCACTCTCTCTGTCACTTTGAGGGTGCTTTCCTTCAGGGAACTAAAGCAACTCATTCAAAGTTGTTCAGCCTCTGAATAACGAAACTAGGATAAGAGTCTATGTCTTTAGGACTAAATTGTGGATTTTTTTTTCACATAGTTTTCCCTCTCTATCAATTTGTATAATATGTGAGCATTGAAAACCTACTATGTGCCAAGCCCTGTCCCTGGGCCCACTGTGAAAAATGAAACAAACATGGCAGAGAGGTACACAGAGGTTGACATGATGAACTGGAGTGAGTACATGGAAGGGTAAAAGTTGCCAGGAGAGGGAAGAACCGTGAAGGGAATGAGTAAGGCACAGTGTCAGGGAGCAGATGAAGGATGGCGACAGACACCACTTCCCAGGTGCTGTGTGGCCTTTTTCTGTGCTCTAGATGGCTGTCAGTGAGCTCACTATTTATTTCCACCCTCTATCCTGAGTTAAGTAAGACATATATCTGACGTTACTTGAAAAATCAAGCTGAGCGACATTTGTGCAAGGATTTACGGTCCCCTTTATAACTAAGATGGCACTTGATGTAGATAAATCTAGAGTTGTCCTAGCTAAATGAATAGAAAGGGAGTTTGAAGGCATTTCAGAGGCCTGGAAATATGCATTTCCTGTGAAAACAAGTTGCCTTTGCTAGGCCACAGAAGAGTCAATAAACTGTTTGACAATCAGCATTTCTCTTGGATAAAGTAGATATAGGTTTTTTGGGTATGCCTTTTGTTTATTTAATATTTTTTATTTGACAGGACAAAGAAAAGTTGAGAGGGAAAGGGGAGATAGGGAGAAAGATACCTACAGCCCTTTTCCACCAGGAACATGAAGCTTCCCCATTTTAAGGGGGCAGGGGGTTTGAACCCAGGTCCTTTTAAATGATAATATGTGCACTCAACCAGGTATGACATTGCCCCCCCCCCTTAACTGAAAGGGATCTGGGAGATCACTCTCATCTAGACCCTTCACATTAAGGAGCAGAAACTCAAGCCCCAGAGGAATAAGTGGTTTGATCCATCTTCAGAATTTTCAAGTCTAGGTTTGAACCATTGACACCCCTCCTGGTATTCCAAGGCAGATGCCCTGTGTAAGAACAGCTTGCATTTACCCTGATTTCTGCTAGTTCATGTTCAGTTCTACCCTTTGAAAAAGGGATGGGTCAGTAACTTAGAGCGGAGCCTTCCAGATGTGGCATAGCAAAAGAAAAACTTTGTCCAAGCTGCAGCTTTGTAATTGCAGATAGTAGAAACTCACATGCAGTTTCTTTTGGGCTTTGTTGTTCTTATCGCACTTCAGGAGGCAAGACGGGACCGGCACATGGAGGCAAATCCCAGGCCACTCGTTGGTGACCTTGGACCATTACTCAGTTTCCCTAGTTTGTTTCCTTATTTCTGAGACAGTGCTACATCTACCTAGTAGTGTCTCCAGGGTGATTAAGTGACAATGTGCATGAAACCCTAAACACAATACTTGGCATAATTTGGGTCGAGCCACAGGAAGCATCCAGTATCTCTGTATGATCCCCAATGTGACTCTTTTGTATGGTTTAAACCTAATAATAAAGTCCACCAAATGCTATGATCGATGCTAATGGTGGTGGTGACAACACTTTGTCATCAGACCTGGTCACATCTTCCTTTTCCTTGGTTCACCCATCTGACCATATGCTTTCATGTGACAAATAGTTTGTGTAAGTTGTTGTGTACCAAGCACTATGCCAGGCACAGAGGCACAGTTAGCAAAAAAAAGGAAGACAGTCAGTCTTCAAGGATCTTCTCTTCTGGCAGGTGACTCTGGGAAAGCTGATATCCTTGAGCCTAAAATCCTTATCTGTCAAATGTTGAGAGTGATGTGCTCCTTGCCAGGTTGACTGGGGACCTATTAGCCCAAGTGTCTGACATATAAGAAGAGCTCAGTTGATGCAGTTAATTTGGTATTTGAACAGTGCTGGGAGCTTTATACCCAAGCTCCCTATCTTACCTTCAGAATTACTACTGACAGCTGCCTACCTGTAACCAGCTCTTTTTCCCAGATGTGGGGCAAGTTGAGTGTTAGCGCCAAGTCATACCAGTCTTCATGGAGCTGGGTTTTCTAATTCTCAGCTCTAAACATTTAGACCCCATAGGTTTATTTAGGTGCTGTTCTAGGTTTTACTCTGATAAGCAGAATGCAAAGAGACTCTCCTTCTTTAGAGATCTTTATTGCAACTACAGCACTTTGTCAGAAAAGGTTAGACAGGACTGGGTGGTGGTGCACCTGCTTAACTGTACACATTATAGTGCGTGAGGACCCAGGTTCAAGCCCCTGGTCCCCACCTGCAGGGGGAAGCTTCACTTGTGGTGAAGCAGGGCTGCAGGGGTCTCTCTGTTCCTTTTCCTCTCTATCTCCCCTGCCTTCTCAAACTCTCTCTCTCTCTCTCTCTCTATATATATATATATATATATATACACAGAAAAATAAATAAATAAATGGACAGTAAAAATATAAAACAAAAAGATTAGACTCTGCATCCCTTGAAGGGGAAGGGTATTATTATTATTATTATTATTATTATTATTATTATTATTATTTTGTCTCCAGGGTTATCACTGGGACTTGGTGCCTTCAATATGAAGCCATTGCTCCTGGCAGCCATTTTTTTCCATTTCTGTTGCCCTTGTTGTTATTATTGTTATTGCTGTTGTTGTTGGATAGGACAGTGAGAAATCAAAAGAGCAGGGGAAGACAGGGGACCTGCAGACCTGTTTCACTGCTTGTGAAGTGACCTCCCCCACAGGTGGAGAGCTGGGGGCTCAAACCAAGATCTTTATACCTGCTGCGCTACCACCATGTTTTTTTGAGAAGGGCGTATTTTTTTGAGAACCAATCTCCGAGCAGGACTTGAAGTTCAAGTCTGACTCCCTGGCCCCCAAACAAACTCTCGTGTGAGCTGTTTTAAACACGCCCCTTTACTCTTTGAGACAAAGCTTCTACACCTGGAAATAAAAGAGGATGATGATCATATTGAAAATTCAAATTAGAAGATAGATATGAAAATACTTTGTAAATTATACCACAATGTCATTGTAAAGTCTCACCATTACCATGAAAGTTCTCAGGTTTCTTCCTGTGCTGACCCTGGGACCCGAGGCCTCTGCTGGATTTCACAGACAGCAGTCACTGCATAGTGATTTTATTAGCTCTGCATTAACCGAACATGTCTTAGCATCTATGAAACAGACAGAGATGTTTTTTCTTTTCCCAACAGTTCCTGCCGCCTTCGCTGGACTCATGTACTTGTTCGTGAGGCAAAAGTACTTTATCGGCTATCTGGGAGAGAGAACTCAGAGGTAGGTCACTGGAGCTCTTTAAGAATCACACAATAGGGGGCCAGGTGGTAGCTCATCTGGTAGTGTACAGATTACAATACATGAGGACCCAGGTTCAAGCCCCAGGACCCCACCTGTAGTGAAGGAAGATTTACAAGCATTGGAACAGGTTGCACGTCTCTCTCTCTCTCTTTCTTTCTCTTTTTGTCCCACTCTTCTCTCTCTCTCTCCCCTTCTCTCTCTCTGCCCCTCTTTGCTCTCCTCCCTCTCTTTCTCCCTCTCTTGTTCTTCCTGTCTCGCATTCTCTGTCCAAAAAATAGGGGCTGGGAACAGTGGCTTAGTGTGGATATGGAGCCCAGTGATAATCTTGGTGGAAAAATAAATTAAAATCACAGAATGGGGAGGAGATAACATAATGGTTATGTAAAAAGACTCTTATACCTGAGGCTCCAAAGTCCCAGGTTCAGTCCTCCACATTCCCATAAACCAGAGCTGAGCAGCACTCTGGTAAAAAAAAAAAAAAAAAAAAAAAAAAAACCACCATAAGGAAGTAAAAGTCCCAGATCAGGGACCAAGGACTGGGAGGTGGAAAACCCAGTAAGCAGCATATGCTACAATGCACAAGGACCCAGGCTCAAGTCTCAGGGCCCCACCAGCAGGGAGGAAGCTTCACAAGTTGTGAAACAGTGCTGAAGGAATGTCTCTCTCCCTATCTCCTCCTTCCTTCTTAATTTCTCTCTGTCTTTATCCAAAATAGATAAATAAATAGAAGAAAATCTACAATCAAACAAAATCACAGACCAGGTAGAGAGGGAGTTCACCTGACACACAGTGCCCTGGTTACCACACGGGAACTCCTTGACACAGATGATGGAGCAAAGCTCTGGTATCTTTCCCTCCCTCTCTGTTTCATCATGCCTATCTAAAATGAAAAAGAAAAAATCCACTGTGTATACCTGAGAACCCAGAACCATAGAAGTCATGGTATCCGCATTTTCTTTCAGGAAGAGTGATGAGGATGCACAGTATCCAGCTCTGTGGGTCACTTAGCAAGGCAGGTAAAAGCTGGCTAAGACTTTCCCTTCTCTTTCTCCCTCCCTCCCTCCCTCCCTCCCTCCCTCCCTCCCTCCCTTCTTTTCTTCCTTCCTTTCCATCTTCCTTTCTTCCCAGAGCACTGTTTAGCTCTGGCTTCTGATGATTTGGGAAATTGGACTTGGGACTTTGGAGTCTCAGGCACAAGAGTCTCTTTGCATAACCGTTATGCTGTCTCCCCCATCTTGTCATCCTTTTTCCCTGAATTTTACGGGCTCTGGAAATACATGTGGGGATGTGATTGGTT
Source organism: Erinaceus europaeus (assembly GCF_950295315.1). Classification (NCBI taxonomy): domain Eukaryota; kingdom Metazoa; phylum Chordata; class Mammalia; order Eulipotyphla; family Erinaceidae; genus Erinaceus; species Erinaceus europaeus. The sequence goes on along the minus strand of NC_080166.1, from coordinate 117,831,875 downwards.
TTTTTCATGACACAATCCTCCCACAGAGCATGGGACTCACAGAGGAGGCTACAACTTCTGCCCCACTCATTTTTGTAGCCCCCCTTCCAAGTCTGGCCTTCCAAGTCTCTCTTATGTCTGGCTTCCCCAAGCCTCTGTGAGTGAAACAGATCACTGCTTGCCTGGAGAAATGAGATCAAAAACTTGCACCCCTATAATATATTTTCTTGAGTAACAGATCACCCAAGGCCCAGCAGAAAGATTATAGAGAAAATAAGACACAAGAACATATGATTGAGTAGGATAGGATAGGATAGGATAAGATAGGATAGGATAGGATAGGATAGGATAGGATAGGATAGGATAGGATAGGATAGGATAGGATAGGATAGGATAAGATATAGGATAGGATAGGATAGGATAGGATAGGATAGGATAGGATAGGATAGGATAGGATATAGGATAGGATAGGATAGGATAGGATATAGGATAGGATAGGATAGGATATAGGATAGGATAGGATATAGGATAGGATAGGATATAGGATAGGATAGGATATAGAATAGGATAGGATATAGGATAGGATAGGATAGGATAGGATATGATAGGATAGGATAGGATAGGATATAGAATAGGATAGGATACAGGATAGGATATAGGATAGGGTAGGATAGGATATAGGATAGGATAGGATATAGAATAGGATAGGATATAGGGTAGGATAAGATAGAATAGGATAGAATGTCTCAGGATGTTGCCAGACAGAGAGTCACAGAGTGGCAGCTATATTCTCAGCACACCTGGACTGGGAGATCTGGGTTTCCCTAAAATAAATGCTGACCCAGGCAAAATGCTCACATTTCAGGAGGCCACTGGTTCCTCAGAGGGGAGAATTCCTGATGCACTGGAAAGACTCCAGAAGGCAGAGTTATGTTCTGGGAGGCTGCTGTTCTTATGCTGACCCCAGCTTCCCCACCATCTTTCTTTATTTCTTATCTAGTTTCTCGGCCCTCTCTGTCTCTAACAATAGCCCCCTTCTCTAGTGGTTGATGGGTTCAAAGAACATTCTCTAGCACTGACAAAGGCAGTGTCATCCTGGGAGGGTGGCAAGTGAAAGCACCTCATCTGGGGTCTGGGAGGAGGAGGCTGTGATGCTGAGTGGCTTGGGGCAATCAGATGGCGAGCTGTGGGCAGGAAAAGAATGGCTTTCTGTAGAGCAGTCCCTCCCCTGTACACACCTCTTTAGTCCTCGCTGGTGGCTGCTCTGTTATCTCTCTAACCTTTATCAACACTGCCCTAAATACAATTCTTCATTCTCCTCCATCCTGGAAAGCCTGTATTCTGCCTTTTCCTGTTGTTCAAAAGTTGAGAGGTATGAGTGTTTTGCTCTGACCTATGGGCTGCTCTGCTCTCCTGGGCTGGCCATGCCTCCCCTTCCTGGGTCCCAGGGGTTTGATCCAATCACTGCACTCTTCTGCTAAGACAGGAAATGTGTTTTAATTCTTATAAACCAATCTGTGGAGGGTGACAAAATGTGTTCATTTCATGTTGGAGGTAATCAGTCACTGTTAGGGAATGAGCAGAGGTGATAAAAAATAACCAATAGGCCAGAGGTTTAATATTTTAAAAAAAATAATAGATTTCTCAGAACCCTTTGAAATATTGATGGATCAGACTGGGGAGACAGATTATGCAAAAGATGCTTATGCCTGAGACTTGGAGGTCCCAGGCTCAGTCCCCAGCACTACCATAAACCACAGCTGAGCTCTGGTACACTCTTTCCTTCACTCCCCCCTTCTATCTCTCTATCTTATTAAAAAATGCCAATGGGATAATTGCTGACATCCTTCCCTGGTCTCCCCCAGGATCGTGGTGAGAAGCTCCCACCAGCCACCTAACTCCCTCTCTGGACAGGTTCTAGACCCTGCCCACTGCTTCCCTATCCAGGTGGCTCATTGCTCATCATGATGCTCTTTCCTGCTGGGACCAGACACAACCTCATAATGCTTCTGAACACAGAGCTCTGAACAGTTGTTATCTGTAGGATACCATAGACAAGATGAAATAGCAAATCCTATTCTACACTAAAGTACAGTCAGAGGTGGATGCAAGCTCAGAGGGCTTGAGGTTGCACCCAGGGGCCTTTTCAGTTGTACCTTCTAGAAACCACTCACTGGCACCGTCTTTTGTTGTGGACACGCCCTCTTTCCTCTACTGCTCCGCACCCAGGCTGTGTCACACTTGGGCTCTGTAGAGACTTTGATACCCACATTTCCTCAGGATTAGCTTTAGTTTTTGCTCACACCACTGAAGAAGACCCTTCTCACTGAGATCCTGCCCCAAGAATGTCTCTAGGCCACTGAGTGCTTCTCCTAAGAAGCTGTTATGGCTCCATCTACTCCAAAAGCCCCAGTGACATTTCTGGTTCCAGGGCTCAATGAGACTACACTTAGTCTATCTACCCCAACAGAGTCCCTTCCCTTGATGGCAGGTGGTTCTGTGAGAATTCTGCAGTGTCTCACTGAATTTTATTCTCAGTTCTTCACCCAACCCCACCCCAACCCTTTCTCCCTACCGATTGGTTTCCATCCTTTAAAAAAAAATTATGTATTTATTTTATTTGATTGGTCAGAAGTTGAGAGGGAAAGAGAGATAGAGAGGGAGAGAGAGAGAGAGATACCTGCAGCCCTGCTTCTCTGATCATAAAACTTTCTCCCTGCAGGAGGGATCTGAGGGCTTGAACCCTAGGTCCTTGCACAGGGTAACAAGTGTGCTCAACTGAGTAATCCACAACCCAGCTCCTGGTTTACAGTCTTCTCAACACAGCATATAAAGATACATTTTAGTTTCTTTCCCTTTATTCCAAGCCACTACCTGAGTCCACATTCAGTGGAAATTGTACTACTCATTGTACTACAAGATCATTTACAACGCGTCTGTCCTCCACTTTTGCTAGCTGGCACTGGGCTACTCTCTCTTCCTGTTCTGCGGAGCCCTGTCTCTTGGTGGAACATTCCTACAATCCTTTTTGCAATTTGGGGTTCTCACCCTACTGGTAGACATGCAAAGACAGGTGACTCCCGAGGCCAGTGAACTCAAGTTTCCCAGCTTCACTTTCTCCTCTCTTGGGTGTGCACTCCTCATTCACTCCGTAGCCTTTCTGTGGAGAGCTGTTGACTACCTGCTCTGAACTAGGTGCTATGTCACCTTGATAACAGTGAGCAGGGCAGAGTCCTTACCATGGAGACCTGAGGCTTTCCTAAAGTCAGTGACATGGTTCAAGTCCAAAGACACAACTCCTGTGGAAATTATAACAGGCACTCATTTCAAAAGAATGAATTCCTTTTTAGCACCCATATTACATGTTCTGGATGCCCCGTATATGAACCACCCTGCTGCTTCATCAAAATTAAAAGGATGAATCCTAGATTTTGGAATCCTGGGTGAGAATAGGAGTATCAAGTGTTTCTGAAAGTGAAACTTGATGGCTAACTGCACCGGAACCACCTGAGGTGCTTAATAAAAGCCTGGCTTCTGGGTCCACTTTGGACTTCGGCTATGAGAACCTTCAGAGTAGAAGCACAGGAATCTGCATTTTGACAACATCTTCAGGTGCCTCAGATACTTACAGAGTTTGAAAATCCTTGAAAGCTGCTCTTGCCTCAGAGTGATTCACTTGACAAACACGTCTGTTGAACTCAGTTGATTTGACACCTGGGTGAAGGAAGAGCCAGTGGCCTGTTTTTGCAATCCTTTAGAGAACATAAGGCTTACAGTGATGCTCTGTACTTGAGAGAACAGAATTCTAAGGGCATAAGACCCTGTTAAGCTTTGGTTCCTACCCATACTCTGTATATTTTTGCAGGAAGCCTTGGCCGGTTCGGTGACTTGGTCAAGGTCACAGAGTACTGGACTGGCTGGAACTCATGTCTTTGAATGCCTGGCTTATCTCTCCCAGAACACAAGGCCTCTTTCTAGACATTTCCCTCACCATTGAGAGGTGTTTGGCACTGTGCTTCTTTTATGGCCCATATAGATTTTATGCCGTGTGTGAAGGGCACATTTCTTTAAAAATAAAAAAAAAAAAGATTAGCAGAGGGAAGGAGGAAGAGAGAGAGAGAGAGAGAGTGGGTAGATAAACAAAAAAGGAGGGAGAGAGCAAGAAATGAAACTCAATAGCAGCACCCTACCTGTTTCACTGAGCTGAACAGTCCTATTTGCCAAAGGGTCCTCCCACCAGGATCTTTATTTATAGACATAATGAGCTATTTGACGGAACATCTGAATATGCCAGAGCAGCACAGAAGCCTCAAAGTATGATGGCCATAGAAAGAAGCCTGCAGAGGGAGCTGGGATGGCAGGCACACAGTAGGTGGCCACACATCCCTGGGGAAATGCTGATCTGCTGGAGCAGTCTGGGGTTTCAAGTTCTTGGAGAGGAGACTATGAGTATGCTCCAGCCTCCCTCCATTTTCTTGACGGTCCATTTTCCACTTCAGGGAGCCCAGCTCTGGCTAGTGCAACCCTGCACTATTCTTCACAGGCTATCTTGGGAGGATAGATTGGGCTTTCAGGTGCCAAGACACCTTTTAGCCCCCCTCAGCCTTAGCAACTCATTTACACCCTCACCTCTCACACTGAGATCCTTCAAGCCCAGCACGGTAAGAGCGGTGACTACTGGCGCACTCCTGGAGGGAAGCGTCTGGGGGAGTTGATGGGACTCGGATCCCCAGTTGGGGTGCCTGATGACCAGCAGAAGCTGCCACCCCCATGTCAGCAGGGCGGCGCTGACATGTGGGAGGAAATCGGGAACCCTAGCAAAGATGGGCTTGGAGGCCTGGGCTCGTGTCGTTTGGTTTTGAAATATGTTCTGGGACTAATAATAGTGAAGACACTTCCATTCTTCATGGGAAGCAAATGGAGCATTCTGGAGGAGGAGCAGGAGCTATAATTTAAACCCCAGGCATCTCGGAGAGATAACATTTCTTGCTAAATTGGTGTCATTTGTGCTGCTTTTCCAGTTTTCTCTCTCCTTTTCCAGCACACCTGGCTACATTTTTGGGAAGCGCATCATACTGTTCCTGTTCCTCATGTCCCTTGCTGGAATTTTCAACTATTACCTCATCCTCTTTTTCGGAAGTGACTTTGAAAACTACATCAAGACCATAACCACCACCATCTCCCCTCTGCTGCTCATCCCCTAGCTCTCTGCTGAATGCAGGGTTGGCGCTCTCATCCAGTCGATGGCTACGAGTCACCATAACTCAACCCTTTAAAGGCTGCAGTGTCTCCTTAGATAGCTGTAAATCTAATGGCCAGCTGGGCTTGCCAGCTTGAGTTAACCTTGCTTTTCCTGGAAGAAAAAGGCTTCGTGTCAGCTCCACCCCTGGAACATAGCCGCGGCCCCTGATTTACGACTCAGATCTGTTTCGTACATTTCTTGACTTACCCTGCTTCCTGAAGCTGTACTGTGACCAGTTTTACATTCCCCTACAATAAAGTGCAGAAACATGTTTCAGGCTGTTGGTTGAGTTTTTTGTGGGCATATTGCTATCATTGAATAACTAGTAGTTTTTTCAACCTAAATGATGATAAGATATTACAGTACACACACACACACACAGACACACAGACACACACACACACACACAGACACACACACACACACACACACACACACACACACAGACACACACACACACACAGACACCTGAAAGGGAACTCACTGACAAGCCATCTGTGAAGAGGTCGAAGTACATTTTACCTCTAGTTTACATACTTCATGTGCTATCTGTAATTCTTGGTCTAATAAACACTGCTAAACGTGGAGATAGAAGACACAACACTGCAGTATGCCTTTCCTGGGAAGCCTTCCATAAGGTCCCTAGCAGGTGGCCTAGTTGACCTCTGACCTCCCACAGCACCCTCTGAACAACTCCATCACAGCAAGTCCATGCAGCAGTTTCAATAGTTCCACCCTCGGCACATCACCAGTTCTTGAATAGCCATGAAAGCCTACCCATTTTCTCCTGTGTGTCAAGTGTAAAGACTGGCACACTAGTAGGCAACTGATGACTCCAGTGATTTGGGAATTCAAATATCCTATGAAGTGGCCACTGGTAGGGCAACAGGACTTGTGACTTTCATGAGCTTAAGATGAAAAAAATAATATAGGGGGTTGGACAGTAGTGCAGTAGGTTAAGCACACGTGGCACAAAGCTTAAGGACAGATGTAAGGATCCCAGTTCGAGCCCCCAGTTCCCACCTGCAGGGGGGGTTGCTTCACAAGTGGTGAAGCAGGTCTGCAGGTGTCTATCTTTCTCTCCCCCTCTGTCTTCCCCTCCTCTCTCGATTTCTTTTTTTTCTATCTTTTAAAATCTTTTATTTATTTGTTGGGTAGAGACTATTAGAAATTGAGAGGGAAGGGGATGATAGAGAGGGAGAGAGACACCTGCAGCCCTGCTTCACCACTTGGGAAGCTTTCCTCCTGCAGGTGGGGACCAGGGGCTCGAACCTGGGTCCTTGTACACTGTAACATGTGCGCTCAACCTGGCCCCCTCGATTTCTCTCTGTGCTATCCAACAACAACAACAACAACAATGATAGACAACAAGGGCAACAAAAGGGAAAAAAACAGCCTCCAGGAGCAATGGATTTGTAGTGCAGGCACTGAGCCCCAGCAATAACCCTGGAGGCAACAACAACAATAATTATAATAATAACTTTAATAAGACTGATTGTAAAAAAATACAAACCAAACCAGAAATTGCTATCATTTCTCTCCACAGACAGACTTCTTATAATAGCATTTTCATATCTTTGGATATATACCTAGGAGCGGTACTGCTGGATCACAAGGTATTTCCATTTTTATTTAAGAACTTTTTAAAAAAAATTACTTGAGGACCTGGGTCCTTGCACATTGTTACATGTGTATTGCACTGGATGCATCATGGCCTGGCAGGCCATTCTATGCTTCAGTTTCACATATTAGACTGGGATGAAAAGCACCTGGTGTTTGGGGCTGTTGGGAGGAATAATAAGATGCAGCAATTAAAAACATGTACACGTGGTACGTGCTGTTTTCCATCCAGACCATATTCATATCCCCAATGTAGTGTACTGGGTTCTTTCATTTTTAGTTAAAAGTGTATATTTACTTATTTATTTTCCCTTTTGTTGCCCTTGTTGTTTTTTATTGTGTTGTAGTTATTATTATTGTTGTTATTGATGTCGTTGTTAGATAGGACAGAGAGAAATGGAGAGAGGAGGGGAAGGCAGAAAAGGGGAGAGAAATATAGACACCTGCAGACTTGCTTCACCATCTGTGAAGCGACTCCCCTGCAGGTGGAGAGCCTGGGGCTCGAACTGGGATCCTTGCGCTTCGTGCCACATGCGCTTAACCTGCTGTGCTACTGCCCACAGTACTGGGTTCTCTTCTTTGCACACCCTTGCCAATGTTATTTTTTGTCTGTGAGGAGGCATCTCTGTGGTTTTTATCTGTATTTCCCTCATAGACAGTGAATACCTCCTCGTGAGCTGGTTGGGAGTTTTCTTCTTGGTGATCATAGATCCAAAAGCAAGATTCAGGGTGGAGGTATGCCTAGTCCCACCTCTAATTAGTTTGGATGGTGGAAGAGTGAGCCATCACTTCTAGTTTGCTTGAAACTGAAGTTTTCCTGGCAAGTTGAACTTTAAGTTTACTCTTAAAACTGGGGCAGTTTTTGAGAAATCCAAGATGAGTTTGTGACGCTAAGAGTGGACTAGGCTAGAATATGCTCAGTGGAAGTAGGGATATCTTAGCTTCCTGTGACCAGGGAACCTCAGAGGGCAGGGGAGAGGTGAGATGAGAGATGAGCCATTGATGGTAGCCTGAGGCAGAGGAGAGGACCGAGGAAACTGAGGGGACCAGACTCTAGTAGAGGAGGCTTCATAATTATGAAGAAGGGACCAGGCAGCGGCACACCCGATCGAGTGCACACATCACTGCAGCTGTGAGAAGAGTTTCAGGTGCAGAATTACTGACAGGGGGACAGACTCCTCCTCTCATTGGAGGCAGTGCTCTGTGGTAGTAAAACTGGGCCCAGGACTGAGTCTCTGCTTTATCATATCTCAATTCTGTGACTTACCCCTATACTTCAGATTTTATTTTATTTTATTTTGGGTAGGGACAGAAAGGGAAGGGGAGACAGAGAGGGAGAGAGGGAAACCAGCAATACTGTTTCACTACTCATGAAGTTCCCTCCCTGCAGGGGGATCTAGGGGCTGGAACTGGGTCCTTGCACATCGTTAAATGTGTGCTGTACTGGATGTACCCTCACTTGGCCACTCCGTGCTTCAGTTTCGCATGTTAAGCTGGGAGGAAACAGTGCTTAGCATTTGGGGCTGTTGGAAAGAATAAGATGCAGCAACTGAAAAAAAATGTGCACATGGTGCGTGCTGAGTGCTAGTATTATCTGTTGTTGCTATGCTCCTACTATTTCACTGTGGTCGCTTTTTATTGTTGCTTAACAAATTCCCACAAATGGGGTGACTTAAAATTCCATACCTGTGCCATCTCACAGTTCTTTGGTCAGAGTCCTCTCTGCTGAGAGAGATTCTCTGCCGAGATGTTTCTGGAGCTGTGATCTTGGGGGTCTCAGGGCTCCCTTCTAGGCTCTGTCATTGCTGGCAGAACTCAGTTCTTCCAGTCTCTAGGACGAAACTCCTACAGACACCTCCTCTGACACATGACCTTCTCCTGAAAGTGCCAGTTCCTGTGTGAAGGCCCCTCGGAGAGTACCTTGCTGTCTTTCTGATCTCTGAGCTTGAGACTCACTTTTAAAGGGCTCTTCTTATTAGGTCAGACCACTCAGGACAAGTTCCCCTTTGAATAACTTAAAAAATTGACCTGTTTGGGACCATAGTTTCATCTGCAAACTCTCTTCCCCTTTCCTGTGTGATGTAACCTAGTGAAATGCTATTTCAGCAGCCAGGGAAGTGGCTAATTGGGTAGAGCACAGGACCTAACATGTGCAGGGTCCTGGACTTGATCTCTGACTCTGCATATGCCTAAGTGAAGCTGTCCTCTGGTCTCTCTTATGGAAAGAAGGAAGGAAAGAAGGAAGAAAGGAGGGAGAAAGGGAGGGAGAGAGATAGAGAGGGAGGGCGAAAGGAAAGGAAGGAAAAGAGAAAGGGAGAAAGAAATTTTAAGTCCTTTAGGCAGAAGCAGGCCGGTGTGTCTGTGTGTGTTCTCTCATGTGAACACTCACACACCCAAATGTGGACACATGGCATAGAGTTTCATGAGGAAGAAGGCAGGGGTCTGCTCAACTCACTGAGTGCAGGAAGACCTGTAAGCTCTTCTAATAGCCCCATGTAGGAAACAGCACAGTGAGTGAGCAGGTGAAGCTGAGAACTCACATTTTCTTTTTTTTTTAAATGTCTTTTTAATGCTTTATTTATTTATTATTGTATAGAGACAGAGAGAAATTGAGAGGGGACAATAGAGAGGGAGAGAGACAGAGAGACACCTGCAGCCCTGTTTCACCACTCTTCTTTGTCATTGCTTGCCAGTGGCTACCTCTATTGCAGCCCTCCATGACCACCACACACATCTGCAAGGGGGCCTGTCCTTCCTCCACCCACTGTCTCCTGCCTGTGCTTTGTTTTCCTCCTCTGTGCTTTCTTACCTCCTGAAACTAGACCTCCCATCCCACCCTGCACTTGTCTGTCTCCTCCATTGGCAAATTTTCCTGTATTGTTTGTCACTCTGTGTTGGGAACATGGAACCAGTGCTCAGGACACACTGAGGAGGATTCAGATACACAATAAACCGGGTTGTCTGGGTGTGCCTCTGGTCTCAGCAACTGTATGGTGTGGGGTTTTGGTGGTGGTGAAAATGCAGCAAGTGAATATGGACAGGGAGCCTAACAGATGTTCTCAAGTGTTAGTAAGCAAAACTGCAGCTCTGGAACCTGTTTAAAATGCACATCTTTGATTTCTATTGGACTTCTGCAGAGGAGAGAGAGTTTAGTAATCTGAGGTTAAGGCAGGCTAGATTAGTCAAGAGAGATTGTCCATTTTCTCTGCCAAACCACTGTAAAACTAGATGGATACTAGGCCAATGAGTTTCTTGAAGTTAAAGCAGTAAACAAGAACGGGAAGAAATGAACTGGGACCAAGGTGCTACCAGAAATGTCCACTATGAGTAGTAATAGGTGTAGGTGTGATTTAGAAAGGAAGAGAAGTCAAAACCATAGGAAAAATGGGAAAATACATCTAAATATAGGTAGATAATCATAGTAATAATAGTCAGTCCACATCATCTGTAGACTGATATCTGGAGAACTACTGCAGTTTCCAATGGATGGAATGGGGACACAGAACTCTAGCGGTGGGAATGCTGTGTAATTATATACCTTTACTCCATAATTTTGTCTATCATTATTAAATCACTAGTAAAATTACTAAACAACTGGTACTTAAATACTGTTAACTATTTCCTCCAAATAAAATGATAATAAAAATATTACCTACATAATAAATGCAATGTGCCTTAAAAAAAAAGAAAGAAAATCTGTGTCTATCTTTGCAACTGAGTAGATAATAACCTACCTTTTCTAAGAATACCTTGTAAAAACAAACAGACAAACTCCTAGTTTTACTCCCAGAGGGATTTGGTAGCTCAGGAACGAGGCCCAGGAATTCACATTCTTGCTGAGATTCTCAGACTTTCTTGATGCAGAAGCTTTTTGCTTTGCAGCTGCACCACTCAAATTAGTGGCAACTAGTGTGACTACGAAGGGGAACATGGCAGCTGTGCATGGAGCTGTACTGTGAATGGAACAAGTAGGCTGAATTGTTAAGACCTCACACACAAAGTAAAACGGCTTATTGATTATTTTTTTCAGTTAAGTACTTAGATAACAAGAAGAAAAGCAGAATAAACTTCTCCTGGGAATTCTATCACTATAGTGTCTTCAGTGCACCAGTGGACATTTTTAGCTAGAAAGAGAGAGAGAGAGAGAGAGAGAGAGACTGAGAGAGAGGACACCACAGAACTGAAGTGCCCTCCAATGCCTGTGGAAGCTGGGTTCAAGCTAAGCACAAGTACTATCCAGGTGAACTTTTTTGTCAGCCCAATAATTTTTCTTATAACATTTTGTTGGGGTGGTATTGGTTTCTAACACCATATGCTTTGGTGTGAAGTACTGTAATAATAATTAATAGTGCATTCTTATTGACTGCATATTAAAATTATAGTTTTGAACATACATCATCTTACGTCATAGTAGAATTTAAAGGGACCCGGAAGGTAGCTTAGCAGTGAAGCATCTGCCTTGCATGTGTGGGGTATTGGGTTCAACTCTGACATAGATGAGAAACAGCAAAGAGAACTCCATGGATGGTAGGTCAGTGTTTATTTCTCTCTAGCTCTCCCTGTCATAAAATAATAAAATAGAAAATAATTGGGCAGCTCAGGAGGTGGCACAAAGGGTAAAACATAAAGACTCTCAAGAGAGAGGCCTCCAACACTGCATGTGCTAGAATTAGGCTCTGGTTCAGTCTTAGATAGATAGATAGATAGATAGATAGATAGATAGATAGATAGATAGACAGACAGGGTTGGAGGTGGCTCAGTGGTGGAACATATCCACAAGACTGAGTTCGATTTCTGGCACAGCATTGAAAAAGTACATATCATTAAAAAAAGCAACAATAATCAAGAATTAACTGTTCATAATTTTCTTAGTGTGGCTGATAGAAAATTTATATTACCTATGCAACCGGCTTTGTGTTTCTTCTGGGTAGCATTCATTTAGAAATTCTGTGGGCTCCAGTCTGGCCTCCCAGCTGAAATATACTAAGTCTAAGTACTTATCTCCAGGGATGATTTTGTATAGATACGTTGAAAACCGTGCCAACGAAAGTCACCACATGAAGCAATGCAGTCCTGTCTAAATCTGGAAAATAGTTCTTTGCAGCTTGTTACCGTGTGATTATGAGAGTGTCTCATTAAGTATTTCTGATCACAGATGTGGCGCATTATTAAAATATCATTTTTACAGTCACCCCAGAGGCGAGGGTTATCTGAATATGGAGAGAGAAGCAGCTTGTGGAGTTGCTGTAGAAATGAAATTACGAGAAAGCAGAGCACTCAATTGCATATGGGCTTGGGGGCTTATTCTTATTAAAATGTTTAGATAGCAGTTTCTGTTCATTTCTGCAGAATTGCTTTCTAAATTAAAAATGTGGCTTGACACACCAATATAGTAGTGTCCCAGGAGAAGTCTGTGTCCCCTTCCCTCTTGTTATCTGAGCCTAAGCACTTAGCTGTGCTGATAGGTAGCCCAGATGACCCGTGTGAAACATATGCATTAGGATTTACTGCAGCTCTGTAAATTGGCACACTTCAGCTTGCCCAAAAGAAGTCAGCACAGGCTCCAAGCAAATCACAAGGTCTGTCTACAGAAAAGCAGCAACTCTGTCTCTCTTTTTAAGATTGCGGGAAATAATGTTTGCTGGCAATTAGCCTTAATCATCGAAGAAGTTGCAGCCCAAATGGACTTGCTATTAATAGACTGGGATTCATCACACAGGAGTAATGAAATGTAAGCCTTCTCAGAATTCAGATAATAAGTAGCTGCTCAGCGACTGAGCAAGAGGGCGAAGGAATGACCGTTTGGTGCTTGATTACTTGGCTCCACACATCTACACTCAGGTTCTCAACGTCAGTGCCATGGCAACCAGAATGTGTCCACAGCAACTGCCTGGAAGTGTCTGGAAAGGTCTCTTCTCACCTAGAGCAAGGAGTCTATGCACAAGGGTAGGCTGTCTCCTCTCCTCACCTGGTTGTATTGAAGCTCATCAATGCACTGGTCGGTGACACAGGCTGATGTCACTGAGTCACGAGGCTGCGAGATTCTTGTAATTATCAGTCTCAGGACCAGACTGGTGGAAGAGTCAGGAGGATGTGTGTGTGTGTGTGTGTAAGAGTCAGGAGGATGTGTGTGTGTGTGTGTGTGTATGTGTGTGTGTGCCTTCTGAGAGGGGGAACCCTTAGTGACATTTTTTTTAAATATTTATTTTATTTATTTATTTATTTATTTATTTATTCCCTTTTGTTGCCCTTGTTGTTTTATTGTTGTAGTTATTATTTGTCGTTGTTGGATAGGACAGAGAGAAATGGAGAGAGGAGGGGAAGACAGAGAGGGGGAGAGAAAGATAGACACCTGCAGACCTGCTTCACCACCTGTGAAGTGACTCCCCTGCAGGTGGGGAGTCGGGGTTCGAACCGGGATCCTTATGCTGGTCCTTGTGCTTTGCGCCACCTGCGCTTAACCCGCTGCGCTACAGTCCGACTCCCCCTTAGTGACATTTTTGTGAGTTAGCTGACATGTCCTTTCTATCTGTTTATTTTTATTATTATTATTATTTTAAAATGGCCACCAGGGTTATCTCTGTGTCTTGGTACCTGCATTATGAATTCACTGCTGGCTCCCAGCAGCCATTTTCTTTCTTTCTTCCTTTCCTTCTATGTTTTTTTTTTTTTTTTTTTTTTGCCTCCAGGGTCATCACTGGGGCTCTACAAATCCACTGCTCCTGGAGGCTATTTTTTTCCCCTTTGTTGCGCTTATTGGTTATCGATTGTTGTTGTTATTGTCGTTGTTGTTGGATAAGACAGAGAGAACTTGAGAGAGGGAGGGAAGACAGAGAGGGGGAGAGAAAGATAGACACCTGCAGACCTGCTTCACCGCTTATGAAGCGACTCCCCCTACAGGTGGGGAGCCAGCGCCTTGAACCAGGATCCTTACACCAGTCCTCAAGTTTCGCGCCATGTGTGCGTAACTCACATCACTACCACCCGGCCACCTCTAACTTTCTTTCTTTTCTCTCTCTATTTTATTTGATATGTCAGAGAGAAATTGAGAGGGGAGTTGGAGAAAGAGAAAGACACCTGCAGACCTGCTTCGCTACTTGAGAAGCGCCCCTCCTGCAGGTGGGACATGGGGACTGGAACTTGAATCCTTGAGTATCATAATGTGTGTGCCTAAGTGGGCATACTGCCACTATCTGGCACCCGGCACCTCCCTTTCAATTATCTGGGTTAAGAAAAACCACAGAAATCCTTATCTCAGTCTCAAAGTCATCTAATTTTTCTCTTTCTTTTTTATTACATAGGGCAGAGAGGAATTGAGAGGGGGTGGAGAAGATAGGGCGATGTCGGTTGTGGCCAGGCTGCGCCACGGAGAAGAGAGAGAGAGGAAGTCCGGAGCAAATGGGGTACACAGATCTTTATTATAGGATGGGGGTGGTGGTGGCTCAGGCCACGTGGAGTCAGCCGACAATGGCCGTCCCCACTACCTCACCACCGGGCAAGAAGGAGAGGGCGCTGAGAGAGAGAGAGAGAGAGCCGAGAGTGCGGGGCCAGGGGGAGTGAGAGAGTTTTTATTGGGCAACAACCAGGGGTGACGTGTGGGGGCAGGATTGGTTGAAGGGGGCACTGCTAGGATATCGTGGGGCATGGTAAAACCTGGGGGCAGAGACTGCATCAGAATAATTCCTCAGCATCAGGGAGAGAGAGAGACACTTGCATACCTGCTCACCGCTTGTGAAGTTTCCCCTTTCCAGGAGGGGAGTGAGGGCTCAGTCCTAGGTCCTCACACACTGTAAAGTGTGTGCTCAACTGAGTGTGCCACCTCCAGCCCCATAAGCCTTATCTCATTTTTTCCTCCTCCAGAGTTATCGCTGGGGCTTGGTACTAGTACTACGAATCCACTGCTCCTTTAGGCCATTTTTTCCCCACTTTTGCTGCCCTTCCTGTTGCCCTTGTTATGGTTGTTCTTGCTGTTATAGCTGTTGTTGTTGAAAGGAGAGAGCAATCAAGATGGGGGGGAAGACAGAGAGGGTGAGAGAAAGAGAGACACCTCCAGACTTGCTTCACCGCTTGCAAAGCGACCCCGCTGTAGGTGGGAAGCTGGAGCTTGAACCCAGATCCTTACACAGGTCCTTACTCTTTGTGTCATGTGCGCTTAACCCGCTGTGCTACTGCCCCCCCCAGCCTTATCTCATTTTAACTCTCCCTTAGAAAGTCCTTTTGTGGGCCAGGTGGTGGCGCACCTAGTTAAGTGCACATGTCACAGTGCTCAAGCGTCCAGGTGCAAGCCCTTGGTCCCCACCTGCAGGGGGAAAGCTTCACAAGTGGTGACACACAGCTGTAGGTATCTCACTGTCTCTTTCCCTTCCTATCCCTCCTACAATCTCTCTGTCTCTATCCAATAAATAAATAAAAATAAAGTCACCGCTTCACTCCTGTAAGAATGTCATACATCAGAAAAAGTAACAACAACTAATGCTGGAGAGATTGTGGAGAAAAAGGAACTGTCCTGCATTGCTGGTGGGAATGTAAATTAGTCCAACCCCTGTGGAAAGCAGTCTGAAGAATTCTCAGAAGTCTAGGAGTGGACCTACTCTATGACCCTACAATTCCTCTCCTGGGGATATAGCCTAAGGAACCAAACACACCCATCCAAAGAGATTTGTGTATACCTATGTTCATAACAGCACAATTTGTAATAGCCAAAACCTGGAAGCAACCCAGGTGTCCAACAACAGATGAATGGTTGAGTAAGTTGTGGAATATATACACAATAGAATACTACTCAGCTATTAAAAATGGTGTTTTCAGGAGTCAGGCCGTAGTGCAGTGGGTTAAGAGCACATGGCATGAAGCACAAGGACCGGCTTAAGGACCCTGGTTCTAGCCCACAGCTCCCCAACTGCAGGGGAGTCGCTTCACAGGTGGTGAAGCAGGTCGGCAGGTGTCTCTCTTTCTCTCCTCTTCTCTGTCTTCCTCTTCTCTCTCCATTTCTCTCTGTCCTATCCAACAACAACAACATCAACAACAACAACAATAATAACTACAATAACAAAAGACAACAAGGGCAACAAAAGGGAATAAATAAATAAATAAATAAATATTAAATGGAGAGTTCACTTTTTTCACCCCATCTTGGATGGGGCTTGAAGAAATCATGTTAAATGAGATAAGTCAGAAGCAAAAGGATGAATATGGGATGATCTCAGTCATAGAGAGAAGTTGAAAAACAAGATCAGAAGGGAAATCACTAAGCAGAACCTGGACTGGAGTTGGTGTGTTGCACCAAAGTAAAAGACACTGGGGTGGCAGGGGGGAGGGTTCAGGTCCTGGAACATGATGGCAGAGGACCTAGTGGGGATTGAGCTGTTATGCGGAAAACTGGGAAATGTTATGCATGTACAAACTATTGTGTTTCACTGTTGACTGTAAACCATTAATCTCCCAATAAAGAAGTAAAAAAGTAAAAAGTAAATTTCCTCTTTTCATAAGTTCTTTGTCTTTCTCATGTGGTAGCACTGTTATTAAGCAGTTACATGGAAATGACCAGGTACAGGAAGGATGTAGGCAACCAGGAAGTTGGGAGCTACCCCTACAATTATAAATAACTGTTTATAAAACAATTTATTAGCGCTCAGTGAGGGGCTGTCAGAGTGTGTCAGATGGAACAAGACAGTCTCTTAGGTCTGGGGAGACAGCATAATTATTATTCAAAAGACTTTCATGCCTGAGTCTCCAAGGTCCCAGGTTCAATCCCCAGCACCACCATAAACCAAAGCTGGGCAGTTCTTTGATTTCTCTCTCTCTGTATATATCTCTCACTGAAATAAAATGACACACAGGGGTCGGTGGTAGCACAGCAGGTTAAGCGCACATGGCGCGAAGTGCAAGGACTGGTGTAAGGATCCCGGTTTGAGCTCCTGGCTCCCCACTTGCAGGGGAGTCGCTTCACAAGCACTGAAGCAGGTCTGCAGGTGTTTATCTTTCTCTCCCCCTCTCTGTCTTCCCCTCTTTCCATTTCTCTCGGTCCTATCCAACGAAGACATTAATAACAACAACAATAATAACTACAACAATAAAAAAAACAAGGACAACAAAAAGGGAATAAATAAATATTTTTAAAAAGAAAGAAAATAAAACACTAATTTAAAAAAAATATATAACTTGAGGGAAGCTGCCTGCCATTGTCTTATTAGAGAATTCAACCTGAAAATCAGGAATTTCAGCTTTAGAGGACACAGCTTTGTACAACCCGTCTGCATTGACTAGCTCTCAATTCTAAATAAAAGTCTGTATTTAACACTGAAAAAAAAAAGAAGAGGAAGAAAATAGTTTTTAAAAAAAGAGACAATCCTTGGGCATGAGGTCTGACCTTGACCAAATGTTAAAAAAATAAATAAATTTTTAAATAGGCCATTGTGGGTCTAGGGAGATAGCATAATGGTTATACAAAGGGACTTTTGTGCCCGAGGCTCCAAGGCCCCATGTTCAATCCCCAGCACCACCAAAAACCAGAGCTAGCAATGCTCTGGTCTCTACCTCTCATTTAAATAAATTATTTTTAAAATGAGCCATTGTTTATTACTTTTCTAGTGTTTCTATTCTTCTGCTCTATGTGCTTTAAAGCATGCCATCAGAGAAACACCTCCCACTAAGAGACAAGTTGGTGTTTAGTTCATTCATACCAAAGAAAATAGGGAAGGAGAAATATCTTTTATGGGGTAAGTGAAGAAAGGAGAAAAGAGAAGAAAAATGCTTAGTGAAATAAAGAAATAAAAGACAACTATCAGATGGGTTTACTTATAGGTGGAATATAGAGAACTGATACACATGAGCTTGCAAGAAAACAGAACAAATAACAAAACAAAACATAAAGCAAGCAAACTCTAAGACTTGTGAGAACTTTGGTGGTTATCTTTGGGAAGGTGGGAGGGTGTGGACACAACTTTGGTAGTCACTATGGTGTATTATAATAATACACTCTAATCTTACTATCTTGTAACCCACTATTAATCACAAATTAAAAAATGAACAAAAGGTAGTATGAAAAGATGATACACGTTGAAATGGACGAGTAATACAGAATGTGCTGCTGTTTATGTTCAAAGATTTGTGGTGCCTTCAGGGAATGAACACTGGTGTAATGGAGGTGTGTAGCTGAAGAAGACTGCCATTTACTGGAGGGATCAGAGTTTCTTATGAAAAGGTGATGAGTAGTTCAAGCTTCTGTGGGTATGGCCAGTAACAGCATAGACTGTGGAGTCTCAGAGGAGGCAATGATTTGAGAAATAATAGAGAAAGAAGGAAGTCCTTCACAGATTTCTGGATGGGACTTACAATAGGGGGAATGGTGTTCTGTGAGGAGTTAGAGGATCTACACAATCCATCTTCCTGAGTGCTCGAGAATGGACTCATCCAATTTCGTAGGAAGGCTATGGGTAAGGCATCTACATATGAAGGTATTGAAAGATTGATACGTTATATCATCAAGATGTACAATTCATGAGCTTTTAGTCCAAAGTATAAGTTTTGAAATGAACATCTCCTCTATGCACTGGAGCCACCATTCCTCTATAATTCAGGGAGGTTTTCGTGGAAAGGCTTGAGGAGGGTCATTGGCTTGCAAGCCCAGAGTCCAGTAGGAGATAATGACTATGCTATTCTGACAGGAGTGAAGGATTTTTCAAAAAGAAGTTGCACGGATTAGGATGTGAAGTTGTCAGGTTCCAGCTTGTCTATGGGACTTGGATGCTCTGGGGAGACTTGCTGAATGAGTTTTGTTGCAGTTCTAAGAAAATGGTGACTAGTGTAAAGAAGGGTGTTATTAGCATAATCTGGCAATTTATAGGCAATAGTTCGAGGAAAGGAACTAACTAGATTGAAGGGGGAATCTGGAAATAATTGGCAGGCGAATATTTCAGCGGTCTAAGTGCAAGGTGGCACACAAACTACGATGGGGAATGAAGAGGTAAGGAAGATCTAATGTTATGAATAAATAACAAAGAGAAAGAATTATTAACTGGATGGAAGCAGGAAAAGGAGGAGAATGAGGGAGAACTTTTTGTTTTGAATCTAGGTGAGAGGAGAATGATGTATAATTACATCCCTGTTGCACCCTTAGCCTAGTTCCTAAATAGGTCTAGGTATTAGGTAGCAAAAGTGATTGAGAAAGTCAAGATTCCTTCCCTCAGGGAATTTTCCTTTTAATCGTGATACATAGAAGAAACACAAGGGCAGCCAAGGTCTGGAAAGCCTAAGAATGGAGAGTTTCAAGTTATAGTTTTAAATAGATTATCAAAAAAAAAAAAAGAAAGAAAATCAAATAACAGTGGAAAGCCACTTAAAATCAGGAGGAATGGGGATCCCCAAACATTTTGATAATAACCATGACAATGTCCTTCATATTCTCACAGTGTGTGCCAAGTGCTATAATACGCTCTTTGCATGCCTTATCTAATCCTTTAATAAGCCACAGATGGAGGAGATTTGCCCAAAGTCAAGGAGCTAGGAAGTAGTACACCCAAGATCTCAATTTAATTCTATCTTATCTTAAAGCTAAGTCAGTGAACTTAAAACTTAAAGTCAGTAAACTGACTGTCAAATAGATCCAGGATATAAGGGTGATTTGATGGCGACATCTGTCAACCCACTGATGGCCAGGTTCAATTCAGCTGAGCTGGCTCTGTAGGCCGGCGTTACTTTCCTCTTTCACTGCTCCATATGAGTCCCTCCTGAACAGACTGAGAGACAGATTGGTCTTTAGTCAAGAGTATATGAGTAGCTTCACTCCTCTTGCTAGAACCTTCAAACAAGCTCTCAAATAGGTCCAAACACAACTCTTAAGTGGTTGGAGTGATGTCACTGAGACATTTAGGTGGGTGATAGTTATGCCCTCAGGCCTGGTTAGCTTGTTCTTAAGAAAGCAATTCCTAGGTCAGATTTGGCCACATGTGCAGAAAATTCCATTTTTTCATTTTAAAAATTATCTTTATTTTTTATTTATTAGATAGAGATAGCCAGAAATCAAAAGGGAAGGAGGTGGCAGAGAGATGGGCTGAGTGGTGGCACACTTGGTTGAGTGCACATGTTACAATGTGCAAGGATAGGAGTTCAAACCCCCAGTCCCCACCTGCAGGGGGAAAGTTTTGCAAGAGGTGAAGTAGTGTTGAGGTGTCTCTCCCTCTCTATCACTCCTTTTCCTCTTGATTTCTGGCTATCTCTAGCCAATAAATATGTAAACATAATAAAAAAAGATTTTGAGGGTGTCGGGCAGTAGCCCAGCAGGTTAAGCACACATGGTGCAAAGCACAAGGACCAGCATAAGGACCCCGGTTCGAGCCCCCAGCTCTGGCGGTAAAGCAGGTCTGCAGGTGTCTATCTTTCTCTCCTCCTCTCTGTCTTCCCTGACTCTCTCGATTTCTCTCTGACCTATCCAACAAAAACAGCAGCAATGACAACAAGGGTAACTACAAGGGCAACAAAATGGGAAAAATGGCCTCCAGGAGCGGTGGTAATGCAGGCACTGAGCAATAACTCTGGAGGCAAAAAGAAAAAAAAAAGATGCCTCTCTCTGAGGCAGTAACCATCTATCATAACTGCCTTGAAAAAAAAAATATTTTGAAAAAAGAGAGGGAGTGAGAGAAGCAACACTGCTTCACCACTTGTAAAGCTTTCCTTCTACAGGTAGGGACTGGAGGCTTGAACCCAGGTCCTTGTGCATTATAACATGTGTGCTCAGCCAGGTGTGCCACCACCCAACCCCAGTGCAGAAATTCTCTTAGACAAACATATTTTAGGGAGCAGGCTCGGGAAGCTGTGAGCTCAATGGATGCTATGACTAGACTGGAAAGCTTTCTAGAGGCAGAAGCAACAATATGCCAGAAGTAGGACTCCGACACTGGTATTAAGCAATCAGAAACCCTAACAAGTGGCTGGACACCAACGGTCTATGACTGGACACTCATTGTAATTCCAATGGCCATGGATCTAGCCTTTCTGGGTTTCTCTTGCCTACTCAGGATTACATGGGGAGACCTTTACGATTTTTCCATATTTGAGTGCCTTTGCGTTTACTACTGACAGCCTATGTCTGGCAGTCATTCTGTTGATGGACAAGCTTTAATTTCACAATAAAATGTTGTTTTTAGACTGGGGAGATAGCATACTTGTTCATGCAGAAAGATTTATGTCTGAGACAGCAATGATTCCAGCTTCAATCCCCAGCACAACCAGACTCTGGAATCCAGAATTTGTTCTGGGTAGGAAAAAAAAAAAAAAGAAAAAAAGAAAGAAAAATGCTCTGAAATTTACTGCCTAAACTGAAATCACCTTGGGTGATAAGAACTACAGAGCTGATATCCTTGTGACAGAAACCTGTCAGATCCCTTCTGAAGTGGGTTTTTCTGTCAAGCTGTAGAGTTCCCTTACAATGGCAGCTTCAATCAGTACTTGCCTGTGCTCCCATTCTCAGTGGCCAGCTATTTTAAAGCAAGTTAGGGTATTGTCAGGTAAGCCTGGACTGTAGACTATCACTTCTAAAACCTGTACTTGTCTGGCTGCGACACTGAGGAGAGAGAGAGAGGAGATCCGGAGCAGAGAGGGAACACAATTCTTTATTCGAACGGGCACCTTAGAGTTGGGTGAGAGCGCAGCAGTTCAGGCCATGTGGAGTTAGCCAAAATGGCTGCCTCACGCAGCACCCTTTTCTGTGTCTAATCCCTGAGGTGAAAAGCGGGCAAGAGAGCAAGGGGTGGAAGAAGAAGGGCTTTATAGGGCAAAAACTGGGAGTGATGAGCCGGGACAGGATTGGTTGGGAAAGGCACTCCGAGAATGTCCCAACTCTCATGGGAACTGGCAATAGCCTGAGGGGACAACATGGCAGATGTGACTGCATCTGCACAATCTCCCAGCAGTACTGAATGTTCTCTAAACAAAATAAACTGTATAGCACCTATATTATTCCTTTGGATCAGAAAATCTTTTTGTTTCATTAGTGATTTAATGTTGATTTACAAAATTACAAGATAACAGGGGTACATTATATACCATTTCCATCACCAGAATTCTGAACCCCCAGTCCTTCCATTGTAAGCTACAGCAGTTCTCTTAAGGATGTAGATATGGATTAGCTATTATTTCTACAATTGTCTATATTTGTATATATTTACCTCCCCCTTTTTTTCCTTCTATGTTCACATCTTCTCTTCCTTTCCAAGTCACACATACACCTACTACTACATCCAAATGGCCCTTCCTTTTTTGTCTTCTCCCTCTGGATCCTGATGGAGTTGGAGTTCAGAGCCCTCTGTGGACCAGAATTTTTTTTTCCCTAAGGGTTATTGCTGGGGCACGGTACCTGCACTACGAATCCACTGCTCCTGGAGGCCATTTTTTTCCTTTTGTTGCCCTAGTTGTTTATCGTTGTTGTGATTATTATTATTGTTATTGATGTCATCATTGTTCGATAGGACAGAGAGAAATGGAGAGAGGAGGGGAAGACAGAGAGGCGGAGAGAAAGATAGACACCTGCAGACCTGCTTCACCACCTGCGAAATGACTCCCCTGCAGGTGGGGAGCCAGGGGCTCAAACTGGGATCCTTAAGCTGGTCCTTGTGCTTCATGCCACATGAGCTTAACCTGCTGTGCCACCGCCTGGCTCCTGGACCAGAAAATCTTAAGCTCATGTCCCAGGCATGCAAATAACAGCCAGCAGTGACCTACCTTTATGATGGACAAAGCACAGTGCCAAGAGATTTACATATATCTGTTCACTTAATCATCAAGGCAAACAAACAGGCTATGTAGCTACCATCACTGCTGGCCCATTTGATTATGGAGGAAAGTGAGTCTTAGAGTTAATGATCATGTAGCTTAGGACTGATAGTGAGATTGGGGTCTGGACTTCAAGGGTGGGGAAATCCTTGAGGTTATGCTGCAAATTGTGAGTATGTGGGCACCTGTATTGTTCATGTTGTTTCTGAGGCTGGGGTGGGGGTGAGGAAGGGCTGTGGTCTGACTTGCACTTGACGGAAGAAGGTTTACAGCACCGGGCTCACCAGCACTGGCCTGACAGCTGCCTGTCGTAAGTCATCTCCCTAATGGAGGCACAATGCAGATGCTTCATTTCCTCATCCGTAGACAGACATATTGAACTGAGCCTTTGAATCTGAGAACGCAGACTCCATTGTCCTAATTTATGGAGAACACGTCAGGTAAGAAAAATCACATTCATAAGAGATCAATTGACTCTTTGTATTTGTCATTCATTTCTCTGAATTTTTCCATTTAGAAAAGGGCTCAATGAGAACAGGATGGCCCCACAAAGGAAAATGAAAACACAAGTCTTTTTCTTACTGTCTGTTAGCAACATGTGGTTTTATAGAATTTTCCTGATAATAGTCTTATAGACTGTATGGGTATTTCTAACTCTTAGATCCTTTGTTGTTCGAAAGAGTAATCTACTTCTATGTTTATGTGCACCAAGCAAAATGATCTTGCTTCCTTCTGCTTTGGTGATGTGTTGGCAGAATAGGTCATTGAAATTCCTTTTTGCTCCTGAATTGACTTGAAAAAGAAAATGGGTGATAAGAGGAAATAGATGCTTTCTGCTTTCTTTACTGACCAGTGCAAGACTCAGCTCTGGCTACTGGCTGGACTGGGGGTTGAGTCTGAGACCTCTCTCATGTGAGTCCTGTGTACTACCATTTCACCCTGGTTCAGGAATATACATATTATATTAATATATATATATAATTTAAATGCTTTGTTTTTATATCTCCTGAGGCATTTGGAGTCTTAATGTAATGATAATTTGGGAACTACTATAAAAAATAGAATAAATACCCGGGAGCAGAGAAGTAAAGTGACTTTTGGAGGGCCCAAGTTTAAGCCTCAGTACTACCGTAAGTCAGAACTGAGAAGTGCTCTGATATATTTTTTAAAATTTTATTGTTATTTATTTATTTGATAGAACTAAGAGAAATTGAAAGGGGAGATAGAGGGGGAGCAACAAAGAGAGCCACCTGCAGACCTGCTTTGTAACTTATGAAGCTTTCTTCTGCACGTGGGGACCGGGGGCTTGAATTTCGGTCCTTGTACGTGGTAGCATGTGTACTCAATTAGGTGCACCACTGCCTGGCCCCTACTCTAATGAATTTTGGAAAAAAAATTTTTTTTGGTAAAAAAAAAAAAGTGTAGGAAGTCGGGCTGTAGTGCAGTGGGTTAAGTGCAGGTAGCACAAAGCACAAGGACTGGCGTAAGGATCCTGGTTCGAGCCCCCAGCTCGCCACCTGCAGGAGAGTCACTTCACACAAATGGTGAAGCAGGTCTGCAGGTGTCTGTCTTTCTCTCTCCCTCTCTGTCTTCCCCTCCTCTCTCCATTTCTCTCTGTCCTATCCAACAACAATAACTACAACAATAAAACAACAAGGGCAACAAAAGGGAATAAATAAATTAAATTAATATTTTTTAAAAAGTGTATCTTGGGCTGAAGAAACAGCCCGCTGAGGAGGGCATGTGCCTTGTCGTGGGTGCAGTCTAGCTTTGAGTTTGAGCTTTGGCATCATATAAGAGGTGCCATGACACCTGAGGACGCTCTGATGCTCTAGTCTCCTTCCCTATCATCTATCTATCTATCTATCTATCTATCTATCTATCTATCTATCTATCATCTATCTCCCCCTATCTCTCTCTCCCTGTGAAAAGCAGTATGGGACAGTGAAGTCTCACATGAGTGAGGCCACACTACTGTGGGAAATAAAAGAAAACACATCTCTCTTTCATCTCTTTTCTACTCGGGCCATAAACTTTTATCTTTAAAAAAATTACCTGAAAATTTTCAAAGAGAAAAATAAACATTTTACTATAACTCAAAACACAGTCTACCCACACAAGCCCAGCAATCTACCACTTTAACTACAACCCAACCCAGATTCTCCAGATTGGGTTGAAACAAGCACCAAATGCCCAGCATTCTTTGAAACTCACCCTCCCCATCCTTCAGGAGTTCCCCTGAGCACTGAGTCTTTGCTCAGCATAATATGAGGATTAAGTTAAATTATGCAGAAATTCATGAACTTCCCACTATAATGCTTGGGTATGCAAAACTGAGAACTATTACAGGTTACTGTGTTAGAACTGAGGAAGAAATTAGTGTGGAAGTTGATTTTTTCCCAAAGCTTCACAGTTCAAGAGTAAAGCATTTTTATCTTGCTGCTTCTGGAGAGATAACATCTGGGAGCTAGCGAATAGGAAGTGACATCAAGATACTTCAGTTCCATGCTGGCCCTAAATCACCTCTATCTTATCCCAGTAGACAATTAAGCAAGAGGCCAAGACTGGGAAGAAGTCCCCTTCTGCTGCTAGCAGGGGCCCCATGTGTATTTGGGCTACAGTCCCAGTGGTTGTCACTGTTGTACTCTAATTCCCTTGCATGCTCTTGCCTGACCCCCAACTTTCTTGGCCTCCTTTCCCCACATATAGTTGAGTGGGGCAAAAGGGAGCCATTTTAGGCTATGGCACAGGAAGTGAGTCTTTCCCTCTGAATGGTTTCCTCTCTCCATCATCAAACACCTCAAGAATTTCCACTGGGAACTCTAGTCATCTGATTTATTTCCTCTCTAAGTCTTTCTTTAAAATTTTTCTTAAAATTTATTTTATTTGATAAGACAGAGAGAAATTGAGAGGGGAGAGAGATACCTGCAGCACTCTTCCACCTTTTGTAAAGTTTCCCCTCTGTAGGTGGGAGCTGAGGGATTGAACTTGGGTCCTTGTGCATGGCAATGTGTATACTAAACCTGGTGTACCATCACCCGGCCCCTCTCCTCTCAGTCTTTCATTGCCTTCATCAGTGCCTCAATCAGAGAAAAGGCTCAGTAGCTATTCTGAAGAGAATAAGTGGACTAATCATCACTGAGTGGATCTAACCTTGTGATACTTCACTAGAACAACTGCCAGTGTTGGGGAATGGAAGTAGATGGTATTAAAAAAAAATTTTTTTTTTCCTGCCAGGAAAGCACTTACTTGGATGGTTTGATCATTCTCTTGTCTTGAAACATTTTCTTCACTTGGCTTCCAACAAGTTCCTATAGACCTGCTTCCTTCCTTGCTGCTAGAGTCCCCCTCACCCCCAATCTCCTCATGGTCCCTCTCTCACAAGAATAAACAAATAGGTAGATCTTAAAAGAAATATGGTAATATAGGTTTAGTGGAATTTTACAAGGACTGCTCTGGTCAAAGGTGGGGAACAGAATGTAGAGGGGCAAGTGTGGAAGTGGGGCCACCAGCAGGGGGCAGAGACAGGAAAACTTGTGGCTGGAGAGGCAGTGGGGATGGAGATGTCCCTATGTGATGCTCAGATGCAGCTCTCAGTCCTGTTGTTGACATGAGGTACTGTCACACCAGCAGGGATAAGGTGCCTACTAGCTGACACTTCCTCTTCCACCCAGGGAGGCAGTTGGCTCACACTTGGACTGATTCTTCCCAAAGAGATTCATAAAAAAAAAAAGAAAGAAAGAAAGAAAGAAAGAAAGAAAGAAAGAAAGAAAAGAAAAGAAAAGAAAACAGGGCCAGGCCATAGCACCTGGTTGAATGCACATGCTAAGGTGCAAGGACCTAGGTTCAAACCCTTGGTCCCTGCCTGCAGGGGGGAAGCTTCATGATTGGTGGTGTAGTGTTGCAGTGCTCTCTCTCTCTCTCTTTATCTTTCCCTCCCTTCTCAATTTCTTTCTGTCCAATCAAGTTAGAAAATAAAAAGAAAAAAAAAAAGGTCACTGTGAACAGTAGATTCATCATGCAGGCACAAAGCCCCATTGACAACCCAAGTGACAATTAAAAAAAAAAACCCTCTGGGGTGTGGCAGGGAGGGTTCAGGTCCTGGAACATGATGGCAGAGCAGGACCTAGTGGGGGTTGGATTGTTTTTTGGAACACTAAGAAATGTTATGCATGTAATGATTGTATTTTACTGTTTTACTGTTGATTGCAAACCATTAATCCCTCAATAAAGAAAAAATTCTCAAAATATGGTTAGTGTAGGGGGAAAGGATTCGCTTGCAGAAATTTATCGCAATGACTCTTGGGAATACTATGCAGTGAGAATTAAAGGGAAAGAAAAGCCACATCTAGAGAAAGGCTGACCAGCAATTCCATGCTAACAATGGAGTTTTTCTTGAAAGCAGTAGTTACTTTGTGTGAATGATATTTATTTTAAGATCTTTGAGAACACAAACTTCCTTAAAAGGCTAAAAACAGAAAGCCCACCCTGTGCTCCCATTCTATAAATTCTGTTACAAACGAGGCCGTATGCTTCACATTTAATACTCACTGTGTTGGAAGAGTTTCTTTTCTGCCTCCAGGGAACTGAAAGCTAGAGGTGGTTATTATTTTTTTTATTTTTCTCTTCTGTTCTAATTTACACGACTATTTATAGATCTGCCCTTGTCATACTTAAAATACTTTCCCAAAATGCAGAGAGGAGACCAGATGGTGTTACTGGAGGTCTTCTCCCTCCTGGAGGTTTAGAAGGAGCGGCTCACCCCTGACAGTGGGATTGTGAACCCTGAGACAGCGTTACTGACCAGCCCACACCAGAAACATCCTCTTTTAGACAGGAAAGTCCACTTACTGGGCAATCTGGATCCGACAGAACCCTACTACATTCCTGTTATTAAAACAATGAATGGTTTTCAGTGTCAGTGTTGCCCTCAAGTATCACACAGGTATGTTATTGTTTGAAATTCTGTTCTTACATGTTCACGCAGCAGTGCAGTTCTTGGTTGGGGCTATGCGCAGCTGTCCCAGTAGCAGGGGCACTTAAGCCACCCAGATGGCTCTGTCCACCCTTGGTCAGCTGCTTCTCTTTATCCAGATTCTCACAGCTATATTCAGGACATTACTTTCCTCTTGCTCTATAGTACAAGCCATCATTCATCCGTCCATCCATCCATGCAACTATCTCCTCAGTCATCTGTCCAGTCAATGAGTATTTACAGAATATCTTTTGAGTGTCAGACACCATGCAGCAATGTCTAATCCTCCTGAGAACATATCACGTGAACAATTGATGTCCCGTGTTGGAGAGCCAACTTCTTCAGTCCTCCAGGGCACAGGAGTGACTGTCATGATGCACAGACCAGTACCGATCCCTGCATCTCTGGATTTGTCTGATTGCGGCCTCCACAGTCACACACACTACCCGTTGCCCTCCCCCACCCCTTGACTCTAAAGATAGAAAAAAACTGCATGCATCTTACTTAGTTCTTTGATTATTATTATTATTTACATATTTTATTTATTTTAATAAGAGATAAAAAGAGAAAGATACAGAGAGACAAGAGCTACTTCTCAGCTCTGGCTTATGGTGGTGCTGGGGACTGAACCTGGGATAAGAGATGGAGTCTGAGGCATGAAAGTCATTTACACAGACATTGTGCTGTTTCCCTAGTCCAAGTCTTGGTTCTTATTCTCTTAACTGAACTTTTGAGAATGAATCCACTTCATCTCTCAGACTGTGCTCTGGCCACACAGGAACTCTGAATACAATGGTTTTACGTGGGTTGGTTCGAGACCTTCTCTTCCTGTGTAGGGTGACTCTGCAGGTTGGGCTGGAGGAAGCAGACACCTGGCTAGTTCCCATGGCAGCATCCGCAGGGCTCTCTGGAAAGGATGGTGGAGTTCAAAGGCCTCAGTAGCTCTGGCATTATGCTATTCCACTGCAGAATACTGTGCCCCAGTATGGTTCCATAGCCCCCATGTCCACTTGGTCGATTCCAAATTATATTCCTCCATGAGGATAATTTCTGGAACCATCCATTCCACCCTGGTTCCATGGCTGCCAGTTCTTAGCAACATCGCCCCGCCAGATATATTCGTCGGGATGCGGCATCATCTAAGTTCATTTCCCACGTCTACGCTCAACCAGACCTGCCAATATACGCGGATATCTTCACCCACCCTGTCCAACGCTTGACGTCTCGTCACCCAATCTGGTCCCCTACGCCTACACTGAACTTCTCTGTTCCAGATTCTTGGAAACAGAGTTGGCAGTCAGCTGAGGTAAAGAACAAACACCTCATCACAGACCCCTGCAAGCGTCAACCCGGCTTTGACATAGCACGTTATGATTGGGCCCTCCTCAATCGCTATCGAACAGGCCATGGCCGGTGCGCCGCTATGTTCCATCGCTGGGGAGCCAGAGATGACCTGAACTGCCCCTACGGCTCCAGACAGACTATGATCCACATAGTCAACAACTGCCACCTCTCCAGATTCAAAGGAGGTCTCGAAACTTTACATCAGGCTCAACCTGACGCTGTTGACTGGCTACGGAAGAAGGGCAAACGCTAGAAGAAGAAGTAGCTTTGTGAAAGACTGGTTCCCATGGCAACTGCAGGTGGCCTCCTCAACAGGCAGAGCTAGTGGCCCTGGGTTAGAAGTGGGGGTGAGTCTAGGGCTTCTAAGCCTGGGCCGGCCCATGGATGTAGCTGCTGCCTTTCACACTGGGGATTTCCACCACCAGAAGCCCTGAGAAACTGCGTTCATCTTTCTGAAACCTGACACTCATGGCTCAGCTGCACATTAAACACCTCAGTGGGTCTTGGGAACCTGAGTTTAAGGCACAGTCTCGGGTCCTTGCCTGGCTGGACTCCCAGACTCAAGGGTAAGGCAAGAACACAACGGCAACACAGAGGGACAGTGGAGGATGAGTAGGGTTTCAGGAAAGGAAGGAAGGCTTTGGTCAAAACAGGGGTCACAACACCTGCAGACGTGCAGAGAAACTGCTGAACATTTCTAGGAATTCAAGTGCAAGGTTGGTGGTGGGGGGCGGACTGGGAGTAGGCATAAAAGCAGAAGCACCCTAAGGACTTGAGATCATGTCCTAGGTGGGGCAGGGTTGTGGGTCCTGGGGTCTTTGCGGAGATGGGCATTTGAGGACCATAGGCCAATGGATCCACAGATATTTTCAAAATAAAGTATTTATGTATTTCTTAGATTTATAAAAATACAAGAAAACTGGGGGGGTTGCTTCTCTCATGTTTGAAACATGGCACCTACAGATACAAATTATCTTGATTGTATTCTGACCTAGAGAACAGAGCTGAAACTTTGTGAATGAAGTTGGAGAACTTGACATTGTGGTCCCCATCACGCCTGTGCACTTGGTGTTCTCGCCTCTTGCTCATTTTAATCTTTCCATGTCTCATTTATTATTGCACAGAGACAGAGAAATTTAGAAGGGAGGGGTGCTAGAGTAGGAAAGAGACCGAGAGACACCTGTAGCCCTGTTTCACCACTCATGAAGCTTTCACCCTGCAGGTGGGAACCAGGAGTTTGAAGCCGGGTCCTTATGCACTGTGATGTGTGCACTTAGCTAGACTGTTATCATTTCCTTTTATTCCATGGTGCTTGGCACTTAACACTCCACAGCTGAGGCCCACCTGAATGTTCAAGAACCTCTCATTCCCTTGTGGGGTCATCAACTCCCAGTGGGGTCATCAACTCCCAGTTTTAGTACTAAACCCCCAAGTCCCAGGGAACCCCTCAATCTGGGGCATATCTCCAGGACACAGATGTAAGGGCTGGAGAGACAGCATGATGGCTAAAAAGAATTTAGTTCCTGAAGCTTAGAGGGTTGGGGATCAACTCCTAGCACCATCCACCAGAACAGCGCCTGTACAGCTCCCCGCCCCCCGCCCCCCAGGAATTATTAGAGAGCAGGGTAGCATTTCTGGGACCCATTAGACAGCAGCTGCCTTGCAGCCTGGATGCCAGGAGCTGAGTGAGTGAGTGCGGGTCTGGCTTCCATCACTCCGGTGCTGATTCTGCCTGTGATCATTATCATGGCACATTCCAGGCTCCTGGCTTTAGGGAAAGGCATGCTTTTGTCTGCAGCTTGGGAGCCATTCCATCCTGAGTATTCAGTGCTGCTCTGACACTCAGCTACCTGCTGTGTGAGTCTGGCCATGCAGCTTTGATGTCAGGGGTGACTGGCAGGATGCTTTGGAGGGCACATGCCCCCAACATGGATCAGCCCAATAAACATACCAGCATGGCAGGATGAATGTGTCTGTGTGACTGCACTGGGGGGTTTCCCGAGAAGGATTTGGGCATCATTATTGGAAACACCTAGTGAGCTCCCAACCTGGAGGCTTGTTGTTTTAGTGCAGGACGTAAATGCTGTTTCTCTTCAGCTACCAAGGCAGCCTTCCCCAGACTGCAGCTTGGGGTCCCATACCAAATGTGAGCCTCTGATCTTCTGGGGAGGGTCCCCTGCTCCAAAAGTTGGGACCAGCTGGGGCCAGAGGAGGCATTTTTTCTCTCTTCATGAAGAGATAAATTCTAAGGCATATCCTCTGTACACCAGGATAGCACTTGGTCACCTACCATCAGGGATGGGGAGGTGAGTGAGCTGTTCCAGGCCAGATGCCTGCTTACTCTGGGGGTTTCAACACTTTTAAGGCTTGGGATAAACCCCAGGGTAAAGGAACAAAGTTTGTATACAGGAGCAGCAAAGCCACCTTCAGCAGCCCAGACTGTCACAGCCAGCTCTCTGAAAATCAAGGGTAGGCAGAATTTCTGTCGATCGGATAGGCAGAAAATTAAGGTCTCTGTGTTAAAGAGCTTCACAGAAGAGAAAATATGTGTTTAGCTCCAGGGCAGCTCTGTTGTTTTCAGAGCTTCCAGGAAGCTGGCTTGTTGGCCCTGGGTTCGGCTGACTCACAGTTGGAGGGTGGCCTGGCCAGCCGTAGACATGGCAGAGCTGGCTCCTGGCACTTAGGAATCTGGGGTCAATTAAGGATCAGTGGTGACAAAGGATTTGAAACAATCGCCCCCAGCAGGCCTGGCTCTGGTGTGTCAAGCATGGAATGCAGAATGCACAGGCATAATTGTAGTAGCCCCAAATGAAAACAAGACTTAGGCCTCTTTCCAGACAAGTGAATTGCCATTGACCCAGGTTTAAGTTGGTCAGGGCAATGACTGATGACATGGCACTGCTTCTTTGCCATCTATGTCAGATTTGTAGTTATCAGGGAGGTATCCTGTTGCTGAGGAGTTATTCTGATGCAGTCTCCACCCCCAGGTTTTGCTACGCCCCGCAAAATCCTAGCAGTGCCCCCTTCAACCAATCCTGGCCCTACACGTCACCCCTGGTTGTTGCCCAATAAAAAGCCCCCTCACACCCCTGCTCTCTCTCTCTGGGCTCTCAGCGCTCCCTCTCTGAGATCTCGTCCCCTGCTCTCCCCCCCCCCCCCGTGGTCAGGTAGTGGGGATGGCCATTGCAGGCTGGCCCCACGTGGTCTGAACCAACCCCCCAATCCTATAATAAAGATTTGTGTACCCCTTTGCTGTGGACGTCCACTCTCTTCTCCGCGGTGCAGCCCAACACCAGACCGCCACAACAACATCTGGCACCCATCGTGTTCCGTGTTCCGTACCCACACCTGCTGGGTGGCCTGACCTGAGGTCCCCGAAACCGCCCAGACACAGGTAAGTGGCATCCGCCCACTTCTGTGGCCCCGTGTTTCCCTCCACCATGGGAAATTTTTCGTTTTATGAGGAGGTGTCCCAGTCATTATCTCTTGACCTGGGACAGATTCGCGCTGTCATAAACGGTTTAATTTTTGCTACCCCTTGGATTTTTTAAACTGTGGTCGCCACTTTCAAGATATGTAAAACGTGGTATGCCATAAGGATAAGTGACCTTGAGGCTGAGGTACGAGAGTTAAATCACCTGTGCTTAAGACTTAGACGTCCTAAGCGATCAGTGGCTAAACCCAAGAATTCCGTTCCCACAGATACACACACGTGTTCGGACACTCCTCCTCTGACCCCGGCCCCTGCCGCCTCAGTTTCAGCTCCGCCTGAGGTTTCTGCGTCCCTGAACCCACCCCCTGCCCCTGCCACCCCGGTTTCAGCTCCGCCTGCAGCTTCCGTGTTCCTGACCCCGCCCCAGGCCCCTGCCGCCCTGATTTCAGCTCCTCCTGAGGTTTCTGCGTCCCTGAACCCCCCCCCCTGCCCCTGCCACCTCGGTTTCAGCTCCGCCTGCAGCTTCTGTGTTCCTGACCCCGACCCTGGCCCCTGCCACCTCGGTTTCAGCTCTGCCTGAGGCTTCCTCATCCCTGACCCCGCCCCCTGCTGATACGTCATCATTAAGGGACCTAGTGGCTGAGATATGAGAGCTAAAGGATATTTTTTCAGCATTTAAGGACTTTAAACCATGTGCAGTCCACCCCAGGAGCTCCGTCCCCGTAGATATGCGTTTAGTCTCCCCTGCAGCCACTACAGCAGTTTCTACGGCACTTTCCACTTCTGTAGCTCCCTCTCCCATGCCATCGGACCAAATCCACACGTTCCCGGTAAACTTGACCCCTTCTAAACAAAACCCTCAGCCGTGGCAGCCATATTTCTCTAAAAAACTTCGAACACTCAGACAAGTAGTCAGGGAGGACGGAATGCATTCACCATGGACCAAGTCCGTCTTAAGGAGCTTTTACCAGCATCTCAATACACCACAAGACTGGAAAGATCTGGATCGTGCTGCACTCTCAGACCCACTCTATCTTCAGTGGCAGGCATGCTTCCGCAATGAGTGCTCTAGACAATCGCAGGAAAATAGTAACAAACAGGTAGAATGGAATTCTGATGCTTTGTTTGGAGCAGGAGCTTATGAATCTGGAGCTCAGCAGGCAGAAGCCAGGTTTCCAACCGGTTATTTTGAACAGGTACGCATCTGTGCAACACAAGCATGGGAAAGGGTGACCCCACCCGATATAGATTCGTCAGCTCCCATTAACTCTTTTCACCAAGGCTCTGATGAATCATTGGCGAGCTTCATCTCAAGGGTGAAGAGAAGCTTAGAGAGAAAGATTTATAATCCTGACATCCGCACACTACTCCTGCACTCTATTGTCTGGGAAGGCATGACACCACAATTCCGTCAGGTATGCCTTAATCTTAAACACCTACACCCAGATAATTGGATTCTAGCGACACAGGAACTTACATCAGGCAATTATGGGGCACCCGCTACGACACAGGTCTATGCAGTTGCCCCACGTAAGCAAAACGGGGCCTGCTTTCAGTGTGGTCACCAAGGACATTGGCGTAACCAATGTCCTGATAAGTTGCGACCACGCCTTCAGTCAGGGAAACCACGCCTCCAGCCAGAGCAACCCCGCTTTCAGTCAGGGAGCCAGAGACCACGTACTGTTTGTCCAAAATGTCATAAGGGGTTTCATTGGAAGAGAGATTGTTGGTCCCAATTTCATAAAGATGGTTTGCCCCTAATTGGTACAAATTCGGGGCCTGAGATTTTGTGGACCACTCCTGTTTTAGAACGGGGCCACCCTTCTATGACAGTAAAGATTGGCAATATTCCTTTTAAATTTTTGATTGACACGGGGGCAGAAAAGACGATTTTAAGGCAAGAAGAGGTTCCCCAAGATTGGGAACTTATCCCTGGACCCAGTATACATGGAATAGGAGGGATGACCAGAGCATTTTGCACACGAGATTCGCTCATGTGGGAAGACCCAGAAGGTTCTATCGGACACTTCCGCCCTTTGGTAGCTAATATTAGCACCAACTCACTGGGCAGGGATCTTCTGGAATGTCTTGATGTTAGGATATCCACAGACACCTCTGCAGAGCGTAAAACGTTCCCGCGATACCAGGTCTATTCAGCACCCCCAATACTAAATGCCACTGTTCGTAGCCAAACACCCCGCTTAAGCTGGCTTTCTAATGAGCCTGTCTGGGTGGAACAGTGGCCTTTACCTAGGGATAAGCTAAAAATTTTAAAAGAGCTCGTCTGAGAGCAGTTGTCCTTGGGACACATTCGTCATTCTCGAAGCCCATGGAATACTCCTGTCTTTGTTATTAAAAAGCGCTCGGGAAAATGGCGCCTCCTTCAAGATCTCCATGCAGTAAATAAAACCATGCAGGTCTGGGGCTCCCCCCAAAGGGGTTTGCCTCTTGCTTCTGCAATTCCCACGGGAATTCCAATCATAGCTATTGATATACAAGATTGTTTTTTCTCTATCCCCTTGCATCCGCAAGATTATAAACGTTTTGCCTTCTCTGTTCCATCTATTAATAAAGCCAGCCCTGCTGATAGATTTGAATGGGTGGTGCTGCCCCAGGGTATGGCCAATAGTCCTACTATTTGTCAGGAGGCTGTTAAATCTGCCCTTGTCCCATATATTCATAAGGGCCTTAGTATTTTTCATTATACAGATGATATTTTAATATGGGGAAAATCAGATACAGATCTCTATGCCTTACGTGATTTTTCTCATTCCTGCATTAAAGAAAAGCAGCCTTAATGTAGCCCCTGAGAAGATACAGCTAATCCCTCCAATATCCTTCCTAGGTTCAGAGATTTCTCTAACGCAAATTCGTCCCTTAAAACCTAATGTTACCTTCCCTTCTAACCTTACTCTTGCTTCTTTACAAAGTTTTCTAGGAAATTTAAATTGGCTTAGGCAGTATCTCTATCTGCCCACAAGCTGCCTCCAACCACTGTTTGACCTGTTGAAAGGAAACAAACAGCCCTCTTCAAAACGTAAGTTTACTCCTGAGGCCTCCTTGGCACGGGAAAGGGTTAACCAGGCCCTCCAGGACATGCACCTTGTTCGATTCTCCCCTTCCTCTCTGGTAAACCTTCTAATCTTCAACTCCACCCCCACAGTAGTAGGGGCACTGTGGCAAGACCATGGGGTTCTCGAATGGCTTCACAGGCCAGTAGGAGGAGCTCCAAGACTCCTCACTGAGATAGACGCGTTAGCATTCATAGTTCACCACAGGAGAAATAGGTCTGTGCAGGTCTTAGGGAAAGAACTGGATTCAATCATTCTGCCCTTTTCTCTCACAGATACAGAGTGGCTTATACGCCATCATTCCCGCTTTGCCATAAGCTTCGTGGGGTTTCCAGGATAAATAGATAACCATTTTCCTTCTAATAAATTGATAGTTTCTTTACCTCTTCTGCCTCTACTAGCACCTAAACTTTTCTCTCGGGATCCCATTCCCTCTGCTCCTACAATCTTTACTGATGGCGGAAAAAGGGGAGCTGCTGCCCTTATATATTACCCAGACAAACAATCTCCTAAACCTCTCTTTACTGAGCTTCCTGATAATTCCCCTCAGTACAAAGAACTTTATGCTGTTTTCCTTGCACTAAAAGCTGTACCAGAATCCTCCAACCTGTTTTCTGACAGTGTGTATACTGTTAACTTACTTCCATGGCTTGCTCGTTCTTATGTGAAAATTGATGACAACCCACTTACCCCTCTCTTGATTCAAATTGCCTCTATGCTCTGTTCTCAAACCCAACCACTGTATATTCAACACCTTCGTTCCCACAGCCCTCTTCCTGGTTCCCTGTCCGAAGGGAATGCCGCAGTTGACCGCCTTGCCTCCCAGGAACTTTCCCAGTCTCTGTCTCTGATCCTGCTAATTTTCATTCTCTAACCCATGTTAATCTTAAAGGCCTTCGAGCTCGATTCCCTGATGTTCCTGTACCACAGTTAAAACATATCCTTGCTACATGCTCTTCTTGTGCAAGTCTCATAAAGACACCTGCTATCCAGACCCTTGGGGTTAACCCCTGAGGTTTAAAAGCTAATGCTATTTGGCAAATTGATGTCACCCACATACCAAACTTTGGCAAACAAAAATATGTGTTTGTCTCAATTGATACCTTTTCTAAATTTATGTGGGCTACAGCTCAGACAGGAGAAAGTGCTAAAAAGCTTGTAAGCCATATGCTCTCTTGTTTTGCCGTTATGGGGGTCCCATTATTTTTGAAAACAGACAATGCAGCTATGTTTACAAGCAAACAATTTAAAGATTTTTGTTCCCTCTGGAATATTACTCATACCACGGGCATTCCCTACAATCCACAGGGACAAGGCATTGTCGAGAGGGCCCATCAAACTCTGAAGGCTCAACTAAATAAAGATAAAGGAGGAACATATCCCCCCAATATCCAGCTAGCAAAAGCCTTAACTACGTTAAATCTCTTTAATATTTACAATAACTCGGCCTTACCCCCTATTATTCTTCACTGGCAAACACCATCTACCCTCCCATCTATTAAGGTCAAATGGAGAGACCCACTCGATAAAATTTGGAAAGGGCCTGACCCATTATTGACCATGGGAAGGGGTTTTGCATGCATTTTCCCTCAAAATTTCTCTAAACCTGTCTGGGTTCCTGCCCGCCATGTCCGACAATACCCGCAGGATGGCGCTGTTATTCCTGAAGAACAAGAAATACTACAAGAGGACCAGATGCAGGCTACATCCCAGGACCCGTAATACGACATGGCAGAACCTACAAAATCTGGCTCACAGAGACCTCTCTCCTACCCTTTCCCTGTATGTCTTATGTTATAACTGGCCAGTTGTTTTTGTGAGTGAGTGTGTTGAATGAAAAAAAAAATTTTTTTTTGCATGACCCATCTGCTTGGAGTACTCTAAAAGGTAATTGGCTTTATATAAAAATGCTGGACGCAGCCAAAGTTTCTGGAGACGTCCAGAAACATTCCAAAAATTGTTTTCTTTCTCCCTCTTTTGATTTTTATATATAGTTTTGGTATATATGTGTTTAGTCTTAAACTGTGTGACTAATGACAGGTATAAATTTGTTTTTAAATAATGTGTTTTTATAACAAAAGTTCTTTTCCTCCAGTGTGTTATAACTAAATGTTTATGGGTATGTCTCAAGTTTTGTAACACTAACTTAACGGTCAAAAGTGTAACCCTACAGCTACACTTTTACCAGACAAGGTAAAAATTAATTTGTTAAGGTAACTTACTATTTAGGTAAAAGTCTAAATGTTCAACGTGACTATTCATTCCCAAAACTAAACTATATAAATTTTATATACAGGACACCTTTGAAGGGCCCCCAAAGGTGCCCTGTAAACTATCTTGTGGAAATTAATCCACAACAGATCTGGCATCAATCTGGCACTGTAAACGTTAAAATCATTGTCACGAATATGCGTTAACTCTCTAAGCAATTTGAGTCTGTTTAAAATACATATTTTAGCTAAAATTGGTCTCAAGATACTGCGGTAGAGGCTGCTACAGGAGGTCACATTAGATGACCTTTAAATAAAATCATAAAGAGATTTTAAACCAATTATAATCATCGAGGTATCAACTATAACAAACCTATAACTTGTTACAAGTTCAAATTAACCAGGAGAAGCAGATTGTTTGTGTTTCTTTCACAGGAATCCCGGAAAAACCATCTGAAACCCCTGCACACCCTGACGTCACCCACTAGATGGCACGACTACTGTGGCACACCCCCCGAAACCCTAGATGTCACTCAACGCGATCTGAAGAACCTGATACACAGACTCCAAGGACAGAACTTTCTTCATGCCTGGTTGCCGTTCCTGCTTCTGACCTGCCTGTCACGTGTTGGCGGTTCCAGCTGGATATCTACAGAAAAGCAACATTCCAGCGGCTGACCTCCCTCATGCAGCGTCGCATCCCCTGCCAATTCTTCCCCTAGCCATCTACTTCGGACTGAGACTTGTATCGGACTTTCTGACATACCCTATATACATTTTACACAATTTTAAAGCAGCTTATTTCCCTTCACGCTGCTGGTTTCTCATAGACTGATCCTGAGTAATTCATAGACTTTACAGACTGTTGCCTTGAGGACTATACAATGCCAAATAGCCCCTCTGTTTGGTGGGTCATGCCCTCCCGCCTCCCCCTCTTTATGTACCCTTACCCTTCCCCCACCGCAAGCAGGGAATGTTCCTTTACACACCAATCCTTCCCTTCACACCACACTGGCTTTTACTACTCCCCTACTTGTCCCTTTCTGTTTTGTTATATCATTTAGGCTTATGCCCAAAAGGTTTCTGCTCCATGATAGTCTTTTACAGACTTTGTACATCTTATGCAATTACTAGATAGAAAGATAGAAAAGATGTAGAGATATTGTGAAGAGATGGTTGAGCAGGCTGTGCTTAAACCTATGAGATGAGTCTCTCCAGGTAAGTCTCTCTCTTTAAAGAGGGGTTGAGCACAGGAGGACGCATAAATCTCACAAGGTTCGCAGCCATTTAAACCTTCCCTTCTCCACAGAAAGTCCTACATCTTCCCACCTCAGCACGGCATTCCTCTAAAACATTTAAGCCTGCTCCATTCCATTTTTCTTTACTGTGTCCATTTAGATATAAAGGGATAGGAGGAGATGTTGCTGAGGAGTTATTCTGATGCAGTCTCCGCCCCCAGGTTTTGCTACGCCCCGCGAAATCCTAGCAGTGCCCCCTTCAACCAATCCTGGCCCTACACGTCACCCCTGGTTGTCGCCCAATAAAAAGCCCCCTCACACCCCTG
The DNA here is from genome assembly GCF_950295315.1 of Erinaceus europaeus. Lineage (NCBI taxonomy): Eukaryota > Metazoa > Chordata > Mammalia > Eulipotyphla > Erinaceidae > Erinaceus > Erinaceus europaeus. The sequence continues at coordinate 117,792,669 of NC_080166.1, read as the reverse complement.
CTCTCTCTGGGCTCTCAGCGCTCCCTCTCTGAGATCTCGCCCCCTGCTCTTCCCCCCCCCCCTGGTCAGGTAGTGGGGACGGCCATTGCAGGCTGGCCCCACGTGGTCTGAACCAACCCCCCCCCCCCATCCTATAATAAAGATTTGTGTACCCGTTTGCTCTGGACGTCCACTCTCTTCTCCGCGGTGCAGCCCGACACCAGACCACCACAACAACAGTATCCATACACAGACTTTTTCTTAACTAGCATTGCATTCTATCTTGATAATGTTACAGAATTCTGCATATAACTTCAGGAGTGCATCACTGTGTATCAGCATCTGTGGGCCGGGAGAGGACTCAACCAGCAGAGCGCACACTGTACCATGACTGAGGATCCCAGTTTAAGTCCCTAGCACCACATGGGAGCACCCTGCAAAAGGGGATACTTCATGAATGGTGGGGCAGTGCTCTGGTGTCTCTCTTCTCTCTCTCAGTCTGCCTCTATCTAAAGTGAAAAAAAAATGTGCAAAAACCTCAGGGCAAAAAGAAATACATCAGTATCTGAAAGCACTACATCAAATTCCCCACTAAAAGTTCTTTTTGTGCTGTTTGTTTGCTTGTTTTTTCCTGCATGGCTATTGCTGCAGCTGAGTGCCTGCACTATGAATCCACTGCTCCTGGAGGCTATTTTTTTCCCCTTTTGTTACCCTTGTTGTTTATCATTGTTGTTATTGCTGTCATTGTTGTTGGATAGGACAGAGAGAAACAGAGAAAGGAGGGGAAGACAGAGAGAGGGAGAGAAAGATAGACACCTATAGACCTGCTTCACCATTTATAAAGTGACCCCCTGCAGGTGGGGAGTCAGGGGCTCCAACCATTATCCTTATGCTGGTCCTTGCACTTTGCACCATGTGCACTTAACCTGCTGCCCTACTGCCCAACTCCCTAAAATCCCAGTTCTATCCTTCACTTTACCTCTGATCTCCTTTACCTGTTGTGTAACAACCGCTCCTGTGACACTAATTCAGTTTTGTCTAGAGGTCTGTTTTTGTTTTATTTAATTCGTTTGTTTTGTCTTGTTTTAATGCACACATGGAAATAAGCAGAAGGCCTAATGCAAGTGTGATACTACTGAATGGTCTCTCTGACCCAACTGTTAAATTCTATACCCTTAGCAAAAAGAAAAAAAAAAACCAGACAGAGAGGCTCAAACCTGGGCTGTACACAATGCAAGTCCTGTGCCCCACCTGGTGAGTTATCTCTCCAGCCCTATGGGTTCTACCTTCCATCATCTCTATTGTTTATATACTTATTTAAGGCTTTATTAGTGGATTAGTTGCTCACAAGATTACAGTTGTCCCTCATTTATCTTGGTTAGTCAGTTCCAGACACTACCGCGATGAGTGAATTTCTATGAAGTAGGATTCTTTATTTATAAATTGAATATTTTCATAAAGCATAAAAAACTTGTTTATAACCTTCTAAATATGGCAATTACCATTATTAGAGCCCTCTAGACATGAAATAACACCCCTTTAGCTTTGTTTCCTGGATGAAAGAGAAAATAGCTATTGCAGGGATGTTCTTTTCATCTTTATGGATGGAGTGAATGGTAGGCTCATTCAAGTCATAATGGTGGGGAACCCCCACGGTTTTCTTGCCATCTTTGATCATATCCAAGAGTTTCACCTTCTCCTGGATGGTGAGCATCTTCCTCCAGCGCTTAGTTTCATGATCAGAAAACTTAGAAGCAGCAGCACATTTAGGAGCCATTGTGGGGCTTAGATAAAGGTTCTCAGAAATCACAAACACTTCCAAGAGCAAAGATGCTTCTGCTGCCTAGTGCTGTAGAAGCACCTATGAGAGAAACACACTCTGATTGGCTTGGTTCCCCACATCCGATTTCAAACACCCACAAGGAGTGGTTGAGAGGCTACACCTGGCGTTGACGGTTTTGCAGGCATGCTCAAATACATGGGCCTACAGTCCATACGGACAGTCATTTTCATTTTAATGGTAATACAGGGGTGTGTAATTGGCTCAGCCAACTGAGCACGTGCTCTGTCATTTTCACTGTCTTGATCAACTTTTTAATGAATATATTGGAAAAAAACCGAGATCGAGTGAAGTTGAAGCATGAAGTGGTGAGGGATAACTGTGTAATATTTCAGGGATATAGTAAACTCCCACAGCCACTGTAGCTGGGAGATCGACAGACAAAGAGGTGATCATAGGACTAAGGAAGCAGAGTTTTATTGATGCACCGGGCTCAGAGAGGCTCGCATCCCACATTTCTGAGCCCCTTCCCACAGTGAGGGTCTTTCTTTTATGCCCTACTGGTCTCTCACACAAACACTGACAGAAGATACAATAAGAATTCTTCTACATAGAAAGTCCACTACGAAAGATCTTGAGGCAGGGTAACGATGCACTATCTACAGTTAAATACATAATCATAGTGGGGGGAGTTGTAAAAAGTTAACAGCTCAGAGCCCTCAAAGTCATGCAAACATTGGTGGTGTGTGGGGGGGGTAAAATCTGGGACTTGTAGATCTCCCTCAGACCCTGTACAGATATTTGCAAATACCTTTATGCCCTATAAAGGTATTTGCAAATACTCACCTCTACGTAAGTGCTGTAACCTGCATGCCCCAACCCCCAGCCACTGTAGTTCTCACAAAAAATTAGAACTGGAGGTGACTTTGCCTGGCAAATAAGGAAATGAAAGCCAACCATCAGATGGATTTGATCCTATGTGCAATATAGAGAATTGAAATATATGAACTTAACAAAAAGGGGGGATATGGTAGGCAAATTGTCCCCCTTAATTTTATATTGTTTTTAAAAAAACTTTTATTTATAAAATGGAAATACTTACAAGACCATAGGAAAAGAGGGGTACAGCTCCCACTACCAGAATTCCATATCTAATCCCCTCCCTTGAGAGCTTCCCTATTCTTTATCCCTCTGGGAATATGGACCCAGGGTCATTATGGGGTGCGAAGGTAGAAGGTCTGGCTTCTGTAATTGCTTCCCCACTGAACATGGGCATTGACAGTTCAATCCATACCCCTAGCCTGCCTCTCTCTTTCCCTAGTGGGGCAGGGCTCTGGAGAGGTGGGGCTCCAGGACACACTGGTGGGGTGTCAGGTTGGCATAATGGTAGCATCTGGAACCTGGTGGCTGAAAAAGAGTTAAGATATAAAGCAGAACAAATTGTTGACTAACTCTCTTGAGGTAGGGATCTCTATGGCCATTTTAGACTATGACCTCACCAAGCACCTGACTGACTATCTGTTTGCAATACTCCTCAAGCCTGCCAGTGGTTGTGACTGCATGTGGTGAGGTGTCCCCAAAGCAGATGGGAGGAGATAGGACAGAAGGTTGATTCTTACCCTGGGCAGCCAGTATAGCCCTCTCTGTGCAGGACAGCCTGGCTCCTCTGGGTGGCCTCGTGGCCTGTGCTATTTCCTTAATTCAAATTTTGCATCATTAGAGGGGGCTCCCCAGTTAACCCCAGGCCCCACAAGAGTTCCTGCCTCTGGAACCCATTCCAATCTGAGTGTCCCTCTTACTTTGTCTTGTCACCCTACTAAGCCATCCTCTTCTGCTACCTGCCATGAGCTCCTACATTCAGAACCAACATCTTTTCTTTTTTCCCAGATTTTAGCTGAGTTTATTAAAGTTTCAAAGTGAAGACTCAAGGGCAAGAACTGCCTTCACATGACTGTGAGAACTGACCCAATGTCTGGGTCCTGGTGCAGAGAATTTACATTTTAGACACACCTGAGGAGAGGTCTTGTTTTTTTTAGAGATTTTACAGAGAGGAGTAAGTCAGACAACATGTCTCCTCTCCTGATGCTATCTGTGTATTGAGCAGCAAGCAAGGCCATTCAGTTTTCCCTATATTGTACCCCGTTAACCTGAGGGTCGAGCATCATGGACTGGCTGCTCTTGGCACATCCTTTTTTAAATTTATTTTTTATTGAGGGATTAATATTTTACAGTTGACAGTAAATACAATAGTTTGTATGTGCATAACTGTTGTTTTCGCTGGGCTGGCTTCACGGGCGGGTAACAGACGACCTGGGACTCATGGCTGGATTGTATGCAGTATCTCTTTATTCATGCAGGACGCAGCACAATCTATACCAAGCTAAGCTAAACTAAACTACTACAAACAATCTTGTCCTTATAAATATACTAGCCCAGTAGGGTGGGAACAGGATGCGACGCGAGAAAAGTGACTGGTGAAAATCAGGGTATGACAAGGAGAGGGGGCGGAGCAGGCAAGAATTCTACCACTGAACCACCAATGCCCTGGAGGGAGGGTGGTGCTTGTTAACAGCAGTTATGTAAATAGAATGAAGTGGTTATGTAAATAGAATAGTGTTAAGCAGGGGGGATTAAACTAATGAAACAGAAGGGGTTTTTAGAAGCATACCAACACATAACATTTCCCAGTTTTCTACATAACAATTCAACCCCTGTAGGTTCTCCTCTGCCATCATGTTCCAGGACCTGAAACCCTCTCCCCACCAACACCCCAGAGTCTTTTACTTTGGTGCTATACACCAACTTCCTTCCAAGTTCTCCTTAGTGTTTTCTCTTCTGGTCTTGAATAATGACTCATAATTTTCAGTATACAAGTCTTTCACTTCTTTGGTTAGGTTTATTCCTTGATATTTAATTGTTTTTGTTGCTATAGTAAAAGTAATTGATTTCTGAATTCCTTCTTCTTCCAATTTAGTGTCTGCATAGAGGAATGCCACTGACTTTTGAATGTTAATTTTGTAGCCTGACACCTTGCTATGTTGGCTGATAATCTCCAAAAGCTTCCTGCTGGATTCTTTAGGTTTTTCTATGTATACTGTCATATCATCTGCAAATAGGGAGAGTTTGACTTCTTCTCTTCCAGTCTGTATCCCTTTAATTCCTTGCTCCTGCCTGACTGCTATGGCAAGAACTTCCAACACTATGTTGAATAGTAATGATGATAGTGGGCAGCCCTGTGTAATACCTGATCTGAGGGAAAATGCTTCTAGTTTTTCACAACCCATTAGGTAAAATCTTATTGTCTCCATTTTTAAAGACAAGTGTACTAGTTTCCTATTGTGGTTGTAACAATATATTGGACATGTTGTAACAACCTACTTAGTGGTTTAAAACAACACAAATATACTATCTTAGAGTTCTGGACCTTGAAAGTCTAAAATCAAGGTGTCAGCAAGGATGCATTTCTCTGGAAAGTCTAGGGATGAAGTTATTCCCTAGACTCCTCCCCCCAGCTCTGGATATGGCTCACATTCCTTGGCTTATGGCCACATCACTTTAACCCATTGCTCCCTTATTCCATTTATTATCACGGATGTCCCCGTTTCTCTTACAGGGACCCCAGGGTGACATTAGGCCTACCTGGTTAATCATCTCTGGACACTTAACTTAATCATATCTATCAAGAGCCTGTACCTTTATGTGGTGATGTATTCACAGGCTGCTGGAATTAAGACATGGACATCTTTGAGAACCTTTATTCTGCATCAGTGAGGAAACCAAGAAATTACATAGTCAGTTCATTTGAAAGTGTCTTGAGAAGTAGGCAGCACTTAAGTAGAAGATTATAATTTTTCTCATTGACACTTGAGTTATTATGTGATTCTTCAAAAGTGAAATTATTCATCCTACTATCCTACAGTCTGCTTTGGAAATCTGAAAATAGAGCTTTCCAGGGTTATTCTCACTGGTTTCTAGGAGCCCTCCCCCCTTTTACATTTTTCTGTGATTTTCTAACCATAGAATTTGCATTATGCTATTACTTTCCCCCTAAGGGAACCTCTGTGAGACAGTCTGACTTTATTTACTATCTGAAGAAACAAAGCTGTGATCGGTTCTGAATGAGAAAGTACTGCCTTACATTTGCAGTGACAATCAACTCAGAGACTGTTGTCACAAACTGTAGGGTGGACATGCAGAGTTTCTGCTCTCAGGCAGAAACCCATGGGCTCTGTCTCCATTGAACTTTTAAAGGGTGTCTTCCATGTGCCGATTCCTGGCTCACACAAAGGGTATACAGATGGACACAAGATAGTCTGTCTGAAGGGTTCACGGTCACAGGGGGGAGGGGGGATGAAAGGGCACACAATCCGTTGCCACAAAAAGGAGCTAAGCTGACTGAGGACCAGCAGGCTGTACTCACAGCACAAGGACACCTAGGGTATTGGGCTGAGTACAGAGAAATTGCTCCGTAGGAGTAAGGACACAGGGTGGAGAAGCAGAGGAAGACGCCTGGGGCTGTGTGGTGGAGTCCAGGAGCAATGTGAAGTGGTCTCTTTCCCTGCAAGATTTGGCTCCCTGGGTTTTGAATGCCAGAGGTGGTTCAGCACTGGAATCCTGCATTGTTCTTTCTCCTTTTGTCCCCAGCATCTCTCTATTCCCTTGCATCTTAACAAAGACACATTTCAAGATAAGAGAGAATACAGCTGGGCAGTGAGTGTCCATGAGGGACTCAAAAGCAGTTTGGCCTTGACCTAGCAGCACAACCCGGAGACGTTCTCTGTAAACACCAGCCTCCTCTCCAGCTCAAGGATGCCCAGCCTTAGGGAGCACTATACTGCCACTAGCCAGGATTCGGGCTTCTGATTCCACCACAGTTACAATTCCCAACTCCCTTTCTTCCCAAGTCCCAACAAGGAGCAGTTTATAAGACTTTGGGCTCATCATTTAACCTCCCTGAGCTGGTGACAATAACACTTTCTTGGTGACAATAACACTTCCTTCTCAGGCTGTTGTAAGCATTCAAAGATGTAATATATGTAAACTTCCTAGCCCAGCTCCTGGAGCTTAACGGGCACGGCAGACATGTACCAACTTTCTTCAGTGGAAATTTTGCCCAAGGGGAGCTTTAATTACAGCCGCGTTCTCCATCTCCCAATGCAAGGATCTGCTTCCAAGACAATCAGCAGACCAGAGCATCCTGCTACCCATCAGATTCCCACTACTGTCATCAGTACCATCTCTCAGAACTGGGACTCGTATGCTGCTCTGTGGCTCCCCGTGTACCGGGATCCGTGACCATCACTCAAGATGCACATTTAAATATTTACTGGTCTCAGGGCCACCCCAGCTCGGTGGGGCTCAGGGGAAAACCCGAGAAGCAAGACAGCTTTGACATCACCTGTGAAGAGCTTGCTGGAACATATGCCCTGGTGGGTGGGCTCACCAGCAGACTCAGCTACCTGTTGCTTCAGCAATCTAATGACAATTATCTCCACTCAGACTCGGGAGCAAATATTAGGCATGACAGATTGCTTGTCAAACTCAGGCAACTAGGAAACTTCTTTGATACTGGATCCCTGAGAGTACAGATACTTCCCTAAGTTCCCTGGATGGCTGTTCACTGAGATATGCCATGGGGGAGGGTGGGAGGAGGAAGGGAGCAACATACTTCAGCACCTGCCAAGCACCTGGTGCACAATGTTACTATTTTTTAAAACTGTATTTTATGGATATCATATGGGATAGAGGAGAGAGAGAGAGAGAGAGAGAGAGAGAGAACCAGAGCACCACTCAGGTACATGTGGTGCTGGGGATTGAACCAGGAGCTTCAATCGTACAAGACCTGTGCTCACCCAGGTGAACTATTTTTCCCACCTGCTATAAAAATTTGTTTGCAAGGTCTGGCAAAATATCAAGCTGTTGGAAAAGTCATAAAACATGTCATGACTTTTCTGAAAGCCCATTATAGTAGCTCTCTTGGTAGTGTGCTGCTTGCCCTGGGTTTAGGTCTGAGCTGGACTCCACTGCACTGAAGGAAGTTTTGGTGCTGTTGTCTCTTTTATTTATCTAAAAAAAAAAAAAAGAAAAGGAAATATATATGTGTGTGTGTGTATGTGTGTGTATGTGTGTGTGTGTGTGTGTGTGTGTGTGTGTGTATGAAACAGAGACAGAGCACTACTCTGGCGGCACATACTATGTTGGGGATGGAACTTGGATATCATGCTTGCAGGTCAAGCTCTCTACCACCGCAACACCTAGACTTAGGAACATCATTACTACCACCACCACCACCACTACTATCTAAAGGTAAGGAAGCCTGTGGTTTGGAGAAGATAATATGCCCAAGGTCACTACAGCTGTGAAAAGGCAGGGCTGGCATCTGACTCAAGGCTCTTTGCCTGGACTAACACAATAATGTTCCAGCATCCTTTTGAAAGAATCCCTGAGGAGATGGGTCCCAAAGGATGACAGGGTGGCCAAGGTGCATTGGCTTCATTGGCTGTGAATTCCTCCCTCAACAGGCAATCCTGGCTCTCTGGGAATCCCCTCCTCACCCCCACCCCACCCCATCCCACCCCAGGGTTCATGGCAATGTCTCTGTAGAGAAGTGAAGGGATAGGGATGGATGGAAATGCCAATCAGGCAGCCAGAGGGCCCTTGGTCATGTCCAGGGTAACTGGCATCTGTCTGGAAGGACTTTGTGGAGGTTTCTCATTCTCACTTGGCTTCTACCTAGAGTCACTAAGAGGCAAACAACAGCAATGCACGTGAGATTTCAGAGTTCAGTCTGATGTCCACTTCACTGAGAAAGATGTTTTTGAGATCCCTGGGGCCTCCCAGCCTCATTCTCTCCCACAGGAGCTCAGGATATATATATATGTGTGTGTGTGTGTATTTACTCTGTTGTCACTGGGACTTCACTGCTGTGGACCAACTTTTTCAGGTAAAGATAAGATGGAGAAAGATGAAAACACCACAGTATGAAGTTCCCTCTATCATGGTGGGGGCCAGACTCGCACCTGGCTCACACACCTGGCAGGTGAGTTCTTTGAATACCCACGACTTCTGCACCTGGAAGGAAAGACTCCTGGGGTCATGGAGGGAGTCTCAGAGGACTGTGTATCTCAGGGACCCAGATAGGCAATAGGGGCACTTGAGGTCTGTCTCCTCCCATGATTAAAGAGCTTTCAGTCCCTCAGACCCATCCCTAAAATTCTGATTTTGTAGTTGTTGGTGGCTTTCATTGTGATTTCCACAGGGAAGATATCTAGGGCTGAATTCTGAAAAATGCTGCTTCCCCTCATCCACACTTCCGCAGGTTCTCCCACCAGCTACAGCAACACTGAGAGCCAGTGGGAACCTCAGAATGATCTTCAGGGAGTGGCTTCATGCTCAAGACCCTAGGAGTCTTCCTGGGACTCCCTCCATTCAGGCCTGTGGAAAGCCCCCTGAGCCCCGGAGGGAGCCCCCTGAGCCCCTGAGGGAAGCAGCTTCTCTGACTACACAGGGAGCAGCACCCCATGCAGGGGCAGCATCCCTGCTCTGGGCTCCAGACCCCCCCCCCCAATCTGGAGCCCAGAACAATCACTTGAGCTTGCAGAGGTAGATAGAACTGCTCCTTGAAGCTCTGTGGTCCTGAAAGAGTTAAGGCTAGCCTTGGAGGCTTGGATTCCAAGGAGCAACCAGAGCCTTGGGGGGGGTGCAGGGTGGGGGTGGGGAGAATATGTTTCAAGGGCAACAGCAGCCCCAGCCACCCAGCACTGCCCACTTTCTTTGGGGGTGGGGGTGAGACTCTGTGGGGGTTGCCCCACAGTGAGCATTTCACATTGGTCTGCCAAGTTGTTAACTTGAACCCCCCAGGATAAAGAACACCTTCCCTGGAGCAACCCCACTGAGGAGGGATGAGTCTGTGTCTACAGGGCATGTCTGAAGGTTCAGTACAGGACAGGAAAGGAAAGGAAATAAATGCATGATGCAGTAATTCAGATAGGCAAAGCATTCCTCCTTGAAAGAGACAAGCGCCAGCTGCCTCCCACTCCCACTTCCATTTGGGCTTCTTATTGCTGTCTTGATCTTTCAGGGTTATAAATGCTCTCTCTGTGACTAACAGAAAACTCCATTAGGCTCTTTCTTTATGAAGGGAATTAATGACTTTGAAAATTTAGTGCTTTGTAAACCAAGTCGGGGAAGCATTTCCCTAGGCTTGAGATTCCTTGGCAGGGAGGGAAGCTGGAGAGAAAGTAAATGCTTCCAGGGCCAGAGGCCCCCTCACCAGTCCTGTGGGATTCTTGTAAAGCCTCATCCAAGACACTTGGGTCTCAAACATCTTGAGAAAAGAGGGTCCAAGAGAAAACAAGAGACACTGGAGCCAGGGAGGACGCTGCACATTGATAAGGTGAAAAAGTAAAAAGACCAACTGGTGGAAAGTTTCTACTATCAGTGCCTATTTTAAGTAAAAATGTATGTCCTTGGCGATTCCTATTTTATATTTGAATTAGAGAAAACGTTTGCTTGTTCAGCCCAAACCCATATGCACTCACTTCTTTGTTTTCTCAGACTTCTGTTTAAAAATAAAAATATTTTATTGATTTATTTTAATGAGAGAGAAACACACACACACACACACAGAAGGGGTAGGGAGAGAAAGAGAGAGACACTAGAGAACTGTTCAGCTTTGCCTTATGGCAGTGCTGGGGATTGAACCTAGTACCTGAGAGTCTCAGGCATGAAAGTTGTTGGCATAACCACTATGCTGTCTACCCAGTCCTCTCTCAGACTTCCACATTCAATCAAAGAAAATCCTCAGAAATGGAAGACCTCTCAGAATCATGGAGGGGAGAGATGGGTCTGTGGAGTCAGTGTTGGCAACAATGTTTGAGGGTGTGCAGGAAAGAGAAAGGGCTGATGTGGTCGCCACATCCCAGCTGCTTCCCTAGGAGAGCTATCTTGGTCCCCCGCATTGTTCTCACTTAGTACTGCCTTTTCTGGATACCAGCCTTCTGCCCAGTCCCTCTCCTTTTGAGAAAACTGCCACAGCATAACTTTAGCAGACCCTCAGGCATCTTAGTTTGACTGTGTCAGTGCAATTATTTACTGAATGGATTTCACTGAGACCTGTTGTGTTCTGAGTTGGGGATGAATTGTTGAGATTCAGGAACTGAGGCCTTAAAACTTGCAATAACAATAACAGTTCCTAAAGTATGTTACTTTATTTAGATATATATTTTTTTGGGTAAAGAAAGAGCGATGGGGTGGGGGAGAGAGAGAAACCACAGCACTGAAGTTTCCTTTAATGTGGTGGGAGCTAGGCTCTGTAGCAAAAATGAAAAATGAACCTTTTTGCTGGGTTTATAAAATTTGTAGATCTTAAAACTGCAGCAGGGGAAATAGGAATGAGAGAGAGACTAGCCAGCCATGTGGCATGAGCCATGAGTCCTTAAACGTTGACCAGTATTCATTCAGCTTCCATGATATATGGCTCCCAGGGGATAAGCAGGGACAAACAGACCAGGAACCAAGGGCAGCAAAGCAGCAAGCAGGAAAGAGAGAAAAAACAAAACAAAACAAAACAAAAAACTGCAAAAGGGACCATTTATGCCAGAGTCTTCCTTAAATAATTTCCAGTTCCCATAACTCCTTGCAAGTTTATATCCTATGCTACCTTTGTCCTATGCTGATGACATCATCTATATGCTAATTACACATGGCACAGCCTTCCTGTTCTTTACAGTCAGTAAAGCATAGCATATTCCCAATAGGCCTCGAACCCGGGTCACATACATGCCAAAGAAGCACACTGTCCAAGTGAGCTATTTCGCTAGCCCAAGTATATTACTTTAGAGACATCGGAGTTTTTTAGCCCAAATCTGTGACTTCCTTCCCCCCCCCCCACTTATTTAACATGTTTTGAAGATTTTGACCAGATTGATGAAATGGCACTGCGGTCTGGCTGTACCTCAGGCTTCTTAGAGGAAAATAAGGTTAAATTTGGCCAGGGAGATAGGAATAGTGGCACCATACCAGATCTATATGCCTGGGGCTCCAGAGGTTCCAAATTAATCCTTCACACCTCCATATGCCGGAGCTGAACAGTGTCTCCTCTCCCTCTCCCCCTGCAAAGAAATTTTAAAAAATTTCTTTATTGGGGAATTAAGGTTTTACATTCAACTGTAAATACAATAGTTTCTACATGCATAATATTTCCCAGTTTTCCATATAATAATATAACCCCCACTAGATCCTCTGTCATCCTTCTTGGGTCTGTATTCTCCCCACCCACATACCCCAGAGGCTTTTACTTTGGTGCAATACACCAATTCCAGTTCAGGGTCTATTTGTGTTTTCTTTTCTGATCTTGTTTTTCAACTTCTGCCTGAGAGTGAGATCATCCCATATTCATCCTTCTGTTTCTGACTTATTTCACTTAACATGAATTTTTCAAGTTCCATCCAAGATCGGCTGAAAATGGTGAAGTCACCATTTTTTATAGCTGAGTAGTATTCATATATATATATATATATATATATATATATATATATATATATATATATATATATATATCACAACTTGCTCAGCCACTCATCTGTTGTTGGACACCTGGGTTGCTTCCAGGTTTTGGCTATTACAAATTGTGCTGCCAAGAACATATGTGTACATAGATCTTTTTGGATGGGTGTGTTGGGTTCCTTAGGATATATCCCCAGGAGAGGAATTGGGTCATAGGGTAGGTCCATTTCTAGCCTTCTGAGAGTTCTCCAGACTCTTCTCCACAGAGGTTGGACCAATTTACATTCCCACCAGCAGTGTAGGAGGTGGTGGGAATGACCCCACACCCTCTCCAGCATTTGCTGCTGTTACCTTTTCTGTTGTATGACATTTTCACAGGAGTGAAGTGGTATCTCATTGTTGTCTTTATTTGCATTTCTCTGACAATCAGAGACTTGGAGCATTTTTTCATGTGTTTCTTGGCCTTTTGGATCTCTTTTATATATTCTGGTTATTAGCCTCTTGTCTGATGTATGGCATGTAAAGATCTTCTCCCATTCTGTGAGGGGTCTCTTGGTTTGGGTAGTAGGTTTTTTTTAGCTGTGCAGAAGCTTTTTAATTTGATGTAGTCCCATAGGTTTATGCTTGCCTCAGACTTCTTTGTAATTGGATTCGTTTCATTGAAGATGTCTTTAAAATTTATGCAGAATAGAGGTTTGCCAATATTTTCCTCTAAGTATCTGATAGTTTGTGGTCTAACATCCAAGTCCTTGATCCACTTGGAATTTACTTTAGTATTTGGTGAAATATAGTGGTTCAGTTTCATTCTTCTGCATGTTTCAACCCATTTTTTTCCAACACCATTTGTTGAAAAGACTCTGCTTTCCCCATTTAATAGTCTGGGCACCTTTGTCAAAGCTTAGATGTCCATAGGTGTGGGGGCTCACTTCTGGGCTCTCAATTCTACTCCACTGGTCAGTGTGTCTATTCATGTTCTAGTACCAAGCAGTTTTGATGACAACAGCCCTATAATACAATTTGAGATTTGGGAATGTGATGCCTCTGGTTCTGTTCTTTCTTCTCAAGATTGTTTTGGCAATTCTAGGTCTTTTCTGGTTCCAGATAAACATTTGTAGCATTTGTTCTATTCTCCTAAAAATGTGTTCGGGATCTTGATAGGAATAGTATTAAATTTGTATATAGCTTTGGGTAGTATATTCATTTTGATGATGTTAATTTTTCCAACTCATGAACATGGAATATTTTTCCACTTCTTTGTGTCTTTTTCAATTTCCATGACTCATAATTTTCAGTATACAAGTCTTTCACTTCTTTGGTTAGGTTTATTCCTTGATATTTTATTGTTGTTTTTTTTTGCTATAGTCAAAGTAATTGATTTCTGAATTCCTTCTTCTTCCAATTTAGTGTCTGCATAGAGGAATGCCACTGACTTTTGAATGTTAATTTTGTAGCCTGACACCTTGCTATGTTGGCTGATAATCTCCAAAAGCTTCCTGCTGGATTCTTTAGGTTTTTCTATGTATACTATCATATCACCTGCAAATAGGGAGAGTTTGACTTCTTCTCTTCCAGTCTGTATCCCTTTAATTCCTTGCTCCTGCCTGACTGCTATGGCAAGAACTTCCAACACTATGTTGAATAGTAATGGTGATAGTGGGCAGCCCTGTCTAGTACCTGATCTGAGGGAAAATGCTTCCCGTTTTCACCACTGAGTATGATGCTGGCTGTAGGTCTGCTATATATGGACTCCACTATCTTCAGGAATTTTCCATCTATTCCCTTTTTTTGTAGTGTTTTGATCATAAAGGGATGTTGTATTTTGTCAAAGGCTTTCTCTGCATCTATTGATATGACTATGTGGTTTTTGGTCTTGCTTTTATTGATGTGGTGGATGACAGTGATTGATTTGCATATATTAAACCAAACTTGCATCCCTGGGGTAAACTCCACTTGGTCATGATGAACAATCTTTTTAATATACTGCTGTATCCAGTTGGCTAGAATTTTGTTCAATATTTTTGCATCTATGTTTATCAGAGTTACTGGTCTGTACTTTTCTTTTTTGGTTGTGTCCTTGTCTGCTTTTGGTATCAAAGTGATGTTGGCTTCATAGAAGCTGGAAGAGAGTACTCCAGTGTCTTCAATCTTCTGGAAGACTTTTAAATGTAGAGGTATTAGTTCTTTTGTGAAGGTTTTGTAGAATTCATTTGTAAAGCCATCTGGTCCAAGACTTTTATTTTTGGGAAGATTTTTTATCACTGTTTCAATTTCACTAGCTGTGATGTGCCTGTTCATGTTATCTAGTTCCTCTTTATTTAATTTTGGAAGTTTGTAGGTATCTAGGAAGTTGTCCATTTCTTCCAGGTTCTCTAGCTTGGTGGAATATAGTTGTTCATGATATGTTGAATTTCTTCAGTATCTGTTGTGATATTTCCTCTTTCATTTATGATCCGATTTATTTTGGTCTTCTCCCTTTTGTGAGTCTGGCTAAAGGTTTATTGATTTTGTTCACTATTTCAAAGAACCAACATTTACTTTCATTGATCTTTTGTATGTCTCTTATTTTCAATGTTATTGATTTCTGCCCTAACTTTAGTGATTTCTGTCCTCCTGGTTGCTTTAGGGTTCCTTTGTTCTTCTTCTTCTAGGTCTTTAAGATATGCAATCAGCCTGTTTATTTGTGCTTTTTCTTGTTTCCTTATGTGTGCTAGTATGGCTATGAATTTCCCTCTCAGTACTGCCTTAGCTGTGTCCCAAGTATTTTGATAGCTTGTGTCTTCATTTTCATTGAACTCTCAAAACATTTGCTTTCTTCCTTTATTTCCTCTTTGACCCAGTAGTTGTTAAGGAGTATACTGTTGACCTTCCACATTTTAGGACTATTACTAATCTTTCATTGAGTGTTAAGTGTTAGTTTAATTCCACTGTGGTCTGAGAAGATGCTTGGGATTATTTAAATACTCTTGAATTTGCTGATGCTATCTTTGTGGCCTAACATATGGTCTATCCTTGAGAATGACCCATGTGGACTTGAATAAAATGTGTATTCCAGTTTCTTGGGATGAATGACTCTGAAAATGTCCAATAGTTCTAGTTTATCTATCTCCTCATTTATCTCCCTTATGTCTTTACTGATTTTCTGCCTGGATGATCTGTCAAGATGAGAGAGTGGGGTGTTGAAGTCCCCTACTGTGACTGTGTTGCTGTTAATATATTGCTGTAGCTCTTTCAGTAGACATTTGATGTATTTAGATGGCTTCTCATTGGGTGCATAGATGTTAATAACTGTTAAGTCCTCTTGATTGACTGATCCTCTGAGCATTAAGTAGTGTCCATTCCTATTTTTTTAAATTTTATCTATTTTAAAGTCTATCGTGTCAGATATGAGAATAGCTTATTCCTGCCCTAGAAATATTTAAAAAGAGAGAAAACCAAGTACCAGGGAAATAACTTAATGTTATAGAACTTGCATGCCTGAGGCCTCAAAGGCTAGAGCTGAGCTATGTCCTGGTTTCTTTTTTTTCTCGTAGATATAAGTAAAATATAATATTTTTGAGGAAGAAACTCTAAATTTTGTAACCCTATTTAAAAAAAATTAAAACATAAATCAGCTGCCTAAGTCCTCTAGGAAGTTAGAATGAACTTTCCAAAAGTAGAAAGTCAGAAAAGTAAAATTTTGTGTACTGCATAGACACTAGAAGACACAATTTCAAAGTGTCCAAATAAAAGGTTAACCAAGACCAGGGAGAGAGCTGTGTGTGTGAGAGAACAGGCCTGGCATGCTGGGAGGCCCAGGCTCAGTCCTCAGCACCATCATATGGCCCAGATCTGAATGGTCCTCTGGTATCTCATCTCTCTTGCTCATGTGTACTTTGGTAATCTTGGAGGTGACACAGTGGATAAAAATACTGGGGCCACAAGGACGGGGTCCTGAGTTTGATCCCTGGCAGCACATGTACCAGAATGATGTCTGGCTCTTTTTCTTTTTTTTTTTTTCAATATTTAATTTATTTTATTTATTTTCTTTTGTTGCCCTTGTTGTTTTATTGTTGTAGTTATTATTGTTGTTGTCATTGTTGGATAGGACAGAGAGAAATGGAGAGAGGAGGGGAAGACAGAGAGGGGGAGAGAAAGATAGACACCTGCAGACCTGCTTCACCGCCTGTGAAGCGACTCCCCTGCAGGTGGGGAGCCGGGGTTCGAACTGGGATCCTTACGCCGGTCCTTGTGCTTTGCGCCACCTGTGTTTAACCCGCTGCACTACAGCCCGACTCCCGTGACTCTTTTTCTCTTTCTCCTCCTACTCATAAGTAAATAAAATCTTAAAATAAAGATAAATGTGTATTTTATTCTGTTCCATAAAATATTTTAGGCAGTTTACTAAAAACAAACAAAAAAAAGTGTAAGATTTTTTTTTTAATTTCCTTGTTGGGGATTAATGGTTTATAATCAACAGTAAGATACAATAGTTTGTACATGCATAACATTTCTCAGTTTTCCACATAACAATTCAATCCCCCTGTATGCCCTCCTCTGCCTTCATGTTCCAGGACTTGAACCCTCTCCTGCCCCACCCCAGAGTCTTTTACTTTGGTGCAATACATCAACTCCAGTCCAAGTTCTGCTTAGTGTTTTCCCTTCTGATCTTTTTTTTTCAACTTCTTCCTGTGAGATCATCCCATATTCATCCTTCTACTCCTGACTTATCTCACTTAACATGATTTCTTCAAGCTCCATCCAAGATGGGGTAAAAAAAAGTGAAATCACCATTTTTAATAGCTGAGTAGTATTCCATTGTGTATATAGAACACAACTTGCCCAGCCATTCATCTGTTGTTGGACACATGGGTTGCTTCCAGGTTTAGGCTATTACAAATTGTGCTGATGTGAACACAGGTATACACAAGTCTTTTTGGATTGTTGTGTTTGATTCCTTAGGATATATCCCCAGGAGAGGAATTGCAGGGTCATAGGGTAAGACTAGTTCTAGCCTTCTGAGGGTTCTCCACACTGCTCTCCACAGGGCTTGGACCAATTTACATTCCCACCAGCAGTGAGGAGGGTTCTTTTGTCCCCACAACCTCTCCAGCATTTGTTGCTACTATCTTTTCTGATGTGTGACATTCTCACAGGAGTGAAATGATATCTCATTGTTGTCTTTAATTGCATTTCTCTGACAATCAAAGACCTGGAGCATTTTTTCATATGTTTGTTGGCCTTTTGAATCTCTTCTATGGAGAATATTCTGTTCATATTCTCTCCCTATTTTTGGATGGGGTCATTTATTTTCTTGTTGAGTTTGGCAAGCTCTTTATATATGTTGGTTTTTAGCCTCTTATTTGATGTATGGCATGTAAAGATCTCCCACTCTGTGGGAGGTCTCTTTGTCAAAATATAAGTTTCATACATACTAAACAACACAGCCAGACAGGGAGGAGGAAGGATTAAGGTGGCAACACATGCAATGGAGCCAGGAATGAGGTGAGAAAAGAGAAAAGGATGCTATTGACTTCCTTTTAAAGGACCACAAGTTTGGCACTTGGAGGCAACAAAGAAAGGGAAATGGATGAGTAATTAACATACAAGCAGGTCAACTGTAGAGATCACTATCTTCAGAACTAAGAGAAATCAGGCATTTCTCCCCAGGGATTCCCCTTGCCCATCTGTAGTGTACTAAGCCACAACCTTAATAACACTCTGTATGTGATGTGACCTTCAGCTGGTCAGACTTTAGACCTGTGGATCTTGCATGGGATATGGGATCAGTGTAGGGCCACTTTGCTCTTGACAATCATCTGGAATCTCTACTACAGATAAAGGAGACCTTGACACCTGAGGGGACTGGGCGGTGGCACACCTGGCTGGGCACATGTTACCATGCACAAGGACCTGTGCTCAAGTGCACAGTCCCTCCTGCAGGGAGGGAGCTTCACTGCAATGAGGCAGTGCCGCAGTTCTCTCTTTCTATCTCCCCCTGCTCTCTTTATCTCTTTGTCTCTGTCCAATAAATAAGTAAATACATACACAAATAAAAGATTTTAAAGAAAGAAATACCCAGGACCATGCTTTTCAAACCCCATGTTGTAATGACTATTTTGATAAGTATGAGTGTCTGGTGGAACTCATGTGAAAAATTAGCACAAAGCAAGATGGCCTCAAGTCTCTAGGGGGACTGTGAACACCATATTCACACAGCCTCCTAAACTTCAGCCTCTGCGGGGTATGGACCAACTTCAGATTCATCTAAGGGCCAATCTCCATGTCCGTGGCTAGACTGGGAGGTTTGGTATTTTGGGAATGGTAACAACTATAGTTTTTTTTTTTTTTTTTTTTAATGTTTTCCCACTGTGGCCGCATTGCATGTGCTTAATTGATGCTAGATAGAAGCTTCTTCATACTCGAGGATAAATAAGCTGCTCCCTTGAATAGAAGCCTGGCTCTTTCTCTACCACGAGGGCACTGTGGGAGCAGTCTTCTCATTAAGTGGCAATTAAAAGCCGGGTTGCATCCCGGTGCCCTCTGCCCACACTCTTGGAGTAGGAAGGGAGGATGCGCCATCTAGCGGCTACTCACTGAACATCCCGCCTTGGCGCCCTTCTGCAGCACTCTGCATGCCAGGCCCTGGCGTTCTAAATGTTAACCCAGAGCTTTTCTGTATCTCTCTTTCCAGCCTGGGAGAGCCTTTCTGCTAGCGGAGATTGCAAAGGGGCCTGGGCTGACTGGAGCCTTGAACAGGGCAGCATGGCTTTGCCGCAGGTGTCGTCCTGCTCAGGCCCCTTTTCCCCTTGCCGCTAGGTGCTGTCACTCCGCCACCAAGCCCTGTGACCTTGGCCCTCAGAAGCACCGGGATGGCCTTGACTGGCTGGCACCTGTGTCTTTGTCTCCTGCTACCGCTGTAGATCAGTTGGGAGGAGGGATCTTTATCAACTAGAACCTCAGAATGACATGTCTACATTTTCAATATCACTGGGAATTTTTTTTTTTTTCCAACATGACATGAAGGTGAATTCATAATTTTTTTTAATTTTATTTATTTATTCCTTTTGTTGCCCTTGTTGTTTTTTTGTTGTTGTAGTTATTATTGATCTCATTGTTGTTGGATAGGACAGAGAGAAATGAAGAGAGGAGGGGAAGACAGAGAGGGGGAGAGAAAGACAGACACCTGCAGACTTGCTTCACCGCCTGTGAAGTGACTCCCCTGCAGGTGGGGAGCCGGAGGCTCAAACCGGGATCCTTCTGCTGGTCCTTGTGCTTAGCGCCACCTGCGCTTAACCCACTGCGCTACCGCCCGACTCCCATCACTGGGAATTTAACCTGTTTTTGCAAATGCATTTGGTTGGTGGCTCATGTATTAGAGTGCTCATATTATAACTCACAAGGACCCAGGCTCAAGTCTCCAGTTCCCAGCCATAGGGAGAAAGCTTCACAAGTGATGAAGCAGTACTGCAATGTCTCTCTTTCTCTCCCTCTTACTATCTCACTCCCCTCTTAGTCTCTCTTTGTCTCAGTTAAATAAATAGAGGGGGGAAAGGACAGTTCCAGTCTAAAAAAGATAGAAAGAAAGTGCATACAGGGGAATATTATGCATGTACAAACTATTGTATTTACTGTTGAATGTAAAACATTATTTCCCCAATAAAGAAATAAATTTTTAAAAAGTGCATACAAAACAAATTGAAAATATTGACACCCTCCCTCCCCCCCAAAAAAAAACCACTAGTCTTCCCCCCTTCAAAATAGGCTTTCCATAAGAAACTGCAAAATTCTTTTTTTCAAAAATTTATTTATTTATTTTCCCTTTTGTTGCCCTTGTTGTTTTTTTATTATTGTTGTAGTTATTATTATTGTTGTTGATGTCATCATTGTTAGATAGGACAGAGAGAAATGGAGAGAGGAGGGGGAGACAGAGGGGGGAGAGAAAGATAGACACCTGCAGACCTGCTTCACCGCCTACGAAGTGAACCCCTCTACAGGTGGAAAGCCGCGGACTGGAACCAGGATCCTTATGCCAGTCCTTGCGCTTCGTGCCACATGTGCTTAACCCGCTGTGCTACCGCCGGACTCCCTGCAAAATTTTTAAGAACAAGCAAGGCATGTACAATCTGTCCATAAGAGACAAACTTCACTTATTTGTCTACAACAGAGGTTCCCTGCCTTTGATCCCCCTAGTCCCCTTCCCCAGGTCAAGTTCAAGGCCCCAGACTCTGGGTTCAGGTATTTGCTATAGGCATAAGGGGTGCTAGTTTGGCACAGGCTGGACTGCTTTGGTCACTCACATCTGACCTGGCCATTGTGCTGGACTTCTGGGTGGATAAACCAGGAGCTTTGTGAGGTGGCTGCCCAGGGCCCACCTCCCAGCTCTCAGAATATATGGGCTTTGTAAAGAAACTTAAAAAAAGAAAAGAATATGGGCTTTGTATTTGGTTACCAGCGATGGGGCTGCTAGTGGTTTCAACTACCAGCAAAAATTTGTTGATTTTTCAAACCCAGGGGAACACACTCTTCTTGGACAGCCCTGAACAGCATTAGAGCAAGGCCATGGGCCAAAGGTTTGCTTTCTTCTCCTTCTCCTCCATCTTCAGCAAAACAAATGATTTCAAAGTCAATTTATTTGAAATGGACTAGTCTTTTCCTTCCAAGGCACATACTAATGTCTTGAGCTATAAAGAATTAAGACCAACGTTATTTCTTATTTCATGTGAGATAGTTTCATGAGAGAAAGACACAAATACACACAGAGAGAGAAGGAGGGAGGGTGGGAGGGTGAGAGTGAAAGTAAGAGCTAGAGAGGGAGGGGGAGGGAGAAGGAGAGAGAGACAGCAAATAAAGGCCTGCATTTCTGCCCACCATGGGACTCTGCCTGGACCCCTGTTGTGCAACTCCTAGTCTGGGCTCTATCTGGCCTGACTGCTCCCCGGTACTGACTGCTTCACCTCCCCTCCCCTCCCCCCACCTCTGCCTTTTCCAAGGGGAGTTTCTCAGCCCCAGCCTGCTAATCTCTCCTGCAGAGGCAGTTTCAGGGAGCCAATGTCCTCCACATGCAATGGTGGGATCATGCACTCCTCCACCCCCTTCTATTATACTTGATAGGACAAAGAGAAATCGAGAGGGGAGGGGAGCTAGAGAGGGAGAGGAAAAGACACATACCTGCTTCACTGCTGCTGAAATGCCTCCCTGAAGGTGGGAATCAGGGGCTCACACCCGGGTCCTTGTGCATGGTAATATGTGCACATAACTGGATGCACCACTACCAGTCCCCCTCCTTCTTCTTTAGAGAGAGACAGAGAAGCAGTGAGGAGCCCACAGCACTGAGGCTGTGATGTGGTGAGTGGGATCAAGCCCGGTCACACACATGGCCAAGCAGTGTGTTATCCATGCAAGCTATTTCACTGGCCCACTGTGCATCCCTTTTGATAGCCCGGTAACCGAAAAGGTCTCTGCTGGAAACACGCACACGCACAGAACAGGCCTCCCAGGCCTTTCTAGGGGACTTCTGAGTTAGGCTGGGAAGCTTGGCTTCCAGGAGATGAGGAATGAGGGTGGGAATAAGGACAGAACATTGGGTATTTGGAGGGAGGAAGCTTCATTTCCATTTCTGCCTCAGATCTGACCTCAGACCAGCCTCCTATGAGCTCATACATTCTGTGAGGGAAAAAAAAAAAAAAACCAAGCAGAAGCCAATTTCCTTAAGTGCTGTTCGAGCCCCTGTGGGCAGGCTGCCCGGCTGGACCCACGTGGCCTTGGCACGATGATGGCTCAGAGGGCAGAGTGTCAGAGTCCAGCTATCCCTCTGGCAGGGACCAGGTGGGTGCCACATGATCTGGGGATACTGAAGTACCCACCAGGCCCCAGAGAAACAGCTTTTGTCACCTTTACAAGCAGAGAGAGAAGAGAGAGACAGACAGGTGGCAGCACCTCCTCCAGGAAGTCCTCCTTCCTGAGGCAATGAATGGACACAGGTTTGCAAGGGGTTTGACTGTTAGCAGGTGGGGAGGGAGCCAGTAACACAGGGCTAAGCAAGAAGGGGCACTGCTATTGTAGGACTCCATGCAGGAGACACAGCACTTATTACTGGGCATGACTGAGGAGCTCCTGCACTCTGATGCGTCCTTCAGCATACACCCACGACATGGCCCAACTGTCATTCCCACCTTCCACTCAAAGTGACCGATGCACAGAGAGGCTTAGCAACCTGCTGGTGCTACACAGCAGAAAAGTAGCAGAGCTCATCAGAGGCCAAGTAGTGGGGTCTCTCTCTCTCTCTCTCTCTCTCTCTCACTCTCTCTCTCATTTTCAAATAGAGACAGCGAAAACAGAGAGAGACCAAAGCACCAAATCTTCTTTCAATGTGGCAGAGGCCAGGCTTGAACCTGGATCACACACATGGTAAGGCAATGCACTAACCAAGTGAATTATTTCTCTGGCCCAATTTTTCTATGTCTGTCTGAGTGGGCTCTGCTAGAGGTAGTCTGGAACTTGGGACATTGGTGTCAAATGGTTTTGGGCACCTTCCTGGCCTCCCCTTACATTAGCTGTGATGTTGCTAGGCTTGAATGCCAAGTGAGGTCAATCCAGCCTCACAGAGACATGTGAGGCTTGAATGAGCTAATTGTGGAAAAGGCTTTTTCTTGCACATGGGGGCCAGGCTGAATATGACCTAGGAAGTCTTTGGATAGCATTCACAGAACTGAAATTAGTTTTCTTTTCTTTTAAATATATTTGTTCTATTTTAATGAGAAAGATACAAAGATACACATACAGAGAGAGAGGGAGAGAGATGGTGGGGGGGGAGATCAGAGCACTGATCTGGTGGGGGGGTGAGGGTTGGTGGGGGGTGGTGAGGTCTTTGGAGCCTCAGGCATGAAAGTCTCTTTTGCACATCTATTGTGCTATTTTCCCCAGCCTTCTGCTTCCTTATTTTATTT